>NC_059116.1:66957293-67257293 GCF_020740685.1 Jaculus jaculus
AGGAGGATCGCCATGAGTTGAGGCCACCCTGAGACTCCATGGTGAGTTCCAGGTCAGCCTGGCTAGAGTGAGACCCTACCTCAGAAAGAAAAAAAAAAAATTATTTGCAAGGGGGAGAGAGAGAGTGCCAGGGCGTCTAGCCATTGCAAATAAAAATGAACTCTATTTGCATGCGCCCCATGCCTGGCTCAGCTTACCTTTAAAAAATTGGTGTCTGGGTGTGTACATGCTCATGCGTGTGAGTACAGACATGTGCACGCCAAGGCAAGGTATGGAGATGATCAGAGAACAACCTTGGGTGTGTCTTTGCCTTCCACCTTGTTTGAGGCAGGGTCTTTCTTGTGTGTTTGTTTTTGTTGACTGATGCATTTGCCAGATACTTGGCCTGGGATTCTCTTTCTATGTGTCTCATCTCCCTTGAGGTGCACTTGGATTTGGGGGTTCTGAGATCTGAGCTCTAACCCTCATGCATGACAAGTGCTATATTCACAAAGCCAGCTCCCCCCCCCTTTATTATCGTTAATTATTAACAACATATTTCATGTGGAAACATCATGTGCTGATACCCTCTTTTCCCTCGTCCCTGCCCTCATTTCACTGGGAACCCTCCTCCATGGGGTTGTAAGTATTCCCCATGGGGGTGTGGGTTATGCATTGTGGGAGCAGCAGTCAGTTATTTTTGCAGGGGAGGGAATGCCTCTGGGCATGATGTCTCAACCTGTGGCTCTGACATAATTCCACCCCCTCTTCCACAAAATTCCCTGAGCTGTGGTGGGTGAGTTTTAACTCTACTTCAGTGATAGGCTCTTAGGAGCCTCTGGATCTCTGCTTTGGTAGGTGTTGAGTATCTTCAGAGTCTGTCTCCTACACCCTGATGCCAATTATCAGGTTCATCATGGAAGCAGCACTCTTGCTTGTCTCTCCAGTTCCTCTGTGGATTCAGCTGTGGTTTGGCTGAAGTGTGAGAGGTAGTTTATCTCGTCCGGTCTCACTACCTTCTGAAAAATAACAGATTTTCCAACAGAAAGTGAAGTCAGCACAGTTTAAATGGGATAAGATTGTTAATTTAGAGAGAATTTGATGTATGTAACCCCTCATATAGCCAAAGACTAGTGAGAGCTTGACACTGGAGAACATAATCTTTGTCTCCATAGGATTCTGATCTGGTTCCCAATTTCAGATATGGGTCCCTTACACTGAGTGGATCTCTTAGCCAATCAGAAAGCTATTGGTTACCCACTGAGGCTATGTGCCACTATTGCACTGGTGTGTACATCCCATCAGGGTGTTTGCTTCAGAGTAGCTTAAACCTCTGGTTGCTCAGACCATTGTTGGCCACTTTCCCCCAGTAGCTCATGTAGCCCTTTCCAGCACTAGACAAGCTATCTGGGGACTGGCTCTCTTTTGGAATCCAGCCAGGTGTCTCCATGCAGAACTAGCTTTAAAAGAAATCTTCATGATTGACCTGCCAAATGTTGGTTTCTTCTTGGGCCAAGAGGATATTTTATGTTAGAAATGACAGAGAGAAGATTTCACAAATACATACAGGTTGAATCTCTCTTCTTTGAAATGCGTGGGGAAGAAAGTCCTTTTCATTTTGTAATTTTTTTGATATGGGAATATTGTCATATATATAATGAAATATGCTGGTATTGGAACTGAAATCTAAATGCAACACTTATTTGTACACATGGCCTGGAAGTAATTTATGCCATGTTTTAGTGCACCTTCACTTTTACTGTGACTGGTGACTTGAAGTCAGGTATGGAATTTTCCCTTTGTGAGGTCACATTGGCACTCAGGTTTCAGATTTTTGGATTAGAAATGCTTAACTTGTATATGGCTGGATTATCTTGGGATGCTAAACTTATTTTTCCCCTTTGCTCATGTAAATCTGGACCCAGACATTGTCTTCCTCGGGGGATTTAGTAGAAAGCAAAAGCAACTGGGTGACCAGTCCAAAGGCCCCTGAAGATGTAATATGAAGCCATAGTAATAAAAACACAATGGCACTGGCACAAAAACAGTCACATCAATTAATGGACTAGAACAGAAGATCCAGGTTTACATTCCAGTAACTACAGCTACCTGATCTGTGACAAAGGGGACAAAAACACTAGAGAAAAAAAAACAAAAACAGTATTTTCAACAAATGGTGATGAAGAAATTCGATAACCACATGTAAAAGAATGAATCTAGACCCACTTCTCTCATGACAGACATACACACACACACACACACACACACACACACACACACACACACACAAACACTCCAAATGGACCAAGCGCCTCAATATAAGTCTAAAACAGCTAGCAGAAAAAAATAGAACATTTCAAGGTATAGGCATGGGGAAAGACTTTGTGAATGAGACCCAGTAGTCCAGGGAATTAGACAAACACTCAACCATTGGGATCTCATAAAACTAAAAAGCTATTGAAGAGATAAGCAAATTATCAACAGAGTTAATAAGCAGCTTACAGAATGGGAGAAAATCTTGGCCAGCTATACATCTGACAGGTTTAATATCTGGAATATGCAAAGAACTCAAGAAACGAAGCAATTAAAAAAAAAAAGTAACCCATTGAAAAAATGAGGGTAGGGAACTGAACAGAGAATTCTCAAAAGGAGAAATACAAATGGCCAGTGAACACCTAAGAAAGCGTTCAACATCTTTAGCCATTAGAGAAACATAGATTAAAACTATTTTGAGATTCCATCTCACTCCTGTCAGAATGGCTATCATCACAAAAAAAGGGGGGGGGCCTGGAGAGATGGCTTAGTGGTTTAAGTGCTTGCCTAGGAAGCTTAAGGACCCCAGTTCAAGGCTCAATTCCCCAGGACCCATGTTAGCCAGATGCACAAGGGGGCGCACTGTTAGTGGGTATATTAGTCAGGGTTCTCTACAGGAACAGAACCGTTAGAATAAATTGCACTAAAAAGGTCTTGCCCCAAAATCCAAGGGCCTGTGCTGTGATTCATCTATGGGGGCCTGCCAACGGCTCCAAATGGCATCCCTATCTGCCACCACACCTCAAGTACCACTGGATCTGCTGGATCATATGGGCCAAGGGGCAGAGCAGCCTGCACAGCAGCCTCGACCTGCTGAAGAGCCTTTTCTTGTTCTGGGCCCCACTGAAAACTAGCAGCTTTCTGAGTCACCTGGTGTATGGGACGGAGTATCACACCCAAGTGAGGAACGTGCTGTCTCCAAAATCCAAGTCGGACCACTAGACGTTGTGCTTCTTTCGGAGTGGTAGGAGGGGCCAAGAACAACCACTCATCCTTCACCTCGGAGGGAATATTTCTGCATGCCCCACACCCCTGAATTTCACTAGAAATTTCACTGAGGTGGAAGGTCCTTGAATTTTGGATGGATATATTATGCTGATCAATATTTCCCTAAATATTTATGCTTATGCCCACATATTACTGTTGCTCTCACCTTTAGTCAGAGAAACTTCTTTTTGTTGATGGCGGTGACTACTGGGGAGACCTAAATCTCATCAAAGTGCTGAGAAGTGACCACTGAGTGCTGAATACCAAATAGCACATCTCTACCACACCCACCAAGGCTCTGGGAACATTGTGGAAGAGGCACAGGAAGAGCAGTGGTTGCTGTGAAGTAGTGGGGGCAGTCATGACCTGCACAAAATTGGGCACATCAACGTGTCAGTACGGATGGTGGGGGGAAAAAAGTTGTAACAATAGAAGAGATGCTAGTTTGAAAGAAAAAGGGTTCCAGTGGAAGAGGGGACAAAAGAGATTAATGGCAAGGGACTTAGATCAAAATCTATTATGTGGGCTGGATAGATGGATCAGCGGTTAAGGTGCTTGCCTGCAAAGCCTAAGGACCTGAGTTAGGTTACCCTGTACCCACATAAGCCAGATGTACAAGGTGGAACATGCATTTGGAGTTCGTTTGCAGTGACTAGAGGCCCTGGCACCTCCATCCTCTCTCTCTCTCTCTCTCCCTTTCTCTCTCCTAAATAAATGAATATTTTAAAAAGATACGTATGTACATGTATTAAATTCAACATTAAAAAGTTTTCAAGGCTGGAGAGATTGCTTAGTGGTTAAGGTGGTTGCCTGCAAAGCCTGATGACCCAGGTTCGATTTCCCCAGTACCCATGTAAGGCAGATGCACAAGGTGGCATATGTGTCTGGAGTTCATTTGCAGTGGATGGAGGTCCTGGCATGCCCATTCTCTCTCTGTGTCTGTCTGCCTCTTTCCTTCTCTCAAATAAATATAAAAGAATTAAACAAAGGTTGTCAAATGGATGGCTCAGGGTACTTGAGCTAAGGAGGTTCTGTGCCAGCTTAGGTCAGGAGCTGCCACCAGCCAGCCCTACCCAGTGGTTAGACTCTAACAGGCTCTTTCCTGCCATGTGTTGAGCACCTGCTGTTTATAGGGACCTAATGTGTGCAGGAGATGTTTGTCCAGCATTTCATTCCCGGAATCTGGCGCTTGTGGCTGAAAACTGGCAGGAGGAATCCGGGCACTGCGACCAGAGCCCTGTGTGCAAGGCAGACAGACAGCTGCCGTTAGGAGAGGTTTGGCCTGTTGAAGCGGAAACTGCTGGAGGTGATAAGGAATGATCAAAATCGCCCTGAGCCATCACGCTGGGCCAGGTCTTCATGAGAAGCTGTGAGCTGTGCTAAGGTCACTGTCATGACAGCCCTTCAGCAGGACCCTTGGGTTTCTGCTGCTTGCTTCAGACCACTGAAGACACCAGATGAGCGAGCGAGCGAGCGCGCACGCGCACACACACACACCTGTCAGCAGCCAGCACTGCGCTGGGAGTTGGAGATGTCTGGGCAGGACAGTTGCCCATCATTTTAAGCCACAGGAAGTTGGTTAGAGAATACATCCTGGACCTCTTGTATTCTGGCAGTGCCCACCATGCCACTTTGCTCTATGCCCACAGCATGCCCAATCCCCACCAAGATGCAGTAGGAACACTGAGACCTGGCTCTGAGCCCTTCTCTGCGGGGCCTCCAGGCTCCTTACCACGGCCCAGGGACGCAGGCCACTCGGCCGGGACCTTCAGGATCTGTGCCTGCTCTGGGCCTGCCGGGGTTCACTGCTTCACGATCCTTCCATGTATGTTCATTTTTGAATAATTAGGTGTCAGCTTTTTATTTTTAACAGCAACACTGTTTAATAATGAATATTTCAGGACCAAGGTTAGATATACAGTTAAAGAATACTGATCCACTTTTCAATCTGTCATCCATTTTACATATAAGCAGAACTTTGAATTCTAGAATGGTTTCTTTTTCGTATTTTTCATTTTCGACTATGCCCCATGAGGCACGCTGTTCAAACACGGGCCCACCCTCGCTCCAGAACCCCCACATCTGCAGACGAGCAGCCCGCACACGGAAAATGCCGCCACCTTCCCGGCTTTTCTCGCTCCTTTCTCCCACTGGGTCAGTATTTCCACGTCCGGCAGCTGTCTCGGGGGGTCACGCACGGAGACGTCTGAGGGGAGCTCCGGGGACCCTCACCGGCGCGTCACCCCGGGAAGCCAGGCGCCCGGCGGCTGCCGTCCGCGAGGCTGACGCGCGCTGAGCTGCGCCTCGGCCCCGCCCTCGTGGGTCACGTGCCCCGCCGCGGCTCCCGCCTGGCCAATCAGCTCCGGCCACCCAACCCGGAAGTCGCACGTGGCCCTCTTCCCGGACCAGGTCTCCGGATTCTTGCGCTGCTGGGCTCTCGGAGCGGAGTGAGCCCGCTGCTGCTGTGCCTGGCCCCCAGCTCCTTCCCCCGCGGACTGCGGGGCCTCGGGGAAGCGCCCGCTCCTTCGCCGTGGTGGCGCCTCTGCTGTCGTCCAGGCGCTGGCATCTCGCCCCGTGGGCCGCCCGGCAGGACCACCCCAGCGGTGTGGGGGCCTGTGGTCAGGGGCTGCTCATGAACTATCAGAGAAGCACGGGCATCTGGCGTCGTGAAAGGCCCGATAACTTCTCCGGCTGTCTTCTGGGGCCCATGATTTGGTGTCCGCTCCTGGACAGTGGCATGTCCTGCGATGTCACATGAGCCGTAGTATCTGACGGTATGGTTGGCCCGGCAGCTCCTACCCCTGCTGTTAGGTGTCTGCTCCTGGACAGTGGAAAGTCCTGGATTGTCACACGAGTACTGGCCAGTGGAGGTCAGGTGACCCAGGAGATCTGTCCCCTCCTGTCTGGGGACTCACAGTCAGGTGACTGCTCCTGGACAGTGGAGTGTCCTGGGCTGTCAGCCGAGCAGTAGCCCCTGGAGATGCACTTGGCTCAGCAGATCTGTCCACGCCTTTCTTGGGACTCATGGTCAGGTGACTGCTCCTGGACAGTGGAGTGTCCTGGGCTGTCGGATGAGCACTTGCTGATGGCGATGCTGGGTGCCCATCATATCTGTCCCCTCCTGTCTGGGCACCTGTGGTCAGTGTCTGCCCGTGGTCAGAAGAGGGTCCTGCGCTGTCATCTGAGCACTACCGCATGGAGGCGCTGTCCGCCCTGCAGACCTGCCCCGGCCGCCTGGGGGTTGCAGTCAGGCGCCTGCTCCTGGTGGGGGAGCCCTGTCCCCGGTGCCCCGTTGTCCTGGGAACAGAGCTCTGTCCCTCCGAAGTCCTGCTCTAAGATGGCTGGTTTTTTTCTTGGCTGCCAGGTATCCTCCGCCTCTTTCTGCTATTCTCTCAGCACCCGAACTTTTCAGCCGCCCTCCCTGCTCCACCTCCGCGCTGGCCGCCTCCGTCCTCAGTTGCTTGGGTCTAGAGCCCGAGTGGACGCTGCGCGCAAAGCCCTTTAGAACGTGGAACACCGACCCGCGTGTCCAGCGCGCGGCCAGCTCTGTGGCTGGTGGGCGGGGCAGTGGCAGGGAGGAGGGCAGGGTGACAAGAACGGAAAGGCAGTGGGGACGGAGGTGGCACACACTGAGGCAGCACCGTGACGGGCCTGAAGGTGAAAGGCAAGGCCTTGGGTTTTCCCTCACTCTCCACTTCGCTAAGAGACCAGGGAAGAAGCTGGCTTCTCCTCCTCTCTGGCTTAAGGGACTTCCCTGGATCTATTTCTCCCCAAACAACCTGAGCCCCTCCCTGGGAAGGAGCATTCCTGACAGCTGTAAACCTGATCCTGACGCTGTGGTTGGTTAGCTCAGCCCCCATTCAGAATCTATAAATGACACACTTTTGGGTCACAGGGCTGGCTTTTATCCCCTGTCACCTCCCGCATGGTGAGAGCTCTCTGGACTCCCTTCTCTACGTCTAAACCTTTCTCAATATTAAAAAAACAGCTTTCAAAAATCTACGTTTTAAAACTTTTTCACAAATACTAACTCTGTAATTAAGTTCTGAGCCGTAGGAAGCAAATGGTGACAATACTTATTTTGTTTCATGGTGAGTGGGACAAGTTAGAGAAATAATTAAGCCATGGACCTCAGACTTAAAGGATGCAGGTGACAAGGCCCTAGATGTAAAATGTAACTCACCAATTGCATGCCTCTCAGATCTTCTCAGTGCCTGAACTCGCTGAAGTTGGGACCGCCCCTTGTGCTGTGGGTGGAGTGCGCTCTCTGTGCAGGCATGCGTCAGCCGCCCCTTAGGTCCCTGTCTGCCCCACCCTGAAACTCTCTCGCCCCCTCAACACTGTCACACCCAGGTTAATAACACGCTTGACTGTGACCCAGCATATCCATCAATTTGCTTTTGTTGTCATGGGCACTGTGATTTCAGGTATAGAACCACACATGGGAAGGCTGTCACCAGTGCAGAAAGGACACCATCATAGAATGTTACAGACGAGAGACTGAAAGTACTCTTTCTGCTCACTTCCCATCAACCAGTGTGCCCCAAGGTGTTTTAGCAAGACAAAGAGAGATGTGTGGGCAAACAGCAACTGATATGAGTGAGGTAAGTGCGGTTTGCTTAATGGATGGGAAAAACTAATAACACGCAGTTGTTTATAAACCCTGGTTTCTCCTGGTTCTTTTCATCCTGCTTCTATTCTGAGTCTATCAGCTGGGAGAAAAGTGTCTATATTGGCTTACAGACTTGAGGAAGCTCCATGATGGCAGGAGAAAATGTGACCTGAACAGAGGATGGACATAACCTCCTGGTCAACATCTGGTGGACAATAGCAACAGGAGAGTGTGTCAAACACTGGCAAGAGAAAGCTGGTTATAACACCCATATGCCCGCCCCCAACAATACACTGCCTCCAGGAGGATCCAGTTCCCAAATTACCATCAGCTGAGGACCTAGCATTGAGAACACATAACTTTATGGGGGACACCTGAATCAAACCATCACATTGGGAGTGCAAACATACAACTGCTATGCAAATCCATATGGAGGTTCCTTAAAGATCTGAAAATAGGCTTACCATTTGATCTAGCTGTACTATTCCTGCGCATGTGCCCTAAAGACTCTACCCTTTACTACATAGATACTTGTTCAGCCATGTTGGTTGCTGCTCTATTCAAAATAGCTAGGGATTGGAAATAGGTCATAGGTCCACCAACTATTAAATGGATAATGAAGGCGTGGCACATATACACGATGGAATTTTACTCAGTGGTTAAGGAAAAATGAAATTTGCAGGAAAATGGATGGACTTGGAAAACATCATACTAATTGAGGTCACACAGGCTCAGAAAAAGAAATGCCACGTTCTCTCTCATATGTGGTTCCTAAACACAGAACTGCTTGATTTGTTTTAAAGTTATAATAAGCTATGTTGGAGAGATGGCTCAACAGCTAAGGCATTTGCCTGCAAAGCCTAACAATCCATGTTTGATTTCTCAGTACCCATGTAAAGCCAGATGCATAGTGGCACATGTGTCTGGAGTTCATTTGCAGTGGCTAGAGGCCCTGGCATGATCCTTTTTTGTTTGTTTGTTTTTGTTTTGCTTTTTGTTTTTTGAGGCAGGGTCTCGCTCTAGCTCAGGCTGACCTAGAATTCACTATGTAGTCTCAGGGTGGCCTCAAACTCATGGCGATCCTCCTACCTCTGCCTCTCAAGTGCTGGGATTAAAGGCGTGCGCCACCACATCCAGTTTATGATCCATTCTTTCTATTTTCTATCTCTCTGCCTCTTTTCTATCTCTGACTGGTTGAGAATAAATAAATAATTTTTTAAAAGTTATAGTAAACATTAATAGTATTGGCAAGGCACTAGAATGAGGCAAGGAGAGAGTGGAATCAGAGACAGAGGAGAGGAGAAGAGATTGAGAGACAAGGAGAGAGACAAAAGACAGGAGAAACCACAGAGGATGTGATGATTTAAACATGAGCACTGCTCTCACTGCTGGCCTGACAACCTCCTCCAAAGATGTGATGGTAAAAACTCATCAAAGCAGAAATTTAGAGGATGCAGAGAGCTCAACACTCAAGAAGACTTACAATAAGACCATCAAAGTTCAGGGAACATTGCTGAAGAGGGGGCAATTGTTTCCCCACAGAGACTGATGTGTTCATGACCCCACAGTGAATCCCAATGACCCCACTGAGGAGGGCCCTTACTAGAATGGAGGAGAGGGAGAGGGATGTAATAGTATAACTGAATGGGAAAATAGCAAATATGTTCATACTGTGAAGTTCACAATGATAAAAATAATTTTAAAAATATATACAGAAGCTGGGTGTGGTGGCACATGCCTTTAATGCCAGTACTTGGTAGGCAGAGGTAAGTGAATCACTGTGAGTTCGAGGCCACCCTGAGACTCCATAGTGAATTCCAGGTCAGCCTGAGACCCTATCTCAAAAAAACAAAAAATAAATAAATAGATGTGTATGTATATACATGTATGGTGTGGAAGTAGAATGGAGACTACTTGAGGGGAAAGCTAAAACCATCTGGAGAGGAAGGAGGGACAGGACAGTGTAAATAAGATCAAGTATATGGCAAGCATTTGTGAAGATGTCACAGTGAAGCTCATTACTTTGCTAATTAAAAACATGCTGAAGCTGGGTGTGGTGGCACATGCCTTTAATCCCAGCACTCAGGAGGCAGAAGTAGATAGGATCACTGTGAGTTTGAGGCCACTCTGAGAATACAGAGTGAATTTCAGGTCAGCCTGGGCTAGAGAGACCCTACCTCGAAAAACTGAGAAAGAAAAAACAAACTGAAATTCTCTAATGACCAGCAACTAGCCCTTGTCTGCAGATCCTTCACTGTCACAAGTGCCACCTCTTCATTCCAGCTGCTCCCATATTTCTCATTAGTCACTTTTTCCTTCCCCAACTGGCAAACAAACAGGGGACACCATGCCTGAAACACCTCCATGACTGCTCAAACCAGGGACACACCCCATTTGTCAATCAACATTTTAATAGCACCTGCTTTCATTCACTGTGTCATGGACAGTAGGAGCAAATCATGAACTAAATTATGCTGCCTATCAGTCCACTGTGGGCAAATGGAACCTGGGTCAGCCATCTACCCTGGTTTATTTACCTCAGAGGACTTGCCCTTACCATCTCTGCCACTCTGGCTGGTGATCTGGCATCAGAGTTGTCCCTTAATCTGATTGTCATATCAGAGTCCTCAGTGAGTGAGGGCACCAGACCTAAAGTTCTTTGCCATAGAGGTTTGTTGACCACGTTCGCGTTGTAAGCAGCTCCACGCTGCTGGGATGAACATCCAACACAGACACAGTTTGTATGGGGTTTATTTCAGCTTCTAGATCCAGGGGGAAGTTCCATCTCTGGCTGAAGAAACTGGCTCCCATTTATAAATCCAAGTAGAGAGAAAATCTGCAGCAAGCAAAACACCAGCACACACACATATGCACACACACACACACACACACACAGTCCGAAAAGCAGCAGGGACTGCACCAGAGCACAGATCTCTCTGCACACCTTTAACCTGGGAATCAGATCTGCCCCCAAACACTCCTTAGAGCTGGACCCCAGGATCTGCTTCCAGCAACACCTCCTCCAGCCAGGCAGCTGGAGATCCAAGTTACAAGCTTTCATGAAACATTGAGTCAATAGGGGACATACATTCAAATTAGCACAGTTTCTTCCTCATTTTAAGTGAGACAAGAGTTGAGCCCACATGTTCTTTCTAGCCAAGCACATTTTGTAACACCTGTTAATGTCTGCATGTACAATGAGCTTGTGGTTCATGTATATGAATACTTGCTTCCCTGCGGGTGGTACTGTTCAGGAAGGTTGTGGAATCTTTAAGAGGTGGAGCCTTGCTGGTGGGAGTGTGCCACGCAGTATGGGCACACTTCTATCCTTTCCCTACCATGATGAAGCATTCCCTTGAAACTAATATATTGTTTATATTATATTATATTATATTATATTATATTATATTATATTATATTATATTATATTGTAATTTCTGGTCAGGTACTTGCTCCCAGCACTGAAAAAGTAACTGAAACAAATACCATTCATATTATGTATAAGAAAATATGTCTAAAGGACATGGGATGCTGCTCATGATAGAGCTCTTGCCTGGCATGTGCAATGCCAACACAACAGAAGATACTATGTCTACCATACCTTATGGCAATTGGAAATCATCTAGTATAGATTTAAATAAAGATATCTCAGTCTGTGCTGGAGAGATGGCTTAGTGGTTGAGGCACATGCCTGATAAGCCCAAAGACCCCTGTTCGATTCTCCAGGTCCCATGTAAGCCAGATGCACATAGTGGTACATGCATCTTGAGTTCGTTTGCAGTGCCTGGAGGCCCTGGTGCACCCATTCTCACTCTCCCTCTCCCTCCCTTTCTCTGTCTCTAATGTATAAATAAAAATAAAATCTTAAAAAATAAAGATATTTCAATCATTTGAATGTAATTTTCCATCAGGGATGCTTGAAGTATGCCTCATCCCTTTGTAAGGATAAATTAAATTAATTAGCATGTGCACATATTCTGCACTGTCTGTGTGTGCATACATATTTGAGTGTTCAGGTCTATGTATGTGGGTGTCACAGTCAGGTTCACATTGCTGGTAGAAATCACCCAACTAAGAGCAGCTTGTGGGAAAAAAAGAGGTTTATTTTGGCTTATGGGCTCAAGGGGAAGCTCCATGATGGTAGGGAAAATGATGACATGAGCAGAGGATGGACATCACCCCCAGCCAACATCAGGTGGACAATAGCAACAGGAAGTGTGCCAAACACTGGCATGGGGAAACTGGCTATAACACTCATAAGCCCACCCCCAACAATACTCTCCCTCCAGGAGGCATCAATTCCCAAATCTCCATCAGTTGCGAACCTAGCATTCAGAACACCTAAGTTTATGGGGGACACCTGAATCAAACCACCACAGTGGGTGTGTATGGAAGCCAGAGGACAACCTTGGGTTCTGTCCCTCAGAAACCATCTACGTGTTTGTAGATGGAGTCTTTCACTGGCCTGAACTTGCCAAGTAGTCTAGACTGGTTGGCCAGCAGGCACCAGGATACTCGTGTCTCAATCTTGCCAGGACAGGCGTGCACAACTATGCCCAACTTTCATGCGTGTTCTGGGGAGGGTCACAGGTCCTCATGCTGAGGGAAGAACTTTGCTGACTATGACTTTTTGGCCTGTTGTTTGGTTCTTTGAGACAGGGATTCACTCTTGCCCAGGCTGACCTGGAACTTACTCTGTAGCCAAGACTGGTCGTGAGCTCGTAGCAATGCCCAAAGACAATACAGACATATCACCACAGTAGAGCAAGCAGTTGAAAGGTTAGTTAGAACAGGCAGGGAAGCATGAAAACATGCCTTAGAAAGAGGGAGCTGACAGGGTCTAATGTGGAAGAGGTGGCGGAAAGAATGTAAGAGCCAAAGGAAGGGTAGGACTCCTTACAACGTGCTCCCTCCAGACATAAAATGGCCTTGATATCCATGACCTCATGGTGCCTGACACTACCTACACAAGACCATCATAAGAGGAGGGAAAGATCATGACATCTAAATAAAAGAGAGACTTATTGAGATGGGGAGAGGATATGATGGAGAATGGAATTTCAAAGGTGAAAAGTGGGGAGAGGGAAGGTATTACCATAGGATATTTTTTATAATCATGGAAAATGTTTTAAAATTTGAGAAAAATAAAATAAAAAAAGAGAGAGCTGAATGTTGCTGAAGACACCACAGCCTGTGGTCACAGAACATTGAGAGACCATGCTGGAGCTGACAGGGAAGCTATTTCCTTCCTGGATAACTTTCAGAGCACTGGGAAGTACTATGGAGCTACTGGAAGATAATGGTCAACAATATCATGAATACCAAGGAGGTCCTGCAAACTATGAAATCATCCAGCCAGGTAAGAAGTTCACACCTGTGTAATAGTGGCACACAGCCTATGCAGGTAACCAACTGTTCTCAGATTGGACATGTAACTATGCTTATCCCCTGCAATCCAAACATCTCTCACTCTTGCTTGGAGAACAGATGACAGAGGATGCTTGGGAGATTCAGGATCCATAAATACTCCAAGAGAAGATGGCTACAGTGAGAAGTGTCTCCTCTACCACATCTGCTAGGAGCCCAGGAGACATTGCAGAGGAAGTGTCAAAATGAGCACTACTCTCACTGCTAGCCTGACAGCTAGCTCCAAGAAGACAGTGGCAGACACTGAGGACACTCAAAGCACATCAAAGCTTAAATCCAGAGGCTGTAGAGAACTCAAAACTGGATCTGACTTTTACACAGCCACTGAGGCTCAGGGAACATCATGGAAGAAGGGGCAGAAAGATTGCAAGAGTCACAGGGTAGGTAGGAATATCCCGAGACATGGCCCCCTCAACAAGACTGACTGATGCCTTCAGGACCCTACACTGAATACCAATAACCTCACTGAGGGGGACGCTCACTGGAAAGGGGCCAGGGAGAGGGGATAACTGGGAGAGACTTTCCTGGAGCTTCCAGCAAGT
Organism: Jaculus jaculus; assembly: GCF_020740685.1. Classification (NCBI taxonomy): domain Eukaryota; kingdom Metazoa; phylum Chordata; class Mammalia; order Rodentia; family Dipodidae; genus Jaculus; species Jaculus jaculus. The sequence goes on from NC_059116.1 coordinate 66,971,154, forward strand.
GCTCTAGGGTATTCCTGAGATGAGGCATCCCTGAGTTGTCATGTATGCTGGGCTGAGATTTTTCATGATACCACTTCCTTTAAGTCACCCATGGTCCGTTAAACAACCCCCACCCTGCTCTGTAAGTAATCATAATAGACTCATTGCTTCATCAATCAGTCCACAGGGAAATATATAAATAGGTGGGCAGAGGCAAGCAGCAACGGCACTTATCCTGGCTGGCACAGCCCCCTTCTCCCTGCCATCCCCTCCCTTGTGCCTCCCTCCAGGTGACACTTCCAAGTGTGGCTTAGTGGACAGATGAAGAAGATCAATGTTTACATTTATTTGATTTTGTACTACACGAATGGACCTCCTATTCAGAAACCAAAGTGAGGTTTTAACCTGAACCAATGAACAGGAAGGAATGGAGCATGAACGCTCAGAAAGATGAGCAAGACTTTCAGTCTAGTTGAGTCCTCTGCCTTAGGTCAGAAACCGGCAACCTTCTCCAAAGAAGCGTTGAACAGTCAGTATTTCCAGCTTTGCAGGCTACGTTCTATGTGTGGCAGTAACTCAGCTCTTGCCAGCAGAGCAGGTAGGTGGCCAGAGGCAAGCACGGCTGGGACCCAGAAACATTGTTTGCAAACAAACAAACAAAAAAAACAGACAGCGTGCCAGATTCGACTCCAGACTGTAGCTTACCCTCTAACTCTAAGAAACGTGCATATTAAGTTATGCAAGTAACTGTCTTGTACCTTGGCAAAGAGCATCCTGGGCGCGATGACGCTTTGGGACTTGCATAGCTGCTGCCTCAGGATGCTGCTTCCGGATGCTGTGGTGGGATGCACGGGAAGCTTCTGCTGGGCCCATCTTCCTTTCCAAGCAGAATGGCCTGTTCACCTGCATGTGTTTCGCTGTTACTTTTCTTTTTTTTTTTTAATTTTTATTAACATTTTCCATGATTATAAAATATATCCCATGGTAATTCCCTCCCTCCCCAACCCCACACTTTCCCATTTGAAATTCCATTCTCCATCATATTACCTCCCCATTACAATCATTGTACTTACATATATACAATATCAACCTATTAAGTATCCTCCTCTCTTCCTTTCTCTACCCTTTATGTCTCCTTTTTACCTTACTGGCCTCTGCTACTAAGTATTTTCATTCTCACGCAGAAGCCCAATCATCTGTAGCTAGGATCCACATATGAGAGAGAACATGTGGCACTTGGCTTTCTGGGCCTGGGTTACCTCACTTAGTATAATACTTTCCAGGTCCATCCATTTTTCTGCAAATTTCATAACTTCATTTTTCTTTACCGCTGAGTAGAACTCCATTGTATAAATGTGGCTGTTACTTTTCTTGAAGTGACCGGTCTTTAGATTAAATTGGGGGCTGCGGGGCTGGAGAGATGGTTTTGAGCAGTTAAGCGCTTGCCTGTGAAGCCTAAAGACCCTGGTTCGAGGCTTGATTCCCCAGGACCCACGTTAGCCAGATGCACAAGGGGGCGCACGTGTTTGGAGTTCATTTGCAGTGGCTGGAGGCCCTGGCGTGCCCATTCTTTCTTTCTCTCTCTCTGCCTCTTTCTCTCTGTCGCTCTCAAATAAAAAAAATTAAAAAATTAAAAAAAAAAAAAAAGAAGTCACCTGGCGTGGTGGCACAAGCCTTAAAAATAAATAAATAAATTGGGGGCTGGGAAGAGGGCTCGGTAGTTAGAATGCTAACCACACATGTGCGAGCAGCTGACCATGGATCCCCAGATCCCACGTAAAGCTGAGCGCAGTGTGAGTGAGTGTCTCATCCCAGCTCTCCTATAACGAGACGGGAGGCAGAGATGGGGATCCTCAGAAGCATACGGGAAATTTAGTGTGGCAAACATAGGGATAAACAAGGAGCGATCGTGCCTCAAACAAGGTGGAAGGTGAGGACCCGCCAATCAACACGAGGCTGTTTTCCAACTTCCACACACACGCATGCTGTGACACCCTTGCAAACACACTCACCATATACACACAAATTTAAAATCTTTTTTTTGTTGTTGTTTTTTGTTTTTGGAGCTAGGGTCTCACTCTAGCCCAGACTGTCCTGGAATTCACTCTGTAGTCTCAGGGTGGCCTCGAATTTATGGCGATCCTCCTACCTCTGCCTCCCGAGTCCTGGGATTAAAGGCGTGCACCACCATGACCAGCTTTAAAACCCTTTTTTTTTTTTTGGTTTTTCAAGGTAGGGTCTCACTCTGGCTCAGGCTGACCTGGAATTCACTATGTAGTCTCAGGGTGGCCTCAAACTCACGGTGATCCTCCTACCCCTGCCTCCAGAGTGCTGGGATTAAAGGCATGCGCCACCACGTCCGGCTTTAAAACCCATTTTTAAATTATTTATTTATTTATTTATTTATTTATTTATTTATTTATTTGAGAGCGACAGACACAGAGAGAAAGACAGATAGAGGGAGAGAGAGAGAATGGGCGCGCCAGGGCTTCCAGCCACTGCAAACGAACTCCAGATGCGTGCGCCCCCTTGTGCATCTGGCTAACGTGGGACCTGGGGAACCGAACCTCGAACCGGGGTCCTTAGGCTTCACAGGCAAGCACTTAACCGCTAAGCCATCTCACCAGCCCCCAAACCCATTTTTAAATAAATAAATTTGATACAGCATTTAAGATTCACAGCCTATAGACTGTAGAGATGGTTTAGTGGTTAAGGTGCTTTTCTGCAAAGCCAAAGGACCCAGGTTTGATTCCTCAGAACCCACAGAAAGCCAGAAGCACAAGATGGTATATGTATCTGGAGTTCATTTGCAATAGCTACAGGCCCTTGTGTGCCCATTCTCTATCTGCTTCTTTCCCTCTCTCCCTCTCCTTCTCCCTCTCCCTCTATCTCTCTTTCTCTCTCTCTTAAATAAATTAATAAAATTTTTTTAAAATTTTTATTTATTTGAGAGCGACAGAGAGAGAAACAGGCAAAGAGAGAATGGGCACGCCAGGGCCTCCAGCCACTGCAAATGAACTCCAGACGCGTGCGCCCCCTTGTGCATCTGGCTAACGTGGGTCCTGGGGAATGGAGCCTCGAACCGGGGTCCTTAGGCTTCACAGGCAAGCGTTTATCTGCTAAACCATCTCTCCAGCCCATAAAAAATATTTTAAAAGATTCACAACCTAGAAGGGAGCAATGGAAGAGGAAACCAGAGGGTAATGGGGGTATGCGATCAAAACACATTACATAGATGCATGAGAATGATACAATGAAACCCATTATTGTGTACAATTAATGTATGCTAATAACAAAGGCTCACCCAGAAGTCTCTGAAGTGAAGTGTCACTTACAGCTCAGAAAGGAACTGCTCCGAGGTGTGCAGGGGACGGTGAGACAGTCATAGATTCCAACTACACACACAATAGCAGCAATCAGAAATGGTGGCTGCAAACAGCAGAAGCTGGTTTTGACTGTATGCAACAGAAAACAGACTGTGTTGGCCAGAAGTGACACAGGAGGCCAAGGATAGCCAGGAACAGGGACAATGCAAAAGGACCAGAAGGACTGGTGGCTCTGGGGATGCATGTGACTGCTGGTTCATCTTGGACAGAGCAAGAGCCCCATTCTGATCACACTGGAGCAAAGGGCTACATAACACGGGTCACCTTCCGTGGGCCAGCGAGTCTTCCCTCAGCAGATAGCCACTCTCAGCTTCCTCTGAGACGTGATGTCGTGGCTTCTCAGCGACACAGACTGGCATTAGGTCAACCTCTGGGACCCAGCTGGTGGTGACACATTGTGGGATTGCCCATATTAATTTAGTAGATACATTCTCAGTTGTGAATAACAGTTTAAAATGGAGAGGGTCAGGGAGCTGTGCACATACAAGGGATGTTGTGTTTTGTTTTAAATGTGCACACATATTTTGGACCATGTGGTCAAAAACTAAGAGCCAGGTTCACGACTCACACCTGGGTCAGTTTTCCAGGGCTACCCTTGTGAAATGTAACAGGCGGAGAGGCTTCAACAGCAGATGTTTATTTCTTCACAGTTTTGGAGGGCCAAAGCAAGAAATGGAGTTGTTGGGCTGGAGAGATGGCTTAGCGGTTAAGCGCTTGCCTGTGAAGCCTAAGGACCCCGGTTCGAGGCTCGGTTCCCCAGGTCCCACGTTAGCCAGATGCACAAGGGGGCGCACGCGTCTGGAGTTCGTTTGCAGAGGCTGGAAGCCCTGGCGCGCCCATTCTCTCTCTCTCCCTCTATCTGTCTTTCTCTCTGTGTCTGTCGCTCTCAAATAAAAACAAAGAAATGGAGTTGTTGGCAGGGCTGGCCCCTTATGAGGTGTCTATTGTGGTTTGGATGTGACATGTCCTGCATAGGTTCATGTGTTTGAACACTTGGCCCCCAGCTGGTATCATTGTTTTGGAAGGTCGTGGAAGCAGATGGAGGAAGTGGGACTGGGCAAAGGCCTTGAAGTTTTGTAGCCTCGTCCCAGTTCCTGTCCACTCTGCTTCTGCTTACTGACTTGAGACACAATGGACCCGGTTGCCTCGGGGCCCTGCTACCATGGCTTCCCGGCCATGATAGCCTGTATGTGTCCTTCTTAAACTGTAAGCGCAAACAAACTCTCCCACCATTGCGTCGCTTCTCGTCAAGTATTTGATCACTGTGACAAGAAAAGTACACAACAGAGCCTCTCTTCTTGACTTCTCCCTTGCCTAGATGGTCTTGATGTGTGTGCACGTGCGCCTGTGTTTCCAAATTTCCCCTTGTTATAAAGACACTGGTAAAATTAGACGAAGGCTTTATTTCCCTTGACGAGTTCTTTGAAGATTCTCTCTCCCAATGCAGTCACATTCTGAGGAATCTTGAATTCAGCCCATGACATACACCAGGGAACTTTGAAGCATCAGGTGGGGACCCCCCGCCCCCCGGGACTCCAGGCTTGCTTCTGCCACCTTGAGTGACTGATATACAGACACAATAATGACAGTTTTACTTATTAAGGTGCCTTCTTTCTACTAATATGACAGGTCATAGATTCATACAGGACACAGACCACGACACCAGTTTCCTGCTGGGGTTGCCATAATGTTGCTGGGACAAAGCACTGACCGCAAGTAGCTGATGAGGCTTACAGTCTCAATGGGGAAGCTTCGTGATGCAGGGAAAGATGGCAGAGCAGAGGCTGGATGCCACTTCTGCCACAGCAGGCAGAAAACAACAGCAAGAGAGCGAAATTCACAGAAGAGGGTCTGTGGTGGTCTGATTCAGGGGTCCCTCATAAACTTACGTGTTCTGAATGCTAGCTCCCCAAGCTGGTGGCAACTTGGGAATTGGAGCCTCCTGAAGGTGATGTATTATTGGGGTGGGCTTTTAGGTGTTAGAGCCAACTTCCCCTTGCCAGTATTTGGCATATTCTCTTGCTGCTCTTGTCCATCTGGTGTTGGCCAGGGGGTGATGTCCACCCTCTGCTCATGCCATGTTTCCCCCTGCCATCAAGGAGCTTCCCCTCGAGCCTGTGAGTCAAAATAAACCCTTTCCTCCTACAAGCTGCTGACTGCAACAGGGTCCTGACTGCTTGCTCTGCTCTGGGCCTGTGTAAGTGCACACACAGTCTTTATGAGGACTCCAGTGAAATGACCACAGACCAAGGCGATTCGCTCCCACCCAGAAGCTAAGCTTTGCTTCTTTTTGTCCAGGCCCTGTGGTGCTCCTGACATAGCTGGTCATTTCTCAGTTTTTCCTGAACACTTCAGCACTGATGGCTGGGCCTGGGGGTGGTCACTGGAGCCAGCTGACCTTTGAAGAAGAAGTCTTGAGAGTCCGCTCCCATTCTGCAAGCATTTCTCAGAACCCTCACTGGGATTTTAAAAAGGAGGAAGCCGGGCGTGATGGCACACGCCCTTAATCCAAGCACTCAGGAGGCAGAGTAGGAGAATCAGTGTTTGAGGCCACCCTGAGACTGCATAGTGAACGACAGGTCAGCCTGAGCTAGAGTGAGACCCTACCTTGAAAAAACAGAAAAGAAAAAAAAAAAAAAAAAGGATTAGGAAGAGGAGAAGGAGAAGGAAAAATAAAAAGCAAAACACCAAGAAAACCCAGAAGACAGGGACCATTGAGGTTTCATCATTATACCCTTTGTATGTCACTGGACATTTCTAGAACTTAACTTTTCCATTGATGAAATGGGGCTTCATGGGGAAATTGAAGAGTAAATAAAAGAATAAAGGTGTTGGTGTTCTTCTTTCTCATTCTTGTCATTTGTTAAGCAGCCATTCAGAGGTTTTTGGTAAATATCTTTTTTAAAAAGTGTTATTTATTGATGTGTGCGCATGCATGTGTGCACGTGCTCCCGTGCGCATGTGTTAGTGGGGGTCCTGCAACCTTGTTTTGAGACAAGGTCTCTTGTTCACCACTCAGTTTTTGAGTTTCCTGAAAATTCTTTTGTCTCTACCTCCCTTCTCACCTTCGGGACACAGGATTACAGGAGCCCATCACTCTCTCTGTCTTTTCACATCCGGGCCTCTGAACTCAGGTACTCAGAGTTGCATGATGAGATTTATACCCATTAACCCATCTCTCAGCCCCTGCTAAATACCTTGGAAATGGAGTCTATGCCCAGTGTGGTGGTACATGATTATTATCCCTGCACTAGGTAGACAAGAGGATCACTGAGTTCAAGGCCAACCTAAGCCACATAGCAAGAATCTGCTTTTTAAAGAAAAATTATATATATATATTATTTTAGTAAGAGATGGGGGAACAGGTATGACAAGGCCTTTCTGCCACTTAAATGACCTCCAGACTCAGGCACTACTTTGTGCATCTGGATTTATGTAGGAACTGGGGAATCAAATCAGGGTCTTCAGGCTTTGCAAGCAAGTGCCTTGCACCACGGAAATATATCTCCAGCCCACAAGAATCTGTCTCTCTATATATATTATTTGCAAGCAGAATAGAGATATAGAGAAGAGATAGAGAGAAAGGGCACACCAGGGTCTCCAGCAACTGCAGACGAACCCTAGACACATGCAATTCTTTACACATCTGACTTTACGTGAGCACTGAAAAATGGAACCGAGGTCATTAGGCTCAGGAAAGGGCCTTAACCACTGAGACATCTCTCCAGCCCACAACAGCCTGTCTTAAATATCAATGGCAAGAAAACAAAAATCCTCAACCTGACAAAACAGGAGTCTATATTATCAATAAAACAAAGAAACCTAGACTGGGGAAATGGTTCATCTGTTACAGGTGCTTGTTTGCAAAACTTTCTGGCTTGAGTCTGGCCCAGGTTCAAATCCACAGTACCCACATAAAGCCAGATGCACAATGTGGTGCATACATCTGGAGTATGTTTGCATCGGCAATCTTTGCAATGGGCCCTGGGGAGTCCATTCTCTTTCCCACTTTTTCCCCTTGCAAATACATATATACATTTGTTGTTGTTGTTTTGAGGTAGGGTCTCGCTCTAGCTCAGGCTGACCTAGAATTTACTATGTAGTCTCAGGATGAACTCATGGTTATCCTCCTATCTCTGCCTCTCAGGTGCTGGGATTAAAGGCATGCGCCACCACACCCAGCTGCAAATAAATAATTTTTAAAACTTAAAAAATATTTGTGTGAGAGAGACACACAGAGAGAGAAGAGGCAGAGAGAGAGAATGGGCACAGCAGGGCCTCCAGCCACTGCAAACAAACTCTGCATGCACCTTGTGCATCTGACTTATGTGGGTACTAGGGAATCGAGCCTCGAACCAGGGTCCTTAGTCTTCACAGGCAAGCGCTTAACCGCTAAGCCACCTCTCCAAACCCGTAAATAAAATATTCTTTAAAAGCAAAGAAAGCCATCCCTTATCCAAGCAATGCTACCTAAAATGTTGCTAGTCCCTGGTAGGGCTACAGTTCCTCCTTGCTGTGATGGGGGCGGGCACCCTCCAAAACATCAAGTCCCAAGCAGTACCCAGGATGGCCTGTAGGTCCACAGGTTACTCCAAGACTGAGTACAAAAAAACAATTGTTTTGTTTGCAAAACCACCTGGGCTGGCTGGAGACGTAGCCCAAGCGTAAAGTGCTTTTCGCGCATGCGTGCGCCCAGCTTAATGCTCAGCACCACGCAAACCAGGTCTGGCGGCGCAGGCGGGGCAAGCCAGGCGCTCAGGTGGCGGTGGGAGAATCAGAAGTTCAAGAGCAGCCTGTACTGCATGAGCCACTGTCTCCAAACACACCCCAACAGACAAAACCGCCCACACACAACACAACAAAAACCAAACAACCTAAGCCACCCGGGGCCACCTGTCTAGCCACTGATGGTCTTCTTTTCATTGGGACAACTTGCCTTGTGGAGTTCGGGTTCCTCGAAAGGATTGGGGGAGACCCAGGCGAGGTGAGCAGGAAGGAACGTAATTAAATGATAGGAAACTAGGATTTCATAGAAAGGAAAGCCAGCCTGAGCAAATAATCTCAGGCTGTGCAAAATGTTGAGCAACAAGAAACATCTAGGTACATTCCTTGAGGGCTTCTCTCCGTGTCGCTGTTAGCCATGTCACAGAGGTCCCAGTCCCTTGCACAAGCCCCCTTTCATACATCCTCTCATGGGAGACTTCCTTTGCACAAGCACGCACTCATTTGTGAACAAATGCGCTGTTCACAGTCACCCTTTCATGAGTTTCCTTACTCGTGTGTCCAACACCAGCCTCATTTCCTGAGCTTTGCTTGGCCACTGTCTCCCCTTCTCACAGCTTCCATCCAACATCCCACACCAATAGCCCTGGCAAATATTTACTGAGTGGCATGACGGGCCAGGCCCTGCCAAGACCCCTGAGAGAAACAGAACTGAAGAAGGCCTGTTCTGCGCTTCTTAGGTTGCTGAGTCTGCTGGAGAATGGGTTTGGGCAACCCAAGAAATGCTGTGCTCTTGGAAAGACTGACGCTAGAAGTGAGAAAACGTGGCCAGAGAAGAAAAGGGTTGGGGCACGAGGAAAAGCAGTTGGTGCCTACCTGGAGAGAAGAAGAAAGAGAGGCATGGAAGAGAAGACAAGGTTTGGGGGGAAAATCATCAAAGTTTTAAAAGATTTTGCTAGATGGGCACTGAGCAGCACATGTGGAGAAAGGGGGATTCATGGCATCCCAGAGTGTGATATGCCACAGGACCGAGGACAAGACAGTGACGTGGCTGGAGGGCACAGAGAGACAGTTAACACAACTTCCATCATGCCGTGCCACGTCATTTCAAGCTTATTCAACTGCAATGACTGTATCTTTTTACTTTATTGCTAGCAGCTCAGGAGCAGCGTAGGCCAGAAAAGAGTTTATCTCAGCTTACAGTTCCGTCATGGTGGGGGGAAGGGACGCAGGGCAGGAGCAAGAAGTTGGCGTCCATCATCACATTAACAGGGAGGAAGAACAGCAATGAACACGGCTGCTCAGCCAGCACTCTAGCCAGTGGAATGGAGCCTAAGGTTAAGGTGTGTCTACCTACCTTCATTGACCTAATCAACATAACCCCTCACAGAGGTGGATGTCATCTGCGGGATCCCTCACGGGTGATTTTTAGGTCTATAAAGTTGACAATTAATGTAAAACATAATGGTGTTTTTAGTGGCAAGTTATAGAAAAGTTGATCATAGGGTAGGCGGGCATGGTGGTGCACGCCTTTAATCCCAGCATTCAGGAGTCAGAGGTAGGAGGATCACTGTGAGTTTGAGTCCAGCCTGGGACTACAGAGTGAGTGCCAGGTCAGCCTGGGCCAGCATAAGACCCTGTCGTGAAAAGAAATGAAAACTGTAAAGAAAAGGAAAAAGAGAAAGAAAGAAAGAAAAGTTGATTCTAAAGGCTTCACCAATAAAGAGTGTGCATTTTTTTCCCATATAACTGGTAGCTCAGGGTAAAGGCAATATGTCAGTGGTCATGAGATATCAAGGTTATTTCTTACTTGTTCCCTAATCCATACCAGTAAATTTTATGTTATGTGTATTGAATCAGAAAAAAAAAAAAAAGTAAAACAGAGATAAGCATAGCTAACCCTACCCCAACCTGAAATTTCGGTTATTGAGATTTATTTCTCAAGGGAATAAAACCTCCAGGTACATCTGCTTCTGAGGAAACAGAAATGTCAGGGAGAAAAATTTTAAGGACAACTCTTAGCAAGGCCCCATGCCTTCCCCCCATGACCCCCAAAGCAGAATTCAGAACAAGATGGTGGTCATAGGAAATCTACTAACAGGTTTATTTAATCTGAAAAACAAAGCTTGGACCTGGAGAGGTGGCTTAGCGATTAAGGCACTTGCCTGCAAAGCCAAAGGACCCAGGTTCAATTCCCCAGGACCCACATAAGCCAGATGCATATAAGGGCACATGCATCCAGAGTTCGCTTGAAGTGGCAAGAGGCCCTGGCACACCCATTCTTTCCTCTCTGTCTCTCTCTCTCTCTTACATATAAATAAAAATAATTTAAAGTTTGGCTTAGCTAGGCATGGTAGCTCATGTCTTTAATCCCGGCACTTGGTAGGCAGAGGTAGGTGGATTGCCATGAGTTCGAGGCCACCCTGAGACTACATAGTGAATTCCAGGTCAGCCTGGGCTAGAGTGAGACCCTACCTCAAAAAACCAAAATAAATAAATAAATAATAAAGCTTGGATTGGGCTGGAGAGATGCTTAGTGATCAGGCGTATGCCTGCAAAGCCAAAGGAGCCAGGTTCCATTCCCTAGGACCTACACAAAACAGATGCACAAGGTGGTGCATGACTCTGGAGTTTGTTTACAGCAGCTGAAGGCCCTGGTGTTCTCATTCTCTCTCTCTTTCACTCTCTCTCTCTCCAATAAATAAATAAATAAAATAAAAGGCTTGGCTTTTGGTGATAGCGGTCAGTTGATCTGATGATGTAAAGATAAAATGGATTCTTCAGAGTGGTTAGGTGGCAAGATTTATTTAGTAAAGTATGAAGGCGGTAAGGCTCAGTGGAAAAGCACCTGCCTGGCATGTGCAAGCCATGGGTTCTGTCCCTGACACTGTGTCACCTCCTTTCCTCCAAAATGATGCACTCCAGTGTATTTAAAACATGGTTACAATTTTTTTAAATTTATTTATTTGAGAGCGACAGACACGGAGAGAAAGACAGATAGAGGGAGAGAGAGAGAATGGGCGCGCCAGGGCTTCCAGCCTCTGCAAACGAACTCCAGACGCGTGCGCCCCCTTGTGCATCTGGCTAACGTGGGACCTGGGGAACCGAGCCGCGAACCGGGGTCCTTAGGCTTCACAGGCAAGCGCTTAACCGCTAAGCCATCTCTCCAGCCCATGGTTACAATTTTTAAAAGTTGTTTAAATATTTTATTGGTAGGCCAGTTTTCCCAGCACTTTTGTCCTAGCGCTTAGGAGGCTGGGTAGGAGAATTGTTGTGAGTTAGAGGCTAGCGTGGGGTTACAGAGTGAGTTCAAGGGCAGCTTGAGCTGAGGACCTGAGTTTGGGTTCCCAGCACCCACGTAGTCTGGTCATGGGGCGTACACTTTCAATCCTAGTACTAAGAAGGTGGAGACTGGTGGACCCGTAGAGTAAGCAGGCTGGCTAGCCCAGCTGAAGCGCTGAGCTCTGGGTTCGGTGACAGGCCCTGCCTTAGTAAACAACGTGGGGAATGACAGAGGCCTCCAGTACCAACCTCCGTCCCCTGCATGTACACGCGCGTACACGCACATCCACACCAGCCCTCATGCGCATGTGTCTGCACACACACACACACCCATGCAACAAGAAGAAAGCATAACATACCCTATTAGTGCTTATAATGAATACTTTTAGGAGTCTCACCCTTCCTACTCTGTACTGGGAATTAAACCTAGAACTTCTCACATGCCAGGCAAGAGCTCTTCTACTGAGTGATATCCATCAGCCAATTTTAGGAAGTTTGATGACACCTTGCTTTAATTTTCCAGAAGCTCTGACAGCAGGTGACTTTAATGACAAGTAACAAATTATTTTCTAACAATGTGGTTTTCAATTCTTAGCTTTCCTCAAAACTGAAAGAAGATCTAATAAAACTGTCAGCTGACAGGTCCTTACAAATAATGTTCGATGGTAGATCAGTGTGATTCTTTTGGTGGGAGAACATAATTCAGAAAAATTTCAAATAACTGAGTGACTTTGCTATAATGATTGTTTTGTCTCACTATTTCTGAGAAGAATCTTCCTTAGCTCTTGTCTTCATAAACAAAAACTGTAGAGGGCTGGAGAGATGGTTTAGCTGTTAAGATGCTTGCCTGCAAAGCCTAAACACCCAGGTCTGATTCCCTAGTAGACACGTAAAGGCAGATGTACAGGGTGGCATGTGGAGCTTGTTTGCAGCTGCTAGAGGCCCTGACATGCCCATTCCCACTCCTCTCCCCTTGCAAATAAATAAGTAAAAATTTAAAAAATATAGAATATTGTTGTTCAATCTTGTTTCAGTCTAACAATAAGGAGTAGTTATCAACCCATATACAATCTAATTTACAAATAACCATAATCATTTAATTAGTGAAGCAATGCCTAATGATTAACATTTCACCATTAAATACATAATAGTTATGTTGTTTGATCAGTTGTGCACTAACATGAATTATACTGGCATACTGGTCTAGAAGAAAAAGTTAAAACTAGGGATTAAGGTCTCTGAAAAACCTATTGGCAAAGCAAAAGGGTGATAAATATGATATTTACAGGCTACAACATATGCTAGCATTAAGAAAAAAAAATTTTTTTTTGAGGTAGGGTCTCACTCTAGCCCAGGCTGACCTGGAATTCACTATGGAGTCTCAGGGTGGCCTCGAACTCACGGCAATCCTCCTGCCTCTGCCTCCTGAGTGCTGGGATTAAAGGCGTGCGCCACCACACCCGGCTAAGAAAATATTTTGAGGGCTGGAAAGATGGCTCAGAGATAGAAGGCACTTGCTTGCAAAGCCTGATAGCCTGAGTTATATTCCTTAGTACCCATGTAAAACCAGATGCACAAAGTAGCATGTGCATTTGGAGTTTATATGCAGTAACAAGGAGCCCTGTTGTGCCCATTCCTTGCCCCCCCCTGTCACTTGCAAATGGATAAATAAAAAACATTTTTATTGAGGCCATCATGGAACTACAGACTGAGTTCCAGGTCATCCTGGGCTACAGTGAGACCTTACTTTGAAAAGAAACAACAGCCGGGTGTGGTGGCGCACGCCTTTAATCCCAGCCCTCGGGAGGCAGAGGTAGGAGGATCGCCGTGAGTTCGAGGCCACCTTGAGACTCCATGGTGAATTCCAGGTCAGCCTGGGCTAGAGTGAGACCCTACCTCGAAAAACCAAAAAAAAAAAAAAAAAAGAAACAACAAAAAGTTTTAAAAATAAAAAAGAAAATATTTGGGCTGGAGAGATGGCTTAGCGGTTAAGCGCTTGCCTGTGAAGCCTAAGGACCCCGGTTCGAGGCTCGGTTCCCCAGGTCCCACGTTAGCCAGATGCACAAGGGGGCGCACGCATCTGGAGTTCGTTTGCAGAGGCTGGAAGCCCTGGTGCACCCACTCTCTCTCTCCCTCTATCTGTCTTTCTCCCTATGTCTGTCGCTCTCAAATAAATAAATAAAAAATGAACAACAACAAATAATTTAAACAAAAAAGGAAAATATTTGGGGTGTTGAAGAAGTCACTCAGGGGTTAAAGACACTGCTTACAAAGCCTCCCAGGCTGGGTTAGATTGCCCAGTAGCTATGTAAAGATAGATGCACAAAATGGTGGTGGATGCATTTGGAGTTTGTGACAGCCAGAGGCCCTGGTATGCCTATCCCCCCAACCCTCTGATTCCAGATAAATAAATAAAAATAGTAACAAAGGGGCTGGAGAGATAGCCCAGCAGTTAAGACATTTGTCCATAAAGCCTAAATACCCACGTTTTATTCCCCAGTACCCATACAAAGCCGGATGCACACGGTGGAGCGTGCATCTGGAGTTTGCTGCAGTGGTTAGAGAGGCTCTGGTGTGCCCATTCTGTCTCTCTGCCACGCATGCATGGTGCATGCCTTTAATTCCTGCACAGGGGAGGCTGAAATAGGCGAATACTGTGAGTTTGTGGTCAGTCTGAGGCTAATTCCAAGTCATCCTGCTCTACAGTGAGACTCTACCTTAAACCTTGTCCCCTTGCCCTCAAAAAGTACCCAAAACAGAAAATGTTTTCTGTAGAAGTAGAACAGAAAGCCCTCAGGGCCTTGACATGTGCTAGTTGATGCAGTGGACTAGAAATAAAAATTCAGGGAGAGCTAAGCTATCTCTCCAGCCCTCTATCTCTTCTTAATTGTCCACAAACCAATTGAAGTGCAACTTGTCCCCAGATCTCTGCGTCTGTTGACAACCTGTTCTTTCTCCCTCCTTGGTTTTCTTTCCACTGGTGTATATAATTATAAGCTACTGAGTGAATAAGGGAAAGTGCTCAGGGCTCAGAACATTAGGTGGAGGTGCTCTGTCTGGGACAGAGTGAGGATTCAAGGAAAGAGTTCTGTCCCTTAAGCATCACTTTAGGTGGCATCTCATTAACCATCATTACTTCCTTGTCCCCACCTTCAGGAAAAGCCTGCAGTGGTACACCTGGCCACCTTTGGAATTGCTAGCACTTAGTCATTTTTATTGTTTTCATAGACCCTACTAACAGGGCAGCCCCTGTGGGCCTGCTCAGTGGTGGGACTCCTGCTGTCCACTTCCTGGGTGTGCCACTGAGTCATCTCTCCTACACCCAGCCATCTTCTGGGCAAGAATTTAAAGCCAAGCTGCTCTAGTTTCTCCTGTCTGTGCCTTATCTCTTCTAATGCATTTCCCTCTGCCTAGAATTCTTCCTGCTCCATGGATTCAATTTCTCTAATTTATGCATTTTTAATATTTATTTTATTTTTTATTATTTTTATTTATTTGTTTGAGAGAAAAGGAGAGGGAGAAAATGGCCACATCAGGACCTCCAGCTGCTGTAAATGAACTTCAGATGCATGTGCCACCTTGTGAATCTGGCTTACTTGGGTCCTGGGGAGTTAAACTTGGTTCTTTTGGCTTTGCAGGCAAGTCCCTTAACTACTAAGCAATCCTTATAGCTCTGATTTATGTCTTTTTAAGATTCAGTTGAAATATAGACCCTTCCCCAAGACGCTGCCTTTACTGACCCAAGGCTGAATCATGTTTCCACAGTACATTCTGAATACTGCTTTTCTTCATTGGAAACATTGTACTGTATGTATCTGTTCATGGTTTTCATTCCCATGTTCTGTGTTTTGAGCAGTCTTTCTTGATTTTGTATTTTTAAGATCTAGGGAAATATAAATGCTCCTTGACGTACAGTAGGGGTGCATCTTGATAAAACTGTTGTAGGTTGAAAATATCATGTTAAATGTACATCCATCCCAGCACTTGGGAGGCAGAGGCAGGAGGATCACCATGAGTTCAAGGTCACCCTGAGACTACATAGTGAATTCCAGGTCAGCCTGGGCTAGCGTGAAACCCTTGAGGAAAAAAAAAAAAAGTACACCTAGCAGGGCATGGGGGTGCACGCCCTTAACCCCAGCACTTGGGAGGCAGAGTTGAGAATCACCCTGCGTTTGAGACTACTCTGAGACTACATCATAAGTTCCAGGTTAACCTGGGCTTGAATGAAATACTTCCTCAAAAAAAAGGAAAAAAAAAAGTGGTGGTGACCACTGGGGAGACTCAGAACTCACCAAAGTGCTGAGAAGCAGTGACAGTGTAGGTGCAAGTAGAAGAGCAGATTGCAGGGAGTGAATGACTTAAGCAGGACCAGGGGAAGAGATTGAGTAAAAGAAGGGTGGGGGAAGGGTCAATCAAAATTCAAGATATTCTGAATAAGACATATGAAAGCCTTCGTTTTGGATAATAGCACATCCAGAAGCCATAGATTGTTACTAGAAAATTTTCAGTGCCACAGATGGGATACCTTCCAGTGAGTTGTTGGCCAGGGAGGTCCCTGTTGCCTCCAAAACATTACAGGCTATTGCCAAGGCTCTTGGTTTCCCACCAGAAACAGATGGCAAGACCATATTGTTGAAGATTCCACATGCCTGAGCAGCAAGGTCACTGAGAAATCAAGCTGGAGCTGAGCTGAAAACCTTCTCCCTGTAGACCAGCCGACTGAAAGCTGGAAAAAGCTGCACTGTATGTAGCCCTATGGGAGACAGAAGTCATCAGCGGTGAAAACAGTGGACACTGGAAGCCTCAAGTTTGGCCAGATAGGCCCAATGACTGAATGGGTGCAATAGTGGTATGTCTGCTCTAACAGAAACCAGTGGCTCTCTAATTGGACTGGATGCCCACTCTATGGGAGGGAATACATGCCTGCTGCTGAAAACATAACCAAAAGCCTATGGCGGGGGAGGTCATGAGCCTTAGGGGTGTAAAGCCTGCTCTTGTCTGGCTAAATGCATATATTATGCTCACTAAACTGCTCTGTAAACACTATACTTAATGTTCATATTTAAATATTAATGCTACTCTCACTTCTGGTTAAAGAACTTTTCTTTTCAGTTGGCGGTGACCACTGGGATGACCCAAAAGGCAACATAGTGCTGAGAAGAAGTGACAGAGGAGTATCCAGCACTGACTTATCACTGTCACACCCTCCAAGGCTCAGGGTCTTCTGCGGAAGAGGTGGTGGAAAGAAAAAAGGAGCTGGACCTGAGGAGATAAACAACCTAGTTCACTCCACCCCGGCCCCAGCTGAAACCACAGAGGAAATGGGGAAATGAGCAAGAATGCTGCTTTCTCAGAAAATCTGATATCAGCACAATGGTGATGGAGACAGACACTGAGGACACTCAACACCTACCAAACCAGCGATCCAGAGGCTCCCAAGAGCCCATCACTGAAGTAAACTTAAAATGCTCCCGGCATGGCTCAGGGAATTTTGCGGAAGAGGGGCAAAAAAATTGTTAGAGTCACAAGTTGGGACATTTTGCACAGAGACATTGCCTCTCCCCCATAACTGACTGCTGCCCCCATAATGCATGACCCAGAATCCCCACAAGAATGACCTGCATCCCCAACAAGGAAGACCTCTTCAGAAAAGGGGCAGGGAGGAGGGAAAGGATGGTACCAACATGTGATGTTTACATACTAAATATATATGTCCATCTCTAATAAAAATAAATTAAAAAAAAAATTCAGGGAGAGGGCTGGAGAGATGGCTTAGCGCTTAAGCGCTTGCCTGTGAAACCTAAGGACCCTGGTTCAAGGCTCGATTCCCCAGGACCCACATTAGCCAGATGCACAAGGGGGCGCACACGTCTGGAGTTCATTTGCAGTGGCTGGAAGCCCTGGTGCACCCATTCTCTCTCTTTCTCTCTCTCTGCCACTTTCTCTTTGTTGCTCTCAAATAAATAAATAAATAAATAAATAAATAAACAAAAAAAATTCGGGGAGGGGGAGAAGATACGCCCAATTTCTGACTGCTTACAAATAGCCTGCTGTCAAAATGACCAGCAGAGAAAGCTTTGCACTGAACACATCATGTCTATCACTGCCAGGGCTCAGGGCACATTGCAGAGGAGGTTGGGGAAAGAGTGTGAGGGTTGTGCTCACTGATAGCCAAACAACTGTCTCCATGGAGATGGTCACAGAAACTGAGGAGACTCAAAACTCACCAAACTTGAAAATGAGAGGCTGTCAAGAGTTCAACACTAAAAGGAAATTTATGCCACACCCTCTGAATCTCAGGGGACATTGCAGAGGAGAGGGGCAGAAACAATGTAAGAGCCACAGGGTGTATATGTTTTCTCTCTGTGTGTCTCTCTCACTCTCATTGGATAATTAAAACAAAATATTTTTAATATATTTTATTTGTTTGAGAGAGAAAGAGGGAATGGGCCCACCAGGACATCCAGCCACTACAAATGAACTCCAGATGCATGCACAACCTTGTGCATCTGGCCTTATGTGGGTCCTGAAGTGTATACATACATATATATATATATATGGAGAGAGAGAGAGAGAGTAAGAGAGAAATGGGCACACCAGGACCTCTAGCCACTGCAAACAAACTCCACACACATGAGCCACCATGTATATATCTGGCTTATGTGAGTTCTAAGGAATCAAACCTGGGTCCTTAACTGCTAAGCCACCTCTCCAGCCCAGGCTACTTTTTTTTTTTTTTTTTTTTAGTTTTTCGAGGTAGGGTCTCACTCTAGCTCAGGCTGACTTGGAATTCACTATGTAGTCTCAGGGTGGCCTTGAACTCACAGCAATCCCCCCTACCTCTCTGCCTCCTGAGTGCTGGGATTAAAGGCATGTGCCACCACACTGAGCTTCCAGGATACATTTAAAAAAAAATTTTGTTTATTATTTATTTATTTGAGAGCAACAGAGAGAAAGAGGCAGAGAGAAAGAAAAAGAGAGTGAGAGAATGGGCACGCCAGGGCCTCTAGCCACTGCAAATGAACTCCAGATGTATGCACCCCTTTGTGCATCTGGTTAACGTGGGTCCTGGGCAATTGAGCCTTGAACCGGAGTCCTTGGGCTTCACAGGCAAGTGATTAACCACTAAGCTATCTCTCTAGCCCCCAGAATACATTTTTAAATGTAGCAATTTTACAAAACATTAATGCCTACAATATGTCTAAAGTATTTATAATTTTAAAAAATTATTTATTCGTGATAGAGAAGGAGAGGGCGAAAGAGAAAAAATACGAATATGAATGCAATAAGCACAGCAGCCCTCTTGCCCCTGCAAAGGAAGTCCAGAGGCATATGCCACTTTATGTATCTGGCTTCCCATAGACACGTGCATGCTGAGGCATTGAGCCCAGGCCAGCAGACTTTGCATGCAAGTATCTTTAACTACTGAGCCATTTACCCAGCCCAATATTTATAATTTTCAAACTCATAACAAAACTGTAGATTCAACTGAAGATATGTGAGGAGAATCATAGTTTCTCACACTTCTTTTGGAGTCTAATTGAGATACTTTTAGATCACTTGCTCAGTGATTGCAGAACACAGTTGTTTCTGTTTGTAAGTGAAATTGAAACATACACCATATGCTGAACATTCGAATCTCAATAAGTTAGCCACACGTGGTGGTGCATGCCTATTATCCCAGCACTCAAGAGGCTGAGATGAAAGGTCATGGGTTTAAGACCAGTCTGATCTACGTAGGAAATTCCAGGCTAGCCTGTGATACACAGTGAGACCCTTCTCTAAAAAATGACAAAAACCAAACAAACAAACATCTTAAATTTCAAAGGCTGAGTTCATACTATGTTCTCTGAGCATATTTAATTAATCAGGAGAAAATTTATTTTTTAATTTTTTTAAATAACTTATTTATTTGAGAGACAGAAAGAGGGAGAGAGAGAATGGGCACACCAAGGTCTCTAGCCACTGGAAATGAACTCCAGATGCATGCATCACTTTGTGCATCTGGCTTATATGGGTCCTGGGGAATCTAACCTGGTTCCTTTAGCTTTGCCTGTAAGCACCTTAACCACTAAGCAATCTCTCCAGCCCACAGGAAAAAAAATTTCTGCAAAATTCCCACTCATTTGAAAATTAAGCAATACACTTTAAAATAAGGCCTGGGTGAAAAGAAAAATCAGCTGGGAGTGTAGGACATTTCTTTAACCCCAGCAGTGATAGGAGGATTGCTGTGCATTTGAGGCCACCTGAAGTCTCATAATGAATTCCAGGTCAGCCTGGACTAGAGTAAAACCTTACCTTGGGGAAAAAAAAATCACAGAGGAGATTAGAATGAAAATAAAATATATCACATTCTGTGCTATTCAAAGGTGACTAGAGGGATGTCCATTAACATGGACATCCATGTTAGAACAGAAGAAAGGAGGTGGCTCCAGGCAGTGGTTTAACCTTCACTCACAGGCTAGGAAAAAAAAGAGCCAGGCATTGTACCTGCCTCTAGTCTCAGCCCAGGATGGCTGAGGCAGGAAGTGGAAGTTCAAGGCCAAATGAGCCACATAGCACATTTGGTGCCACCAACCTGAGCTACAGGGCAAGACCCATCCTTTTTTTTTTTTTCTCTCTCTCTTTTAAATTTTTATTAGCATTTTCCATGATTATAAAAAATTATCCCATGGTAATTCCCTCCCTCCCCCCCCCACACTTTCCCCTTTGAAATTCCATTCTCCTTTATATTACCTCCCCAATCACAATCATTGTACTTACATATATACAATAGCAACCTATTAAGTACCTTTCTCCTTCCTTTCTCTTCCCTTTATGTCTCCTTTTTAACTTACTGGCCTCTGCTACTAAGTATTTTCATTCTCACGCAGAAGCCCAGTCATCTGTAGCTAGGATCCACAAATGAGAGAGAACATGTGGCACTTGGCTTTCTGGGCCTGGGTTACCTCACTTAGTATAATCCTTTCCAGACCCATCCATTTTTCTGCAAATTTCATAACTTCATTTTTCTTTACCGCTGAGTAGAACTCCATTGTATAAATGTGCCACATCTTCATTATCCACTCATCAGTTGAGGGACATCTAGGCTGGTTCCATTTCCCAGCTATTATAAATTGAGCAGCAATAAACATGGTTGAGCACGTACTTCTAAGGAAATGAGATGAGTCCTTTGGATATATGCCTAGGAGCGCTATAGCTGGGTCATATGGTAGATCAATCTCTAGCTGCTTTAGGAACCTCCACACTGTTTTCCACAATGGCTGGACCAGATTGCATTCCCACCAGCAGTGCAGAAGGGTTCCTTTTTTTCCACATCCCCGCCAACATTTATGATCATTTGTTTTCATGATGGTGGCCAATCTGACAGGAGTGAGATGGAATCTCGATGTAGTTTTAATCTGCATTTCCCTGATGACTAGTGACGTAGAACATTTTTTTAGATGCTTATATGCCATTTGTATTTCTTCCTTTGAGAATGCTCTATTTAGCTCCATAGCCCATTTTTTGATTGGCTTGTTTGATTCCTTATTATTTAACTTTTTGAGTTCTTTGTATATCCTAGATATTAATCCTCTATCAGATATATAGCTGGCGAAGATTTTTTCCCATTCTGTAGGTTGCCTCTTTGCTTTTTCACTGTGTCCTTTGTAGTGCAAAATCTTTGTAATTTCATGAGGTCCCAGTGATTAATCTGTGGTTTTATTGCCTGAGCAATTGGGTTGTATTCAGAAAGTCTTTGCCAAGACCAATATGTTGAAGGATTTCCCCTACTTTTTCCTCTAGCAGTTTCAGAGTTTCAGGTCTGATGTTAAGGGCAAGACCCATCCTTGATGCAAAAAGCTTAAAGAAAATATAAGCAATAGGATTCAGTAATAATTAGAATAACTCAGTATAACTAAAGAGGGTTTGCCCTAGGCATACAAAATTGCCACAACACTTGAAAATTTTCCCTCCGAGTTTTTCTATGTCTAGTAAGTAAGATGTGTGTGTGTGTGAGAGAGAGAGAGAATGAGAAAATAACACTGGGTGTCCTTCTTTATTGCTCATTCATATATTTTCTTGAGGCGTCTTCCTCTGAACACAGAGCTGAAGTTTAGACGAGCCCCTGCAATGCTCCAGCCTCTACTCCCCTATGGTTGGGATCACAGGGTGCGTGGGCGACAGGAGGGCTCAGACCCCCATGCCCATAGCAGGCCCCATGCCCACAGCAGGTCCCATGCCCATAGGAGGTCCCATGCCCATAGCAGGTCCCATGCCCATAGCAGGTCCTCTCACCTGCTGAGCCATCTCCCCAGCCCCAATGTTAGAGAATCAATCAATGTGATTCTTATTTTAATTTTTTTTTTTTTTTTTTTGAGATGAAGACTCACCCTGTAGCCCAAGCAGTCTTAAACTCACTACATATATCACTCTGGCCTTGAAGTCAAGGCAATCTGCCTGCCTCAGCCTTCTGAGTGCTGGAAATTATAGGCATGAAGCCCAATTCCAAAACTTCAATGTAATTAGTTTTTTAGGGGCAAGATTGTTTGTTTTCATTTTTTAAAAAATTCTATCTTTATTAATTGTGAACTTTACTGTATGAACATATTATATTTCGGTCATATTCCCATCAGACTATTGTCTTGTGTTTCCTCTCCCCCACCTCCATTTCAGTGAGGGCCCTGCTCTGCGGAGCTGTTTTTGTTTTTTTGGAGAACTCACTGTGTAGCACAGGCTGGCCTCGAACTCTTGGTGATCCTCACTCAGCTTCCTGTGTGCACCAACACACCCAACTTTAGTGTGACTTTGTTGTTGGTTTGTTGAACTCTATTCTCCTTTTTTATTTTTGTCATTTAAAAATATTCATCTGGTTAATTATTCTTTTTGTCTTTTTTGTTTTTGTTTTTCAAGGTAGTGCCTCGCTCTAGCCCAGACTGACCTGGAATTCACTATGTTAAGTCTCAGGGTGGCCTCGAAATCAAGGTGATCTTCCTCCTCTGCCTCCCGAGTGCTGGAATTAAAATCGTGTGACACCATGCCTAGGTCTGTTTAATTACTCTTGTTTGCTCTATCATGCTCTTTGCTTCTCTTTTTCTCCTTCCTTTTCGACTTTTCTCACTCTCATTTGCTTTTTAGCCTCACTTATCTGTATTTTACAGTTCTCTTACCTTATATTAATATTGATATTCTTGTTTTTCAACATTGATGTCAAAGCTCTTGTAGCCAAGCCACTCTAACAGTATGTTGATATTAAGCTGGCTTATTATATATTAATTGTCAAGTTATCCAAAGGACACAGAACAATAACACAAAAGGTTACCATTCAGTTGAACAAAATCAAACGTACCTTCGAATCTGCAGGACTGAACATTGGGTCTACTTCCTATAAATCTCATAGAAATGTATTTAAAATGACACAGAACTACACAAGACAAAAGAAACAACTAAATAGAGTAGGGGGAAAAGCAGGGAACAAATAAAAGAGGGAGGAAATCCACCTGTGGTAGTTTGAATGTATGTCCCCCATAGACTCAGGTGTTTTATTAAAGTTTGTAACTTGGGTGTCCAGCCACCTGTCTGGAGGAGGTGTCACTGGGGGTGGATCCTGGGGTCCAGCTCTAAGGTGTGTTTGGGGGCGGATCTGACTTCCAGCCCAAAGATGAGCAGAGCAGTCTGAACTCTGGTGGGGTCCTCATTGCTTGATGCCCATTTGTGTTTTCTGCTTTTGCTGTTTGCTGTTTGTTTGTTTTTCCTCTCTACTTGTATGGAAGTAGCTTGGTCCATTACTAATGGAACTTCCCCTGGATCTGTAAGCTTGAAATAAACTCCTTCTTCCAATGAACTGTATCTTGTTTGGATGTTCATCCCAGCAACATGGAGCTGTCAACAACAACATCCATCCTTACACGCCCAAGTCACAACAAAGAAACTCAGAAAGTAAGGGACTGCAAGCCACCCCATCACACCCCCAAGCTTTCATCTCCCACACAATGAGAACATAAAATAAGACAGCAGAAATTCCAGGGAGTAAAATTTAGAGTTCTATTCCTAAAAACAATTAATGATCATGTAGATTCTTTTCAATGAATGTCTAAAAAAAACACATTCAAGATCTCAACAAGACAATCTTCAAAGTAAATGAAACAATGAGTAAGTTAGAGGAAAAAATCATAAACATGGAGGGAAAATTTAGCAAGAAAATTGAAATGCTGAGAAAGAATTAAACAAAAATGGAAATGAAAGCAATGATCAATTGAGTGAAAGCTACACTAGACTGCCATATTATCAGACACAGTTATGCAGAAGAATGAATCTTGGGGGAAGAGGACAAATTCAAATGTACACAGACTCACATATAGAAAAAAAATTTTTAAACCTGACCAATATTTCCAAGAGACTAAACCTCAGAACACATGGGGTAGAAGAAAAAGCTGAAATAAATACAAGAGGAATTGATCATTTGTTCAATGAAATTAAAGAGAAAATTCTCAAATTTACAAAAAGAAATTGACATCCAAACATAAGAACTCCAAATAGACTTGACCAGAGAAGGACCTCTGCATAACACATACTAGTATCAATGTCAAAAACCCAAAGCACACTCCCCCCTCTTTCTCCTTCTCTCTTTCTGTCTCTCTCACACTATCTCTAAAAAAAATTTAAATTAAAATTTTTTTAAATTAAAAAGTGGCTGGAGAGATGGCTTAGTGGTTAAGGTGCTTTTATGCAAAGCCTAAGGACCAATGTTTGACTCTCCAGATCCCATGTGAGTCAGACTCACACAAAGGTAAGGCAAGTGCAAGGTCACACATACCATATAGGTGGCACAAGCATCTGGAGGTTGATTACAGTGGCTGAGGCCCTGGCACGCCAATTCGCTCCCTCTCTCTCTCTCTCTTAAAAAAAAAAAATCCAAAGCAAAGAAAAAATTCTAGAAGGGGGAAAAATGCCAACTCACTTACAAAGGCAGGAATGTATCAGAAGAGCTTCAAACTTTTCATCAGCAACCCTAAAAACCAGAAAACAATGGAATGATATATTGCAAGCTCTGAAGGTAAAATAACTTCCAACCAAGAATGCTATACCCAGCAAAACTGTCTTTTAAGAGAACACTTCACAGGGAAGAAGAAGAAAGATTGCCCAACCTATGAAAAACAATATTGGATACAATCAGGAAAGAAACAGATGTGCAAAAAGAAATGGGAAAGACTCAATTATGCCTAATGCAACAAATCGGCAAACTCTCAGTGGAAAGAAAATGGAAAGGCAGCTCTCCAGCCAACCAGAACATCACCCAACAAAATATTGGGGAACAGCTGGTATCTTTTTATAATAACCATAAGTGTAAATGGCCTCAATTTTCCAAATTTTGCAAACTTAATAACTACATTAAAAAGCAGGGGCTGGAGAGGTGGCTTAGCAGTTAAGGCACTTGCCTTTAAAGCCAAAGGACCCAGATTCGATTCCCCAGATCCCACATAAGTCAGATGCACAAGGTGGCAGTTCATTTGCAGTGGCTGAAGACTCTGGTGCACCCAATCTCTCTCTCTCTCTCTCTATCTAACCCCCTTTCTCTCTTTAATTAATTTTTAAAAAAGCAAGACCCAGGGAGAGAATTATCATCATTTGTTGTCTATAATTATGTAGGTTATCAATAAAAAAAGTTTTATAGGGGCTGGAGAGATGGCTTAGCAGTTAAGGCATTTGTCTACAAAGCCAAAGTACCTCAGTTCAATTCCCCAGGACCCACATAAGCCAGATTCACAAGGTGGCACATACGTCTGGAGTTCATTTGCAGTGGCTAAAGGCCAAGTATTCCCTCACCTGGAGAGGGCCTCCAGTCCAATTACAGAGTGGTTGGTTTCTCCCATAACAGACAGGCCATTATTGTACCCATTAGGTCATTTTGCCTAGCTGGCCAAACTTAAGGCTTGCAGTGTCCACTGTTGTTTATTTCCACTGATGACTTCTCTCTCCCATAGGGCTGCATGCAGCATAGCTTTCCCAGAAGCTCATGGAACCTAGTCCAACATTGAATGCATAACACAAAACAAGCTTTCACAAAGACAAAAAGTTGAGGTAATCTGTTGTATTCTGTCATATCACAGTGGGATAAATGTAGAAATTAACAAAAGGAGAGAACACTGAAACTATGAAAATTCTTGGAGACTGGACTGGAGAGATAGCTTAGTGGTTAAGGCACTTGTCTGCAAAGCCCAAGGACCCATGTTGGATTCTCCAGATCCCACGTAAGCCAGTTGCAGAACATGACACAAGTGCACAAGGTCACACATGCACGTAAGATGGCACATGTGTCTGAAGTTCTACTGCAATGGCTGGAGGCCCTGGAGTGCCAATTCTCCCTCCCTCTCTCTCTCTCTCCCTCCCATAAAAAAAAAAAATATTCTTAGAGACTGGAAAACACAGTTTTGAGTGAACAACATTAAAAATATCAAGGAGGAAACTGAAAACTTCCTAGAAGCAAATGAGATTTATTATACAACATACTAGGTCATCTGGAATATAACCAAGGTGGTCCTAAGCTGAAAGCTCATAGATATAAGTGCCACATGAAGAAATTGGAGGGATAGAGAGATGGTTTAGTGGTTAAGGTGCTTGCCTGCAAAGTCAAAGGACCTATGTTCAATTCCCCAGGACCCATGTAAGCCAGATGCACAGGGTGGTACATGCATCTGGAGTTCGTTTGAAGTGACTCAAGGCTCTGGCATGCCAATCTCTCTGTGGTGGTTTGATTCAGGTGTCCCCCATAAACTTAGGTGTTCTGAATGCTAGGTTCCCAGCTGATGGAGATTTGGGAATTAATGCCTCCTGGAGGGAGTGTATTGTTGGGGGCGGGCTTATGGGCTTTATAGCCAGTTTCCCCATGCCAGTGTTTGGCACACCCTCCTATTGCTGTGATCCACCTTATGTTGGCCAGGGGGTGATGTCCACCCTCTGCTCATACCATCGTTTTCCCCCTGCCATCGTGGAGCTTCCCCTCAAGCCTGTAAGCCAAATAAGCCTCTTTTTCCCAGAAGCTGCTCTTGGTTGGGTGATTTCTACCAGCAATGCGAACCGGACTGCAACACTCTCTCTCTCTCTATCTTTCAAATAAATAAATAAAAATTTTTAAAAAAGAAATTAGATTTCAAATAAACAACCTAACAGCACACCTCAAAGCTCTAGAAAAATAAGCCAACCCCAAATCCAGGTGGCAAGATATAATAAAAAGTAAGGTAAAAATTAATGAAATTAAAGAACAATGCACAGAATTAATCAAATTAAGAGTTGGTTCTTTGAGAAAATAAATAAGAACAAACAGAATAAGGGAGCATATGCAAAGTAATAAAATTAGAGACAAAAATGGAGTTGCTACAATAGACTCCAATGGCATAAGCATATCAGAGAATGCTTTGAAAATTTATACTCCAAAAAGTTGGAAAAATCTAGGGAGCTGGAGATATGGCTTAGTGGTAAAGGTTCTTGCTTGCAAAGCCAAAGGACCCAGGTTTGATTCCCTAGGACCCACATGAACCAGATGCACAAGGTGGCACAAGCGTCTGGAGTCTGTTTGCAGCAGCTGGAGGCACTGGTGCACCCATTCTCTCTCTCTCTATCTTTCTCCCTCTCTCAAATAATTAAAATATATTAAAAAAAGGAAAATCTAGAAGATATGTACAATTTCTAAACTTCCCAAAACTATAAGAGGATGACATTCATAACTTAAGCAGACACATTGCAAGCAATGAGATTGAAGATGTAATTAAAAATTTCTCCACAAATCAAAGCCCTTGGATAGATTAATTCACTGTGAATTCACTATCAAACTTTTAAAGAAGACATAATTCCAACTCTTCTCAAGGTGTTTCATGATATAGAAAGGGGAAAAATTTCACCAAAATTCATTCTACGAAGCCAATATTTACCTGATGCATAAACCAGATAAAATCACAACTGAAATAAGAAAGCTAGCCAAGCATGGTGGCACACGTCTTTAATACCAGCACTCAGGAGGCCAAGATAGGAGGATTTCTGTATTTTAAGCTACATAGTGAATTCCTGGGCCAGAGTGAAACCCTTCCTTGAAAAAGAAAAAAAAAGAAAAGGAAACTACATACCATTTCCCTATGGACATAGACCCATGTAAGCCAAATGCACAAAGTGGCACATGCATCTGGAATTTGTTTGCAGTGGCTGGAGGCTCTGAGATCCCCATTCATTCTCTTTCCCTCTCTCTCTCTTTCTCTCTCAAATAAATTAATTAAATACTTAAGAAAAGAAAAACTAATAGATGGGGAAAAACACTTAATATCATTAATCACAGTGAAATGGAAACTAACACCATAATGGAATCACTGTAACCCCCACTGGATGGGTTAAATTAAAAAATAGTGATACTACCAGGTGTGGTGGCACACACCTTTAATCCCAGCACTTGGGAGGCAGAGGTAGGAGAATCACTGTGAATTAGAAGCTACCCTGCCATTACATAGTGAACTCCAGGACAGTCAGAGCTAGAGTGAGGTCCTATCTCAAAAAAAAAAAAAAAAAATATATATATATATATATATATATACACATATATATGGACACTGAACAGAGCATGGTGGCTCACCCTTGCAATTCCAGAAGTTGGGAGGCTGAGATGGAGGGCTGGCTTTTCATTTGAGGCCAGCCTGAGCTATAGAGTGAGACTCTTGTCAACCCTAAGACAAAAACAAAACCAGCACCACAATGCCAGCATTTCATATGCAGGGTTATCACTTTACTGAGTCACCTCCCCAGCCCCATTCTTCAGGGAGTGTCTTATGACAGCAGTGTCTTGAAACACTGGGGAAGGTGCCTGCCTTTTCGCTGGTGCTGGGGTACAACTGGGAAGTGAGATCCATGGGCCTCTCTTTCAGAGTATGCATTTTGGGATCTAGTAGGGAGGAGAATGAGAGTAATCAGAGGGTAGGCCTGCCACATCCTAATCCTCTTGGTTCCTGGGGTCCAACCATTTAGGACGTGGCTAAGTAGCCTCTGGATCAAGCTGGCCTTCGCAGCCACCCCACAAGGAGGACAAGGAGGGTCCTATGCGGCTGCTTTACCTTGGCATGGCTCAGCCTGGCCCAGGTTTCCTGTGGTGACTCAGTTCCATCCTTGGTGGGCCTAACTCAAGCAGAGCCTAGACATGGTCCTGGCCCAGCTTCCCAGATCTGTGGAGAGCTCAGAACATAGGCCACACATTCACAGATTCCTGGAAGGCTGAGGCCCCAGCCAGCACTTCTTAATCAAAGACTTCATTTATATGCTGCTTCATGGACCTTGCCAATAGCTTTTCCCTTTCCATTCTGCACAAAGTCCATCCACAGACCAATAAACAGGCCCGTGTCTGAGGAGGGAGGGAGAGGGGAGGAGCAGAGAGGAGCTTAGAGAAACACCCACATCTTCCAGCACCAGCTCAGGCCAAGCTATCAATAATACATCTGGAGGCCGAGGAGATGATCAATAAAGTGCCTGCTACAATCATGTGGACCTGAGCTTGGATCCCCAGCACTCATGTAAAATCCAGGTGTGGTGGCAGGATCCTGTAATCCAAGCACTGGCAAGGCAGAGGTAGGAAGATCCCAGGATTTGCTGGCCAATTGGTGAGCCCTAGTTCTGTGAGAGACCCTGTCTCAAAAAAAAGGCGGGTGGGGGGGGGGCTGGAGAGATGACTCAGTGGTTAGGGCGCTTGTCTGAAAAGCCTAACAATGAGAGTTCAATTCCCCAGAACCCACAGACAGCCAATGCACAAAGCAGCACGTGCATCTGAAGACTGTTTGCAGCGGCTAGAGGTCCTAGCATGCCTATCCTCTCTGACTGTCTCTCTTCTATCTCTCTGTGCTTGCAAATAAATAAATAAAAATTTTAAAATGATTAAGGAAGACACTTGATAGCCACCTCTGACTGTAGATACATGTGCACCTACATACAAGCATGCACACATATACATCAAACTTATACACACACATACACACTCAACAAAAACAAGACAAAACAAAAAAACATGTCTGCCCAAAGGCCTCACGTCAGGTGTAAATACCTGACCCTCCTGGCACTTTCCAGGTTAAGGGAAGGACAATCCTAACATAGAACAAAAAGCAGGTATCTGCAATCTCCATGAAATGCCAGGTCCACTCCACAGTTATCTAGGGCCAGGGCAAATTCAGACAGAGCTAACAGTGTTGGCATGGGCAGGAATCTGATTTAGCTGGGTCTAGAAAGGTTGGTACAATTTTATTTTTATTTTATCTATTTAAATATATATATAATTTCTTTTGTTCTTTTGAGGTAGGGTCTCACTCTAGCCCAGGCTGACCTGGAATTCACTATGTAGTCTCCAGGTGGCCTCAACCTCATGACAATCCTCCTACCTCTGCCTCCCAAGTACTGGGATTAAATGCATGTGCCACCACGCCTGGCTTTAAATTATTATTTTTTTACACTTGATCTTAGCTGAAAGGCCGAGAAGAGAGATGTTGTTTTTTTATTGACGACTTCCACAATGTTATTTTTTTATTGACGACTTCCACAATTATAGACAATAAACCATGATAATTCCCTCCCCAACCCCACTTTCCCCTTAACAAATCCACCCACCATCTTATCCCCTCCCCCTCTCAATCAGTCTCTCTTTTATTTCGACGTCATCATCTTTTCCTCCTATTATGAAGGTTTTGTGTAGGTTATGTCTGGCATTGGAGGTCATCAAGGTCATTTTGGGTCTAGAAGACAAGAATGCATTGTAAAAAGTCCTACCCTTTCTTTGGCTTTTATATTCTTTCCAACATCTCTTCCTCAATGAACCCTGAGCCTTGGAAATTGTAATAGAGATGGGTTACCTCACACTGATTCCACAATGGCTGGACCCTTTTCATTCCCACCAACAGTGTAGAAGGGTTCCTCTTTTTCCACATCCTCACCAGCATTTACTGTCATTTATTTTCTTGAGAAAACCATCCTGACAAGACTGAGATAGAATCTCAAAGTTGTTTTAATTGGCATTTCCCTGATTGCTAAATCCAGGCTGACCTAGAATGCACTATGTAGCCTCCAACTCACAGCAATCCTCTTACCTCTGCCTCTTGAGTGCTGGGATTAAAGGCCTGCGCCACCACACCCGGCCATCACCCATTTTATAACTGGGTTTTTTGATTTATTAACTAAGTTTCTGAGTTCTTTGTACATCCTGGATATTAATCCTCTGCCAGATGTATAGCTGGCAAAGATTTTCTCCCATTCTGTAGGTTGCTTCTTTGCTCTATTCAGAGTGTCCTTTGCTGTACAAAAGCTTTGTAACTTCATGAAGTCTCAGTGGTTGATGTGTGGTTTTATTTCCTGAGTCATGGGGTTGTGGTCAGAAAGTCATTGCCTAGGTCAATATGCTGAAGGGTTTCCCCTACTTTTACCTCTGCCAGTTTCAGGTTTGATACTAAGATCTTTGATCCACTTGGACTTGATTCTTGTGCATAGAGAGATAAGGAATCTATGTTCATTCTTCCACATATAGATATCCAGTTTTCCTAGCACCATTTGTTAAAAAGGCTGTCTTTTCTCCAGTATTTTTGAACATTTTTGGCATTTTTGTCAAATCAGATGGCTATAGATGATTGGGCTTACATCTGGATCCTCTGTTCAATTTATCTACGTGTCTGTTTTTGTACCACTACTGAGCTGTTTTTGTTACTATGGCTGTGTAACATGGCTTCGAATAACGTATGGTGATACTGTCAGCCTTATTTTTGTTGCTCAAAATTGTTTTGGCTATTTGAGTGTCTTTGGGCTTCCCACTGAATTTTAGGATTTTTTTTCTCTTTCCATGAAGACTGCATTGGAATTTTGACAAAATTTTGCATTAAATGTGTAGATTGATCTTGGTAAGATTTACATTTTCAAATATTGATTCTTCCAATCCAAGAACATGGGTTATCATTCTATTTTCTAGTGTTTTCTGCAATTTCTCTCTTGAGTGTTTTAAAGTTTCCTTCACTTCCTTGGTTAAGTTTATTCCAAAGTGTTTTTGTTTTTTGAGGCAATTGTGAATGGGAGTGATTCCCTGATTTCATCCTCAGCACATTTGTTGTTAATATACAGGAAGGTTACTCATTTCTGTGTGTTTATTTTGTATCCTGCTATGTTGTTAAAAGTGTTTATTAGCTTTTTCAGTTTGCTGGTAGAGTCTTTAGGGTCCTTTATGTATAGAATCATGTCATCTGCAAATAATGATAATTTGATCTCTTCCTTTGCAATTTGTATTCCTCTTTATGTGTGTCTCTTGCTTTATTGTTATACCTAAGACTTCCAGTACTGTGTGCAATAAACGTGGGGACAGTGGACACCCTTGTCTTGTTCCTGATTTTAGTGGAAAAGCTTCAAGTTTTCTCCCATTTAGTATTATATTGGCTGTAGGCTTGTCATAAATAGCCTTTAGTATGTTGAGGTATGTTCTTTCTATTCCCGAGTTCTTTAGGACTTTTACCATGAAAGGATGTTGGGTTTTGTCAAATGCCTTTCCTCTACCTGTTGAGATGATTTTGTGATTTTTGTCCTTCAGTCCACTTATATGGTGTATTATATCTATTGATTTGCATATGTTGAACCATCCCTGCATGTCTGGGATAAAGCTGACTTGGTTGGGGTGGATGATCTTTTTATCATATTCTTGTTTGTTCTGTTTCTGTCTGGTTTTGGTATCAGGGTAATGCTGGCTCCATAGAGGGAATTTGGTAGTAGTCCTTCCTTTTCTATTTTTTTGGAAAAGTTTGAAAAGCACTGGTGTTAGTTCTTCCATGAAGGTCTGGTAAAATTCAGCTGTGAATCCATAAGGGCCTGGACTTTTTTAGTTGGGATATTTTTTAATAACTATTTTGACCTCCATGCTTGCTATAGATCTGTTTAAATGGATTATCACATCTTGATTTAATTTTGGTAGGTCATATAAATCAAGGAAATCATCCATTTCTTTCAGATTTTCAAACTTAGTGGAGTATATGTTATTAAAGTATAACCTCATTATTTCCTGCATTTCTTTGGTATCTGTTGTGATAATGCCTTTTCATCTTGAATTTTATTGATTTATGTCTCTTCTGTCTTATTTTGGTCAGTTTGCTAAAAGTTTATCAATTTTGTTTATTCTTTCAAAGAATCAAGTTTGTCTCATTGATTTTTGGGGTTTTTTTTTTGTTTCTGTTTCATTAGTTTCTGCCCTAATATTTATTATTTCTTCCCATCTACTGACTTTTGGTGTGCCTTGTTCTTCTTTTTCCAAAGACTTAAGGTGAAGCATTAAGTTGTTTATTTGAGACCTTTCTAATTTATTTGTCTAGGCACTTAAATTAAGCTATAAATTTCCCTCTTAGGACTGCCTTCATTGTGTCCCAAAGGTTTTGGTATATTGTGTTCTCACTATCATTTGTTTCTACAATTTTTAAATTTCCTTCTTGATTTCTTCATTCACATTTAGTAGTGTACTGTTTAGTTTCCATGATTTTGTGTATGATCTATAGCTTTTCTTGTGGTTGATTTGTAATTGAACCCTGTTGTGATAAGATAAAGTACAAAGAATTATTTCAATTTTCCATATTTGTTAAGATTTGATATGTGACCTAGTATAGGTTCTATTTTAGAGAATGTTCCATGTGTTTCTGAAAAGAATGTGTATTCTGCAGCATTAGGATGAAAAGTTCTGTAGATATCTGTTAGGTCTATTTGTTGTATGAGCTCATTTTATCCAGATGCTTCTCTGATTATTTTTTGCCTGGATGAACTGTCAATTGATGCGCATGAAGTATTGTGTTTGGTGTTATCTGTGACTTTAAGTCTAATAGTGTTTGATGAAATTGGGAGCACCTGTGTTAGGTACATATATGTTTAGAAGTGTAATGTCCTTCTGTTGGATTGTTCCTTTAATTATTATAAAGTAACCCTCTTTATCTTTCCTGATATTTGTTTGAAGTCAATCCTGTCAGATATTAGGATAGCAGCACCTGCTTGCTTTCTAGGCCCATGTGCTTGAAATACCATTTTCCCACACTTTCACCCTAAGATAGTGTCTATCTTTTTTGGAAAGGTGAATTTTCTGGAGGCAACAAAGAGAAGGACCCTGCCTTTTAATCTAGTCTGCAAGCCCATATCTTTTGGTTGGGGTATTGAGGCCACTGATATTAAAAGGTATTATTGAAAGGTGTGCATTTATTTTTGTCATTCTTCTTATTTTATAGTTTGCTCTAGTTTTTCTTTACTCTCTTTTATTAACTATTATTTGAGTATTTTTTTTTCCTGTTTCCTCATATGTGTGCTTTTCTTTCTCTTCAGCATGAAGCATCCCTTCAAGTATTTTCTGTAGAGCTGGTTTCATGGTCATTTATTCCTTTAACCTGCTTTTGTTGTGAAATGTCCTTATTTCTCCATCAATTTGGATAGATAGCTTTGCTGGATAAAGTAATCTTATTTGACAGTTGTTATCTTTCAGAACTTGGAATGCATCATTCCAGCCCTTCTGGCTTTTAAGGTTAGGGTTGAGTAATCTGCTGTTATCATGATGAGTTTGCCATTATGCTTGACTAGATTTTTCTCTCTAACTGCTTCCAACATATTTTCTTTGGTTTGTGTGTTTTGTTGTTTAATTATAATATGATGATGGGAGGTTCTTTCCTGAGTTTGTCTGTTTGGCATTCTTAAGTCTAAAGACTTCCTGTATCTGTATTGGCATCTCTTTCCCTATTTGGGGGAAATTTTGTCCTATGAGTTTGTTGAAAATACTTACTATGCCTTTGGAGTAAAATTCTTCTCCTACTATGCCCTGAATTCTTATGCTTCATCTCTTCATAGTGTCCTGAATGTTTTGAAATTCCCATTCATACCTTCCTATTAGTTTGTCTTTCTCTTTGTTGGACTGTATTAGATCTGCCACCTGGTCTAGTTTAAAGATTCTGTCTTCTCTTTCATCCATTCTACTGGTCAGACTTTCTACAGAGTTTTCTATTTGACTTACTCTTTTTGCCTTTCTAGTTTTCCTTTCATTATTTCTATTTCCTTACTCATATGTTATATTGACCTCCTTATTTCATTAAGTTGCTTTCCTGTGTTCTCTTGAGATTCATTCAGGAGTTTGTTTTCTTCTTTGATTCCTTTGAACATAGATATAATCATTCTTTGTCAGATATTTCAGGTAACTTAGTCTCACTGGAGGTCTCTGATAGATTTATATTTTTTGGTGGCAATTGTATTGTCTTAATTTTTTGTGTTTCTTGTATTATATTGTAGAGATTTTTGCATCTTGAGTTAATTTGATACCTGGGTTTCCTAATTATCTGCAGTATTCTGAGATATGTAAATATGACTTTATATATCTTCAGGGTAGGAGCTTAAGGTGCCAGGTGTGGCTCTTTTATTACTTCCAACGTAGTAGCAGAAGTGACTCTTGGCGTTGAGTTTGTCACTATGCTAGTATTCTAGGAGGCTGGGTGGAGCAAATTACTGGCAAATTCTAAATTCAACTGAGCAATGTACCCTTTCCATCAGCATGGAATATCTTCACAAAAGTGGCAATTCAAACAAACACATAATCTAATCAAGTCAAAGTCCCTAAGGGCATGTGTTTGTTGCCTCATACCCTTAATTAATCCTGTCAGCCAGAGGGCTGAGATTTCTGGTCTGAAATGGGTTCCAGATCACCCTGAGGCCAAGTGAGACCCTGCCCCCAATAATGACAGAAGAAAATGAAAAGGGGCCTGTAGTCAGGAAATATCAAAGGCAACAATAGCCAACTCCAAAATACAGCTTATTTGAGAATGATAAAGCTGACCAAGAATACATTAACCAAATCTAACATATAACCTGTCCTGACATGGAAGGTGAGATTAGCACTTCCCGTGCCGGCCTATGTGCCTGGCTGTGTGTAAGCAAGCCCTGATACCTTTGGGGATGGCTTCCAATCTCACCTATACTGCGTGTCCACCTCGGGCCCTCTGTGCCGTGCCGTGGACTTGGTTAGGCTTCCTGGGTCCCTGGATCTTGTGTTCTGGTCGGCTGTGCTGCATGCTGTGTGGCTGCGGGGTGGTTTCCTGGTTGTTTGCAGCACTGGCGGCTGGGGAAGGGAAGGCTGTGCGGGAGCCTGGCGTTGGACTGGTGCTGCTCAGCTGCTCCCATTGGGTTCTCCTTCCGCAGCTGCTCGTCTGCTCCCTGCTGACTCTCTCCCTTCAGGTTTCTTGACTTTGTGAGGAGGCCGCTGTGAGAGGAAGATCCTTCACCTGGCTCCGGCAGCCCAGGCAGGCATTCACACTGGGACCACTGGTGCAGGGGCAGGGGACAATTTTGGCTAGTTGCTAGAAGCTCTGATTATCTCCTACTTCTCTGCTGTGGTTGCTAATTCCTTATATTCACTTTTCAGTAGAAGAGTGTATTTTGCTGCTTTTCTGCTGATTCCGTGTCCCCCACACACACCTCAGGCTGCATCGGTGTGGCTACCACCACCATCTTACCCAGAAGTGATCTATTATTATTATTTTAATATTTTTTGTTCATTTTTTTATTTATTTGAGAGCAACAGACACAGCGAGAAAGACAGATGGAGAGAGAGAGAATGGGTGCGCCAGGGCTTCCATCCACTGCAAACGAACTCCAGATGCGTGCACATCCTTGTGCATCTGGCTAACGTGGGTCCTGGGGAACCGAGCCTCGAACCGGGGTCCTTAGGCTTCATAGGCAAGCGCTTAACTGCTAAGCCATCTCTCCAGCCCATATTATTTTTTCATAATGCTTTTGGATTCCCCCCTCTTGATTATAAAATCACAATCACAGTGCAATCTTTTTAATAGATAAACAACGAAGGAAGAAAATGAAGACCACCCCTAGCACAAGTGTTTGTCACCCATGCATGTGCATTTTGAGATCTACTAGGTGAAAAGGTCCTTGTTGCTATGACAAAATACCCCATGGGAAGTAGCTTAAAGGAAGAATGATTTATTCAGGCTTACAATAGGAGTGGATTCAGTCCATGGTGGGGAAGGCATGGGCGAGGCCATAGCATGAAGCAATAGCATTCAATGCACAGTCAGGAAGCATAGAGAGATGAATGCTGATGCTCAATATCTAGTTTGTCCTTTCTGTTCAGACTGGGACCCAAGCCCATGAGATGGGGCTTCCCACATCAATTCCCACCTCAATTAACCTGATCTAGAAACTCCTTCACAGACAGCCCAGACATTTGTCTTCCACATGATTCTAGAACCAGTCAAGGTGACAATTGCAATAAACCATTACTCTGTGTGTGTGTGTGTGTGTGTGTGTGTTTTCAAATAAGAAACTGGATGAAGCCAGGTATGGTGGCATACATCTGTAGTCCAAGCACTCTTGGAGGTGGAGGCAGGAGGATCATAAAATCAAAGTCAGCCAGGCCTACATAACAAGTTCCAAAGGCAAGGCATGGTGGCACAGGCCTGTAACCCAAGCATTTACAGACTGAGGTAGGAGGGTCACACGCATTTGACACCAGCCTGGATATTACATGGTGTGATCATATCTGGGGATTCTATATAAGAACAACAGACAAAAGAAAAATGCGATGCAAAAATATATATCCACACACACATCTCAGCGATATCCCCAGTTCATTGCAATCACTTTAAATATCTGATGCCCAGATCATATGCACACTGAGCCAAATTCATTCTAAGATCATATTATATAAAAAGAAAAGAAAAAAGGATCTTGGCAGTTGGGGCACAGGCACTGATTCTTTTTTTTTTTTAATTTTTATTTATTTATTTGAAAGTGGCAGAGAAAGGTAGGTAGATAAAGAGAGACAGAGAGAGAGGAAGAGAATGGGCACGTCAGGGCCTCCAGCCACTGCACATGAACTCCAGATGCGTGCGCCCCCTTGTGCATCTGGCTAATGTGGGTCCTGGGGAATCGAGCCTCGAACCAGGGTCCTTAGGCTTCACAGGCAAGTGCTTAACCGCTAAGCCATCTCTCCAGCCCGGCACTAATTCCTTTTTAGCGCCTTGGTTTTTGTACCAGCCTTTGGTTTGTGGCGCTGTCACTCACGGAAGCCGATGAGCAGGGACAAGACTTGCAGTCTGAAGCTGAGCTTTGTTCAGAGTTGCAACTAAGACTGGAATAATGTACTGGAGAGTCAACCAAAGCATCCAAGAACTTTTTTATTTTATTTTATTTTTTTTTGAGTAAAGGAAATATTGATCAAATAAAAGATGGAAGAGAGCAGGGGGTGGTGGCGCATGCCTTTAATCCCAGCACTTGGGAGGCAGAGGTAGGAGGATAGCTGTGAGTTCGAGGCCACCCTGAGACACCATAGTGGATTCCAAGTCATCCTGGGCTAGAGTGAGACCCTACCTTGAAAAACAAAAACAACAACAACAACAACAAAAAAAAGATGGGAGAGCCCCTAAGAGTGAAAGCAAGCATGTTTTGCTTTAAGTCTTGTGCAGCGTCCGCTGACCTGTGACGTGCTTAAGCACTCTAACGTGGTCCTCAGCTTTCTTTTTCTTTTTTCTTCAAAAACATTTTTTAAAATTGTATGTGTACTAAACAAGTAGACCTTTTCTTATCATTGTTCCCTAACCAATGACCATTATTTCTACAGCATTTGCATTGTATTGGGCATTACTCACCATCTAGGGATACCTTGAAGTACATGGAGGCCAGACATTATGGTGCAGGCCTGTTCCCCCAGCACTTGGGAAGCCAAGATAGGTACCTTCAAGACAGGGGAGTTCAATGCCAACCTGGGCTACATAGTGTGTTTGAGGACAGTTTGAGCTACATGGTAAGATCTTGTCTTAAAAAAAAAAAGCAAGCAAAAAATAAAGTATATGTGAAAATAATTGTAAGTTTATGTAAATACAGTGCCTTTCTATTTATTTATTTTTAGAGAGAAAGAGAATTGGCATGCCAGGGCCTCAGTCACTGAAATTGAACACAACACACTTGTGCCACCCAGTGGGCATGTGCAACCTTGCGCTTGCCTCACCTTTGTGCATCTGGCTTACTTGGGATCTGGAGAGTTGAACATGGGTCCTTAGGCTTTGTAGGCAAGCAACTTAACTGCTAAGCCATCTCTCCACCACAGTACCATTTTTATATAAGGGACTTGAGCATCCACGGATTTGGGTATGCATAGGGAGTCCTGGAACTACTCTCTGTGGCTATGCCTGGGTGATTATATTTGAAAGAGGCAGAGGAAGAACTTGTAATCACAGTTTTTTATAGTGAGTGCTAAGAAAGGGTTGGTCAGGGAGCTAGATGCAAAACGAAATCTCTCTAAGGTTTAGCCAAACTGGGGGGAATAGCAAGGCCATCTAGGTCATCCTCTTAGGCAATCTTTCATAAGCACCCCCCAAAATTCACTATTAGTGCTTGAGAAGGGTCTTTAGGCACATCTAAGGGTGGAAATTTCAGGCCCTGTATGGTTTTCTTCTCATGAATGGTACATTGAAATGAGCATATGAATGTTGCTTTCTTATGCTGACAGGCAAGAGTATTTTCATTGGCTGATTCAATAAACATTTATGAAGCAGTTGCTCTGTGTCAAGCAGTACTTTAGGCATGAGCCAGGTGGAAAATCCCCTCAAAGAACTTCAAGGCACCAATGAAGCAGATGAGTAAACGAAAACTTTAGATGTTCTACAGGAATGCTTCAAAATATGAAACAGGGAAGTTATCTTGTAACCCAGATGTCTACCCTACAGAAGTGAAATTTAGATGTGCTATGAGGATCCTTCAAAACATTAAACACAAGGTTATCTTGAAACCCACATATCTTCCCAACATAGACGAAAGCATATACCCACCCCAAAACTTGTACAGAAAAGTACACTGCAGCAATAGTCATAGAAACCGAGCGCTAGAAACAGGGCTGGGAAGATGGCTTGGTGGATAAGTGCTTCCTGCGCAACACAAGGACCAGATTGAATCCTTGGCACCTACGTAAATGCAAGGCATAGCAGCCTG
Organism: Jaculus jaculus; assembly: GCF_020740685.1. Classification (NCBI taxonomy): domain Eukaryota; kingdom Metazoa; phylum Chordata; class Mammalia; order Rodentia; family Dipodidae; genus Jaculus; species Jaculus jaculus. The sequence goes on from NC_059116.1 coordinate 67,010,498, forward strand.
TTTGTAATCCCAGCACCTGAGAAGTGGAGACAGGGATCCTGAAGCAAGCCAGCTAGCTAGACTAGCCAAATTGGCTAGGCCTGGGCTTAAGTACGAGGCTGTGTCTCAGGAAAGCAACCTGAGAGTGACTGAGGAAGATACTTGATGTCAGCCTCTGACGTCTACACAAGCACACACGCACATGTGTACCTCACACACAAACACATGTGGAAATATGAAACAACTCAATGTCTATCATGATAGAGAAACAAAAGTGGGATATCCTTATTATTCAGTATTATTCAACAATAAAAAGAAATGGAGTGCTGATGGGTGGAATGCCATGTATAAACTTGAAAACATTCCACGTGAACAAAGCCAGACACAGAATGCCACATATTGTAAGCACAGAAAGTCAGATAAAGCGCCTGGTCTAGGCAATGCCGTGGACGCAGACCACATGTGAGTGGCTGCCTAAGTACTTGGGGCTGAGGGAAACGGTGAATGACTGCTCCTGATTGTGCAGGTTCTTTTGAGGCTAAGAAAACATGCTCTGAAATTTATTATGGTGAAAGTTGCATACTTCTGTGAGATACTAAAAACCACTGAACAGTACACTCTATATGGGTGTACTATATGGTGTGCAAATTAAATTTCAAAAAAAAAAGCTGTCACAAAATAATAAAAATACATATATTACCTAGTGTAATAAACAGCTTCAGGATTCTCATGTGCAGCAAAGACCACGGCATTGGGTGAGGTCTTCAAAGAGGAGGCGATGGCTGAGAAGGACACTTGAAGGAAGAGGTTCCCGAAGCCCTGTGAGAATGTTCTCAGGCAAGAGTATTTTCCTTGATTGAGTCAATAAACTTTTATGAAGCAGCCAATTTGAGTGAGGCTCTGTATTAGGCATGAACCACACAGAAACTTCCTCTCAAGGGGACCTCATGACACTGAAGAAAATGCATGAAGCCCTTTTAGAATGGAAGACGCTGTCGCAGGCCCACAGTTGGAGACCCCCTGATAACCTGCAAACCCCTTAGTTTCAGAAATCTGTGTTGTAGGCGTGGAGGGAGGCACCACCTGGGTACCAGGAGGAGTCAGGTCTTAATCTCTGACAGAAAGGAGTGGCTGCCAGTTAAGAGCATAGACTCGGGCTGGAGAGATGGCTTAGCGGTTAAGCACTTGCCTGTGAAGCCTAAGGACCCCGGTTCGAGGCTCGATTCCCCAGGACCCACGTTAGCCAGATGCACAAAAGGATGCTGGCGTCTGGAGTTCGTTTGCAGTGGCTGGAGGTCCTGGGGCACCCATTCTCTGTGTGTGTGTCTCTCTCTCTGCCCCCCTTCTCTGTCGCTCTCAAATAAATAAATAATTAAAAAAAAAAAAAAAGAGCACAGACTCCAGGGCCAGTCTACGTGGGCTCAGCTCCAGCTCTGCAGTCACCCAGTTTCGTGGCCTTGGAAAGTCACTTTGCCTTAATCCTTCTCTCTGCCACAAGCTGATGTGGGAGTTAGCATGAAAGCTGCCAAAGCCCTTGGAATGAGAGCTGGTGAACTCCGAGCATCCACAAGGACCTGCTTGCCTGACTGATCACAAAGCACTGGCTACTCAGAAGGATCAGTCTCCCGTGATGAACAGCCTGGAGCGACGAGCTGCAGAGGAGCTCCTGCCGCCATCCCAGAGTGCTGGCCTCGGAGAGGTGGGGTGCCCTGAGAACCGCAGAGAGCGTCCCAACTGGTCTCAGAGGCGCAGTCCTGAGGGTGTGATGGATGACTCACGAGGTCACACGGGAGGCCTTGGGGGCTGTGCAGTTTGGATGGCTTCTGAGCTCCTGGTTTGGGTACATTTCCTGAGATGGAAGAAGAGAAAGATCAAAAGACATGTCCCTGGACAGTTCTCTACTTGTGGACTTCAAGCCAAGACTTTATTAGTTGTATTATTGAAATAATAGGTTTCATTATAAATTTTTCATACATGTATTTCATATAGTTTTATCATATTCACCCTTTCTTTTTTTAAAATTTTTTTTGGTAATTTTTGTTTATTTATTTGAGAGAGACAGAGAGAGAGAGGGAGAGAGAATGGGCACGCCAGGGCCTCCAGCCACTGCAAACGAACTCCAGACGCATGTGCCCCCTTGTGCGTCTGGCTAACGTGGGTCCTGGGGAGTTGAGCCTCGAACCGGGGTCCTTAGGCTTCACAGGCAAGGGCTTAACCGCTAAGCCATCTCTCCAGCCCATATTCACCCTTTCTTATTCCCCTCCTTTCTCCCTCTAATCCCTCCCACCCCCTCAAAGAGTCTCTATTCTATTTTCATATAATATATAGGCATATATGTGTATGTAGAACCTATATTCTGTATATAAGAGAAAACATATAGTATTTGTCTTTTTGAGTCTGTCATGTTTTGCTCCATATGATAATCTCTGCTTCTATTCATTTTCATGCAAATGACATAATTTCATTCTTTTTTTTTTTTTATTTTTTTGGTTTTTCGAGGTAGGGTCTCACTCTGGTCCAGGCTGACCTGGAATTAACTCTGTCATCTCAGGGTGACCTTGAACTCATGGCAATCCTCCTACCTCTGCCTCCCGAGTGCTGGGATTAAAGGCATGCGCCACCACACCCGGCTCATAATTTTATTCTTTATGGCTGAATTGGGTATTTGCTGGGTATATATTGCATATTTTCTTTATCTATTCATCCATTGATGGACACCTGGGCTGATTCCGTAACTTGGCTATTGTTAATAGTCCCACAGTGAAGACATATGTGCAGATGTCTCTATTGTGTGCTGACTCCAGTACCCTCAAGAGTATATCTAGAGGGTGGAGAGATGGCTTAGCAGTTAAGGCACTTGCCTGCAAAGTCTAAGGACCCAGGTTTGATTATTTAGTACCCACATATGCCAGATGCACAAGGTGGCACATACATCTGGAGTTTGTTTGGAGTGGCTTTGCCCTGGCATACCCATTCAATCTCTGTCTCTTTCTTTCTCCTCTCTCCAATAAACAAACAAATAAATAAAATATTTAAAAAAAATTTTTTTTTTTTTTTTTGCTTTTTCGAGTTAGGGTCTCACTGTAGCCCAGGCTGACCTGGAATTCACTATGGTGTCTCAGGGTGGCCTCGAAGTCACGGCGATCCTCTTACCTCTGCCTCCCAAGTGCTGGGATTAAAGGCGTGTGCCACCATGTCCGGCTAAAAAAATTTTTTTAAAGGAGCTGGAGGGATGGCTTAGGGGTTAAGGCCTGCAAAGCCAAAGGACCCGGTTTGATTCCCCAGTATCCATGTTAGTTAGATGCACGGGGGGGGGGTGGGGGGGCACAGGCGTCTGGAGTTTGTTTGCAGTGGCTGGAAGCCCTGGTGCATTCGTTCATTCTCTCTCTCTCTTTCTCTGTCAAATAAATAAATAGAATTCCAAAAGAAAAAAGAAGAACATACCAGAGTTCAAACCAGGTTTTCTGATATCAAATCTTCCTGACTTGCTCCCAGCCATTATAGACGTGCTCCTTCCCAGCTGGGCGTGGTGGCGCACGCCCTTCATCCCAGCACTCGGGAGGCAGAGGTAGGAGGATCGCCGAGAGTTCAAGGCCACCCTGAGACTCCATAGTGAATTCCAGGTCAGCCTGGGCCAGACAGAGATCCCACCTCGAAAAACAAAACAAAAAAACAAACAAAAAAAAAAAATAGATGTGCTCCTTCCCTTAGGTGTCCTGGCCTGTTGTACAGGAGGCTGCCTCCACTGCACACCAGCATGCTGCACAGCCCTAGAGAAGAGCAGCTGAAAACAGAAGAGTATGGAAAATTGAGTGTCAGTGGCCTCTGATGAGACTTCTGAAGAAATTGAGACATTATAGGAATCAGCTTTGATTGGAACAGCTCAGTGTAGATGGTACAGATCCCGGAGCGACAGCTCAGGGGTGTAAGAAATATACTTAAGGATGGGTGTGGTGGCATTCCTGCAACCCTAGCACTTGGGAAGCTGAGGTAGTAGGACTGCCATGAGTTCAAGGCCAGCCTGAGATACAGAGTGAGTTAGTTCTAGGTCAACCTGGGCTACAGTGAGAACCTGACTCAAAAAAGAAAGAAAGAAAGAAAGAAAGAAAGAAAGAAAGAAAGAAAGAAAGAAAGAAAGAAAGAAAGAAAGAAAGAAAGAGAAGGAAGGAAGGAAGGAAGAAAGAAAGAAAAGAAAAGAACAGAACAGAACAGAACAGAACAGAACAGAACAGAAAAGAAAAGAAAAGAAAAGAAAAGAAAAGAAAAGAAAAAGAAAAGAAAAGAAAAAAAAAGAAAGCACAGTTAACTCCCATGGATGGGTTCCATTCTCTACTTAGTGAATTCTGAATCTCCAGCAGCTTGCTCCTAGGCTGGCTGTGGTAGAACAGCCTAGAATCCAAGAGTATTCTCTAGGGCCTTTCTGCACAACAGTGAATGTACAAAGTAAGTGACTTTGGGGAAGTTGGACACATTTACCCAAAGGCCAGCGTCTAGCATGGGAGCCTGGGGCAAAATATGTGCTTAATAAATGCTTATAGTTGAGGTGAACTGAATTAAAATGGATGCAGGTGGGTTCAGGATGGCAAGGGTGTTTCTACATCCACTTTATCACTAGGGTTCCCATCAAAATTGCTGTCTTCTTGGGTTGGAGAGATGGCTTAGTGGTTAAGCGCTTGCCTGTGAAGCCTATGGACCCTGGTCCGAGGCTCAATTCCCCAGGACCCACGTTAGCCAGATGCACAAGGTGGCGCACACGTCTGGAGTGCGTTTGCAGTGGCTGGGGACCCTGGCGCACCCATTCTCTATCTATCTGCCTCTTTCTCTCTCTGTCACTCTCAAATAAATAAAAATAAAAATAAATGCTGTCTTCTGCCCTTCCCTATTCCTGGGACATCTAGTTAATCTGAGATGACTCCTTGCTGATACGACCTCACACAAGTTGATCCTCCTGAGTCAATCCTGCTGAGCCCACAACTTCTAGTTAAGGGCACATCAGTGAGATTTCCAGGGGAGCCCACGGAGAGACAGTGCACATCAGCACACTGGAAACCAACCTGTTTATTTACTCCGTCTTAATTACTGTTCCGCCATTAACGTTTATTTCCAAGCTGATGATTGTGTTATTGCAAGATGTTAACATGCATGTCTTCCAGGACAAGAGCCTCAGGTGTGGATCTGGGGCCGGTCACCATTGCAGGAATAGTCAACAATATCTCAAGGGTGAAGATTCTTCCCTGGCAGCAAAGCATGGGTGACAGGTCCCATATTTGGCCAGCTCAGAAACACCACCGAACCACTGTTCCGACTGCTTTAAAGCTCACACTTCCAGAAGCCCACTTCCCTCTACAGGGAGCAGGGAGGATGTGAAGTGTGTGGTCATAAAAAAAAAAAAAAAAAAAAAAAAAAAAAAAGGAAGCTTATCTGTTAGTTTCCCCAATGTTCCCTCCTCCTGCACTTCCCCAGTGGAGTGGAAGGTTGAACGACGGTCCCTGGGTATCAAACCTAGGATCTCCACAATGCTGAGCAAGCTCTCTACCACTGGTATATACCCCTGGCCCAAGGGCTCTATGTTTTGCTTGAGACAATGTAACAAGGAAGAGGAAGAGGGTTCTGTAGTTATTATCACAATGGCCCACGTGTTTGTGTGAGCATCACTTGGCTCACTCAGAGCCCAGCCATTAGGCTCCCTCCTTGCCTGATATTTTAATGGAAATGATCCCCCACCGATCTTCTCTTCCTGTCTCCCCCATATGCTTCAGCCTTCGTGACTAGGGTCCTAACTGTCCTGGAGCAGGTGCGTCAAGCTCTTCCAAACATGCCCTTGGCCTCTGGGCTCCGTCAGAGCATTCTTCACAGCACTTCCTCAGGCATAGATGTTGGAAAGGACACTTTCAAAACTGTCCCTGCCAGGGGCCCCTGACTACAAGCTCTGCTTCTGTAGAGGTTTTGCCAGGAGCCAAAAACATCTCCGGTGCTCCAGACAGGAGTGGCCAATGGCAACGGCAGCCAGGACCCCGCCCACTCTCCCTGAGTGGCATCCCAGCGTCCTGCTTCTTGCTTCCCTGTCTTTTGCTTGTCTGTGAGACTCAGACCCGAGGGCCCAGCGGACAGCAGCATTGGGGCTGCAGGACACCTCACCTCGCCTACCTTGTGGGTCCTAGAGACACGCTACGGAGATGTCCTGGAGATGGGTCTTCATGCTCTCTTCTCTCTCTGCCTTGGTGCTCCTGTGTAGTGAGTATGGACACGTGTTGGCTACATAGTAAGACTGAATATATAGACACAGATTAGGAAGGGGATGTGTTCCTGTGTGGGTTTGTGGGAGGGGATGCACAAGAGCGCAATACAGAGAAAAATAGCAAAGAAAGGGGGAAAAACACAAGAAACCAGCTCACATGGTGATTTTCTGGGGAGACTGGCTTTGCAGCTGGTATGTGGGGGAGCAGAGCATCCTATGTGAAGCCTAGCAAGCTAATAAATCCAGAAAGGGGGATATGATGGAGAATGGAATTTCAAAGGAGAAAGTGGGGGAAGGGAAGGTATTACCAGAGGATATTCTTTATAATCATGGAAGATGTTAATAAAAATTGAGAAAAAAAAGAAAATGTGTATAAAAACATTTCCCAAAAAAAAATCCAGAAAGGACTACTGATGCCCCTCTGGGGGCCTGTCCCTGAACCTCTATCCCACAGTGCTGCAGGAGGGGACCAGTGCATCTGTGAGCAGCAGACAGACCGCGGGAGAAGAGCCTCAGGAAGGTGAGTGGGGCGGGGGGGCATCCCTGGTTGCCAGGCAGATGGATGCCAGGTCGCTGGGACTCCCCTGCTGGTGGTGACGGCCCCTGTCGGGTTTCAGGTGTGAGACAGAAGATTTTCATGGAAGAATCAGATGCCTCAAATTTCCTCAAGAGACGTGGCAAGCGGTCCCCCAAATCCCGAGATGAGGTGAACGGTAAGGATGCTGGGTGTTCCCCCACCCACAGCGATGACCAAGGCCCTTGGCATCGGGGTGAGCGCGGTTCTGAAGCAGAAATGATGCTACATTTCCTTGCTTGTGAGTCGCAATCGGGCTTGCGGGGGGGGGGGTGCTGTTGAAATGCTGTGGTGTGGGACAGGGCGGCGGTGTAGCGTGTGGGGGACAAGCACGGGGACCAGGGTGCCGAGAAGTGTGGCCTTGGTGACAGCTGTGCTGCGAAGCACCTTCAGCCACATCCTCCCTGTGGTCCAAACTTCCTTGTTTATAAGCCCCTGAAAGAGCCGTCTTCAGTCAGTAGTATTTTCTCATGGTCTTAACTGTCAGTTCATCTGAGTGTGTCTCCGTACTCTGGAGACACAGCTGAAGGACCCTCGTGTCTGTGACCTGCTGATCCTTGAGACATTTGTGTTTTCCACCCGTGAGCAGGATTCTTCCAAGACTCTGAGCTCAGGCTAGTCCTGGCCGAGTCTATGATACCATTCTTTCCTTGTGCGTGTGGCTGAATGAACTCTTTGTGTCTCTCAGGGCACTCAGAGAGGTGACTACCTCAGTAAAAAAAGCAAAACAAAACAAAAAAACCACAGCTGTTTTCAAGGGATGGGGAATGAAGAGAACTGGGAATGCTTGCAGACAAGAGCCTTTCTCTTCTTTCTCGATGGGATGAGTACAACCGCACTTGGAAAATCTCCAGACCTCACACAGGTCGGCATTTGAAATGGGACCAAAGTCAAGCAACACTGAAAAGCTGGCCTCGAGGTCGAGTTGCTCTTGATTGTAATCTGAGGAGCAACTTCTGGCCCACTTCCGTACATCTGCAGGGCATGGAGGGACAGGTGTGGCTTTAGGAGGAAAAGTTTTACCATCCTCTGGAGGTGAACGATTCAGCCTGAGCTCCTCCATCTTGGGTAGCAGCTCAGTACATCTGGCAGGGCACACGAATGGTCACCCGGCCATGTCCTGCGGACGGGCAAGGAAGCAGTCACGCCGTAGTCAACTTGAACTTGGAATCAGGCAGTGGGGCTCTGATTTCTCTAAGCTATTTTTTGGATAAGGAGAATCACATGAATACATATTCTTTAGAAGGATAAGCCGGGCATGGTGACACATACCTTTAATCTCAGCACTTGGGAGGCAGAGGTAGGAGGATCACTGTGAGTTCAAGGCCACCCTGAGACTACATAGTGAATTCCAGGTCAGCCTGGACCAGAGTGAAACCCTACCTCAAAAAACAAAAACAAAAGAAGAAGAAGAAGGAGAAGAAGAAGGATAAAGGGAGCTGGGAGATGGCTCAGCAGTTGAAAGTGCTTGCTTGCAAAGCCTGCAGGCCTGGGTTCAATTCCCTAGCCACCCACGTAAAGCCAGAGGCAGAAAGTATCACAAGTGTCTGGTGTTCATTTGCAGTGTCAGGAAGAGAACCTTGCACACATGTGTATGCATGCACACACACAGGCATGAACACATGCACACACACACACACACACACACACACACACACACAGAAAGAATGAAAGAAACAAAGAAAAGAAAAGAGCTGGGTGTGGTGGCATGCCTTTAATTCCAACACTCGGGAGGCAGAGGTAGGTGGATCAGCATGGGTTCGAGGCCACCCTGAGACTACATAATGAATTCCAGGTCAGCCTGAGCTAGAGTGAGACCCTACTTCAAAAAACCAAAACAAAAAAAAAAGAAAGAAAGAAAGAAAAGACGGAGAGAGGGAAGAAGGACTAAAGGAGTGAAGGAGAGAGGAAGAAAGGAAGGATAGAGATTCCTACAAATATATATATATATATATTTTTTTTTTTTTAATTTTTCAAGGTAGGGCCTCACTTCGGCTCAGGCTGACCTGGAATTCACTATGTAGTCTCAGGGTGGCCTTGAACTCACAGCGATCCTCCTACCTCTGCCTCCCGAGTGCTGGGATTAAAGATGTATGCCATCACGCCCAGCTGTGAATGTATATTCTTGAGAAGGAATGCATACTATACAGACGGTGGTATCCAGTGTAAATACCTCTTTGTTTGGAGAATTAAATCATTCTCGGTCACCACTGTATCAAAGGCCCAAATTTTGGCCCCTCTGACCTGGAATCCCGGGGTCATGTCACTAGTTCTTGTGACCTTAATGCCCTTTACTCTTGTGCTTCTGTCTTCTCATCCGCAAAATGGGGCGAGCGGACGGGAAGGTCCCCCAGGCCCTGCAAGTTTCGTCTATGCCAGGAGTAAGCCATTTCAACAACGCCCCAGCCTCCACCCCTCCCCACAGCAGACCCAGCTTCTGCTTTTTTTTTTTAATTTAATTTTTTAATTTTTAATTTAAAAAAAATTTTTTTTAATTTTTATTTATTTGAGAGCGACACACACAGAGAGAAAGACAGATAGAGGGAGAGAGAGAGAATGGGCGCGCCAGGGCTTCCAGCCTCTGCAAACGAACTCCAGACGCGTGCGCCCCCTTGTGCATCTGGCTAACGTGGGACCTGGGGAACCGAGCCTCGAACCGGGGTCCTTAGGCTTCACAGGCAAGCGCTTAACCACTAAGCCATCTCTCCAGCCCTTAATTTTTATTAACATTTTCCATGATTATAAAAAATATCCCATGGTAATACCTTCCCTCCCCCCCCCCACTTTCCCCTTTGACATTCCATTCTCCATCATATTACCTCCCCATCTCAATCATTGTACTTACATATATACAATACCAACCTATTAAGTACCCTCCTCCCTTCCTTTCTCTTCCCTTTATGTCTCCTTTTTAACTTACTGGCCTCTGCTACTAAGTATTTTCCTTCTCACACAGAAGCCCAGTCATCTGTAGCTAGGATCCACATATGAGGGAGAACATGTGGCGCTTGGCTTTCTGGGCCTCAGACCCAGCTTCTTGGGTGCAATGTGGTGGCTCCTTCCATGAGGTACTTTTCCTCTTTTTTCTTTCACAGCGGAAAATAGGCAGAAGCTGCGGGCTGATGAGCTGCGGAGAGAATACTATGAGGAGCAAAGAAACGAATTTGAGAACTTTGTGGAGGAACAAAAAGATGGTAAGAGCTCTGCAGCCAGCATCCTTGGGGAAGCGGAGCTTTGTGAGGAAGCCCCATGGCTTGTCAACGTATCTTTCCTCTATTGTTGATTGGGGGAGGGAGGTATGGGGATCCTGTTCTCAATTCATACTCATGGAATCTCGAAAAGAAGGGAGGTCACAAAAATGGCTGTACAGGGCTGGAGAGATGGCTTAGCGGTTAAGGTGCTTGCCTGTGAAGCCTAAGGACCCAGGATCGATTCTCCAGGTCCCACATAAGCCAGATGCACAATGGCACAATGGTGGCACATGCATTTGGAGTTAGTAGGCAGTGGCTAGAGGCCCTGGCACGCCCATTCTCTCACTCCCTCTCTCTCAAATAAATAAATAAAAATAAAATCTTTAAAAAAAATGGCCGTACAGAACTTGAACAGGTATGGAGGAGGAAAGAATATTTATGTGAGTCACCACTGGCTTGGGGATAGAGGAGGTGAGGGAGCTATTTGCTGGCTATAAAGACGTCAAACCCAGGCTGGGGAGATGGCTTAGCAGTTAAGCACCTGCCTGTGAAGCCTAAGGACCCTGGTTTGAGGCTCGATTCCCCGGGACCCACGTTACCCAGATGCATAAGGGGGCGCAGGAGTCTGGAGTTGGTTTGCAGTGGCTGGAGCCCTGGCGTGCCCATTCTCTCTCTGCCTCTTTCTCTCTCTGTCACTCTCAAATAAATAAACAAAAAATATTTTTAAAAAAGATATCAAACCCCTTCCTGCTTGGGGACTAGTGTAGTGGTCTGTGGATTCCACCTAAGCACCCAGTCCTGAGCGTTGGCCCCTGTACGGTTGTTGGGTGGGCAGCAGATGCATGATCAGAGCCTCCTTGGATTCACTTCAACGTAATGGCTCCAGCTGCTACTTTATCCTAGAAAACCAAGGCCGTTACTTCCCTATGATCAGCGCCTTAGCAGAACGGCGGAAGCAAAGCCTCGCTGATATTCCACGCCCAGCTCTAACGTCTGTAGCATATGTTGGGCTCTGGCTCACCCACAAGCACCACAGACCTTAAATGGTTTTGGCAGGGTCTCCTGGCACCCTAATTCATCTGTTGTTAATTAAACCTTTGTTTTGGCTTTTAAAAAAAGTACTTATTTGAGAGCGACAGAGAAAGAGGCAGATAGATAGATAGAGAATGGGTGCGCCAGGACCTCCAGCCACTGCAAACAAACTCCAGACACGTGTGCCCCCTTGTACTTCTGGCTAACCTGGGTCCTGGGGAGTCGAGCCTCGAACCAGGGTCCTTAGGCTTGTCAAGCAAGCGCTTAACCACTAAGCCATCTCTCCAGCCCTGTTTTTGGCTTCTTGTCAGCAGATAAGAGTAGCAAAGGTGTAGGGATCCCTGCTAGGAACTCCGACCAAACACTTGATACCTGTAGACGTGTAGTTCCTGCCCTTGGGCTCCTGTCTGCCCTCAAGATGTGCTATTTATACCAACCTCAGTGGAGGGCATGTGGGTGAGGAGTGGAGGAAGGTAGGTTTGACCTTGGCCATCTAATAATGGTATGAAGTGCCAGCCACAGCAAACACCCACGGGAATATGTAGTGGGGAATCAGATTAGCAGGAGGGAGAGAAAGAGAGAGACGAAAAAGTAAGGGAGAATAGACTTTATTTCCTTTCCCTCATTTTAAGAATGAAGTTATCTAGGCTGGAGATATGGCTTAGTGGTTAAAGTGTTTGCCTGCAAAGCCAAAGACCCAGGTTTGATTTCCCAGAACTCACGTAAGCCAGATGCACAAGGTGACACATGTGTCTGGAGTTCATGCAGTGACTGGAGGCCTTGGAACACCCATTTTTTCTCTCTCTCTCTCCCTATCTCAAGTTTAATAAATACAAATAAAAATATTTTCAAAATGAAATTGCCAGGCATGGTGGTGCACGCCTTTAATCCCAGCACTTGGGAGGCAGAGGTAGGAGGATCGATGTGAGTTTGAGGCCACCCTGAGACTCCATAGTGAATTCCAGGTCAGCCTGGGCTAGAGCAAGACCCTACCTCAAAAAAACCAAAAAAAAAAAAAAAAAAAAAGAAAGAAAGAATAAAAGAAATTATCCTGAGCAAAATCACTTGGTACTTCCCAGTGCACATGAACTTGGATGTAAAGCTTAGATTTAGAGAATTTTTTCATACTCCTGGCTCACTGCCTGGAAAGGTGGGGTGGTATCCCCTTTAAAGGCATCTGCTGGTAAAAAGGGTGCCACCGACAAGTACCGAGGGATGCAGGCGGTGCCCACTGCTCTGCAGGTGGCACTTAGTTAAATCCTGAAAGCAGGTGTTGGGCTCAAATCCTAAGACATCAAACCTCCTGTGGAACACACTGCAAAGAACAGACTGTTTTGACTCAGAAGCAACTGCTGCTGTTTGGGATTTGTTGACATTGGAGGGCAACTTGAAGACAGCTGTCTGCTTTTTAAAAAACAAGAATTTGGTCTCCAAACTTCCTTCAGTGTGTTTTTCTACTCCTACTATTCCTAATAGCGCTTGGTTGGCTGTAATGTTTTTAGCATGTGTGCTCGTGTGTGTGTGTGTGCGCGTGTGTGTGGTGTGTATGCATGTGGCTGCACATGAGTGTGTGTGGGCATGGGTGCACATGTGTGCGTATGTGTGTGGCAAACAGAAGTTGTCACTGTGTGTCTTCCTCTAACCTTATTTTTTATTAGCAAGGTCTCTCACTGAACCTGGAATTCACTGACTCAGCTAGACTAGCTGGCCAATGAGCCCCACAGGCCCGTTGTCGCTGCCTTCCCAGCTCTGGGAATGCAGGTGCTTGTCCCCATGCCCAGGGGATCCAGACTCAGGTACTCATGTTTACATGGCAAGCTCTTTATCCACCAGCCCCAATTCGTTGCAATTTTAAATGCTTCCTGGCCAGGCCTGGCGGTACTGGCTTGTAATCCAAGGACTCGGGAAGTTGAGGCAGAAGAGCTCAAGTTGGAGGCCAACCTGGGCTATATAGTGAGACCCTGCCTCAAAAAAAAAAAAAAAAAAACACCAAAAAAAGAAAATGTAAACAAAATGTCTCATTTCCAATCTCCAGCAGGTGGCTAGCAAACGTTCACTGCTATGGGGAGTCAGCATGTGGTCAGAGGACTCTGAGGTGACAGGTCCTCTTCGGGGCAGCAGCACAGCCCTCCAGCCTCAGCCACTGCCGAGCAGGACACAGGCCTGTGCAGCAGATGTTCCAGCGGCTGTTGGTGCCGAGTACTTGCATACCACCACCTATTTGATGCAAGTGGCCTCTGATACTGATCTTGCCGTTTTCATTTTACAGCCTGAAAGACTGAGGCTTGAGAAAGGACGCGTGAATACCCAGGATGACATGCCAGCGGGTCCTACGACTGGCACCCAGGCATGTTTGCTAGAAAAGCTCTTGTTCTTTTTAATGTTTTTATTTATTGATTTATTATTTTTTTTTGGTTTTTTTTTTTTTTTTTTTTTTTTGGTTTTTCAAGGTAGGGTCTCACTCTAGCCCAGGCTGACCTGGAATTCACTATGTATTCTCAGGGTGGCCTTGAACTCACAGTGATCTTCCTACCTCTGCCTCCTGAGTGCTGGGATTAAAAGCGTGCACCACCTTGCCTGGCTCTTTTTAAATGTTTTTTTTTTTTTTTTAAGTTTTTTGGTTCATTTTTTTTATTTATTTATTTGAGAGCGACAGACACAGAGAGAAAGACACATAGAGGGAAAGAGAGAGAATGGGCGTGCCAGGGCTTCCAGCCACTGCAAACGAACTCCAGACGCGTGTGCCCCCTTGTGCATCTGGCTAACGTGGGACCTGGGGAACCGAGCCTCGAACCGGGGTCCTTAGGCTTCACAGGCAAGCGCTTAACCGCTAAGCCATCTCTCCAGCCCAAATGTTTTTTATTTATTTATTAAGGCAGGACAGAGAGAACTCTATATACGTGCTCCACTTTGCGCACCTGGCTTTACATGTGTACTGGGGAATTGGACCTTGACCAGCAGGCTTTCCAAACAAGCGCCTGACCCATCTTTCCAGCGCGCCCCCCCCCACCCAACCCCAAGCTTTTTTGAATTTCACGATTCAGAAAACCAAGGCAAGGAGGGCATTTGGACTTTTTTGTTGTTGTTGTTGTTGTTTTGTTTTTCGAGGTAGGGTCTCACTCTGGTCCAGGCTGACCTGGAATTAACTCAGTAGTCTCAGGGTGGCCTTGAACTCATGGCGATTCTCCTACCTCTGCCTCCCGAGTGCTGGGATTAAAGGCATGCGCCACCACGCCCAGCTGACTGTTTTTTGTTGTTGTTGTTGTTGTTGCTTTGTTTTTTGAGGTAGGGTTTTGCTCTAGCCCAGGCTGACCTGGAGTTTACTATGTAGTCTCAGGCTGGCCTCAAACTCACGGTGGTCCTCCTACCTGCCTCCTGAGTGCTGGGATGAAAGGCGTGTGCCACCACGTCCGGCTCTATTTTGAACTTTTAATACCAGACATCATCTCCTTTTGTTAGGACGTCCCATTCTAATAGTTTCACAGATGCTTTTTTAAAATGTGAAAATATATATATATATACACACATATACATACATACATATATATGTGTATGTATGTATGTATGTGTATATATATGTATATATATATATTGTATGTACACATCATAAAATGTGCCATTTCACCATCTCTAAGTGTACAAGTCAGGCATTCAGTACATCCATATTGTTCAACTATCACCACTGTTTCTAAAAACTCCCATCACCTCAAACAAACCCTGCACCCACTAAGCCATAATGATCTGTTCCTACCCTCCCAGCCCTGGTGGCTTCTAATATATCTTCTCACTCTTGGAATTTGCCAGTTCTAGATATTTTGTTTAAGTGGAATCACACAATGTTTATCTTGTCTGGCTCATTTTACTTAGCATATTGTCAAGGTTCATCCATGTTGTAATGTGCCAAAATGTCATTGCCTTTAACAGCTGAATATTTCTCTCTGTGTGTGTGTGTCTGTGTGTGTAGTGTAATTGTGTGTGTGTAGAACATGTTTTATCATCATTTGTCTGTTAATGGACATTTGAGCTGTTTCTACCTTCCAGCTGTTGTGAATGATGTTGCAATGAACTATCGTATAGAAACGTCTGAGCCCTTCTTTTCAAATTCTTTTGGTGATATCTCTAGAAATGGCATGCATGGTAACTTTTTATTTTTGTGTGTCATGTTTGTATGTGCATGTGTGTGTGTGTGTGTATGTGCACCGCAGCATGTGTGGAAGTCAACGCAACCATGGCGTGTTGGTCCCTCCTTCCACCTTGTTAGAGACAGGGTCCCATGTGTGAATTCCAGAAGAGTGGCCTGCAAGCTTTGGCAATCTCTTGACTCTGCCTCTCATTTCTTCCTTTTTTTTTTTTTTTTTTTGAGGTAGGGTCTCACTGTAGCCCAGGCTAACCTGGAATTCACTATAGAGTCTCAGGGTGGCCTCGAACTCACTGCAATCCTCCTACCTCTGCCTCCCGAGTGCTGGGATTAAAGGCGTGTGCCACCACGCCCGGCTTCTGCTTCTCATTCCTATTGGCATGCTGGGATTACAGACGTGTGTGCACCTCTTTTGTGTCTGGCTTTACATGGGTGCTAGAGATCTGAATTCTGGTCGACAAGCCTTTAGATCAAGTGCCCTTAACTGCTGAGCCATCTCCCTAGCCACCATATATGGTAACTTTTTGCTTAACATGTGAAGGAGTCTCACTAAAATTTTCAAGTGTTGGAGGCCTTGAGGCAGCTAACAATAACAGGAAACCTTAAATTGGCATGAGGAACCTAATTCTAAAGTTACACAAGAAATTATTTAGAAACATGTCTTCCCAAAGACGAGTAAAATCAAGCTTCTCTCTCTCTCTCTCTTTTTTTTTTTTTTTTGGTTTTTCAAGGTAGGGTCTCACTCTAGCCCAGGCTGACCTGGAATTCACTATGGTTCTCAGGGTGGCCTCGAACTCACGGCGATCCTCCTACCTCTGCCTCCTGAGTGCTGGGATTAAAGGCGTGCGCCACCACACCTGGCTAAGCTTCTCTTACTCATTAAGAACTTCCTTCTGTCCTTTTCATGTCACACAGCCCTTCAAGCATATGGAAAGGTATTGAGTATCAGGAACCCTGTAGAACCAACACCCCAAATCTCAGTTACCAAGGCTTACCCACATTGGTTCATCCACCCATTTTCCAGAAGTTTATTTTTTTTTTTGTAGTAGTCGTTTATTTATCATTAGAGAGTTTGCCAGAGTGTACCAGGTTCGGTTGCCACTGCAAAGGAACTCCAGACATGTGTCTCTGTGAGCTGGCTTTACATGGTGGTGGGGACTTGAATCTGGGCTGACAGGCTATACAAGCAAGAATCTTCAGCGGCTGAGCCTTCTCCCCAGTCCAAAATTTTGTTTTTAAATTATTTATTTTACTGGGTATGTGCGTGTGTGTGGGTGGAGGGGGGGTGTTCACACACACGAATATGGACACATGCATGTCATGACATGCTTGTGAAGGCAAACCTTGGTTTTTGAGGCAGCATCTCTCTCTTTTTGCCATTGCATTAACTAGTCCAGCTGGCCCAAGCACTTCTGGATTCTCCTGTCAGTGCCTCCCCTCTTGCTGAAAGGCCCTGGGACTAGAGACATTCGTGCTAAGTGCCTGGCTTCTCACGGGCTCTGGGGATCTGCCCGCGAGTCGTCAGCTTTGTGCGGCAAGCGCTTTATCCATAATTTCACTTTTGAAGCTTGAAAACATAGAACAGCCTGGGTGCAGTGGCGCATGCCATCAAGCCCAGAACTTTGGGAGGCTGAGGCAGGAAGGTCATGAGTTCAAGACGAGCCTGGGTAACCCACTGAGAATCTTATCTGAAAACAAAACAGGACAAAACAGTATATCCAGGAAAGACTACTCAATCCATCACTCCCCGCGGACAAAGGGTCGCGCACCTGGCTATTGGCTTTGGTCGGCATCTAGTTGACTTCTGAGTCTCTGTCTGCAGGAGCCCCCGCTCCACTTCACTCGCGGCGTAGGCAAGGCAGCTCAGCTGCCAGGTGCTGGTCTTGGTCTGTGGCCTGTTGTGTGACCTTCCCTCTCTGGCCTGACCCATGTCACGAAGCATGGGCGCGTGTGCTCCCCCCCTTTGGGCTCTGGTCTCGGAAGTCGCCAGGCTCACAGGCACATCTGGCCCGCGTCCCCTTGGCGGGCCACGCGGGCTAGGGGCTGCTCAGCTGCTGGCTGGGCGTCCTCCCAGCTTTCAGGGTGACTCGGTCTCTCCTTTCCAGAGCAGGAAGAGAGGAGCCGTGAGGCGGTGGAGCAGTGGCGACAGTGGCACCATGACGGGCTGTACCCTTCCTATGTCTACAACCGCCACCACATCTGACCTCACCCCGGAGCAAGCGGGAGGACGGAGCCCGCAGCTCCTGCCTACCTGTGCGCCAGCACATCCCTCCCGCTGGGTCAGGCCCTTGAGGGTCTCAGCTCAGGGTCTGCTGTGGCAAACACCCCTTAGCTCTGATGTGTTACAATGCCTGGCTAGTTTTGAGGTTAGGGTCTATGTCTCCTCCTGGCAGCAAACCTATAATGCTGTCCCCTTGCTTAGTTGTTACACCCGAAGCAGACCCCCTTCCCGGCTAATAGGACAAATCAGAGAATCACAGTAACTGGGAATCTTATGTTTGCTCAGTTTATAAATAAAAAACGCTGGATTGACCCTTGAGTGTTATTTCAGACTTGTCCAACTCTCCCCGAGTGATGGTGTTAATCTTGCTGACTGGGTGTTGAAAGCTCGTCCTGGTGGAGTATGGCCCGCTCTTCTCTGTGTCTTAAGGAGTGAAAAATCTAATCCAAGCTGGTAGTGGCACACACTTGTAGGATCATCAGTGCAAGGCTGCCTTGGTTACATAGCAAGTTTGAGGTCAGCCTGGGATACCTGAGGCCGTATCTCAAAACAAATGTAAATGTTATATATTATTACTTCAAACTAATTTTGGGGGGGGGCCGGAAATGCCTATATGCAACACACAATTTTTAAATTAGTTTATATGAATTATACGTGTGACAATTTTTGCTTGTGTATGTTTGGGTCATATGTACCTATTACCCTCTCTCGTCCACTCCTACTGGTCCCCTTCCTCTCCTCAAGCCCTTCTACTTTTTGATGCTGGTGGTGGTGGTGGGGTACTTAAAGCTGCTCACAAGAACACAGGCAACTACCTGTTGCTCTACCACTGAGGAAAATGTCTCTCCTTCCTCATCAGCCATTAAATGCCAGGGCCTCATGAGCCCCTCTCCCGTGGGATATTGATGCCCCATCTTGAACAGGTCTCATTCAGGTAGCCACAGCTGCCATGAGTTCATGAGTTGAGGACAATGGCAATGTCATGCCTGGGTGCCTTAAACCCATATGTACAAGGCTAACTGTACAGGCGCTACATAGCCAATCGGACAATAGAAAAAAAAAAGGCAAGGCTTTGCTTTCTCACTTTGCCTGTGACGCAAGAGGGGTGCCAGTCTGGTTCACATCAAGACATGGAATCCACCTTTATGCCCTCTGGGAAGCATCCCATCTTCCCCACATGCCAGTGGTCAGGTGGATGCCAGTGGCCAGCTGGATTCTGACCAGGACCACCCCACAGTCACCTGCCTGTTGTGTGTGCAGGAATGAATGCTGGAGACAGACAGATGCCAAAAACCAAGCAAGGTTGTGGAGGTGGTTCGTTTTAAAAAACAAATCTCAACAAAAAAGAACTCTTCAATGGCCACACTTGACACGTTGGCTCTTGATAAAGAATTCTGGCAGAAAGAAATGGAATAAGAATTCTGTTACCTCTGTTCACCCCCACCCTGAAAAAAGGGTGTTTTCAATTTCAGTCTGTAATTCCTGCGCTAAGAGCCAAGTGTTGTCATTCCTTGCTGGCGGGCATGCCAAAGGCAACGTGACCAGGAATCTGAGCAGTCACCCTCAGCAGGAAATTGGTAACAGCAGTTTGTACTTTTGGAGACTGGACTTGTCAAGCGTCGCCTCTGAGACTTTCTTAATCTTTTGTCCTCTAATTAGTGTCACTTCTACCTGAAGAGGTTCCAGGAAAATGAGACAAATTTGCCATGTATAAATATTTTACTATTTTTTATTAATCACTTTCAGTTTTGGGGAGGGGTAGGGTGTGGTTTAGTGATAAGGAGACAAGTTTAACATGTTCAAGGTCTTGGGTTTGATTCCTAAGCCACAAAAAACACACAATTTGGGCTGGAGAGATGGCTTAGCGGTTAAGCACTTGCCTGTGAAGCCTAAGGACCCCGGTTCGAGGGTCGGTTCCCCAGGTCCCACGTTAGCCAGATGCACAAGGGGGCGCACGCATCTGGAGTTCGTTTGCAGAGGCTGGAAGCCCTGGCGCGCCCATTCTCTCTCTCTCCCTCTGTCTGTCTTTCTCTCTCTGTCTGTCACTCTCAAATAAGTAAATTAAAAAAAGAAATAAAAAAATAAAAAGAGTTCAAAGCCAGCCTGGAACTACAGAGTTCTAGGTCAGCCTGGGCTGGAATGAAAGCTCTAAAAAAAAAAAAAAAAAAAAAAAAAAAACAGACACAATTTAAAAAATGACCTGTACTCAAGGCCAGGATTTCCAAGTATTTTTCTGTTTTTGTATTTCAAAGCAGGGTCTCTCTCTAGCCCAGGCTGACCTGGAATTCACTATGCAGTCTCAGGATGGCCTCGAACTCACTACGATCCTCCTACCTCTGCCTCCTGAGTGCTGGGATTAGAGATGCGCACCACCACACCTCGCTTGCAAGTCTGTGGACGGCGTGAAGAATTCTGTGCCACAGGCATGTTCTCTTGAAATCTATCACAGGTGGAAGTTAATCTATTCTTTAAAAGTTCTGGGGCTGGAGAGATGGCTTAGTGGTTAAGGCGCATGCCTGTGAAGCCTAAGGACCCAGGTTTGATGCTCTGGGTCCCACGTGAGCCAGATGCACATGGTGGCACATGCATCTGGATCTCATCTATAGTGGCTAGAGGCCCTGGCACAACCATTCTCTCTCTGTCTCTAATAAATAAATAAAAACAAATCTTAAAACAAAAATTCTGTGTACTTCCTATGACACCTTGATTTTTGGGTGTGGTGTGTGCACATGTGTGTGTAGATGCTGGGTGTCAACCTACTATTCAATAGCTTTCACCGACTTCATATGCATTGCTGATTCAAGTTTACCGAATGGAGCCTATTTTAGTTAAGCCTTTAAAAATAGCAGTTTCAAGCCAAATTAAAAAAAAAACAAAACAAAAAACTTGTTACTATGACAAATACTCAATCAACTTAAAAAGAGAAAAATGTTGTAGGGTGCAGTCCAGGATTGGTCACTGGCCTGTGACAATGTACTACCGGAGGACCAGTGATACCTACTTTCCTGGCCAAGTGGAAGCTCTGACGGGTTAGCGGTGTTGCAGGTACCTTCACATTGCTGGACAAACACCTGGCAAGAAGCAGCTTATGGGAGGAAACTGCTTATTTTGGCTTACAGACTTAAGGGACGCTGCAGGATGGCAGGGGAAAATGTGGCCTGAGCAGAGGGTGGACATCACCCCCTTGCCAACATCAGCAGGAGTGTGTGCCAAACACTGGCAAGGGGAAGCTAGCTATGACACCCATAAACCTGCCCCCCCCAATCAACACACCTCCTCCAGTAAGGACGCAATTCCCAAATAGCTGTCAGCTGGAGATCAAGCATTCAGAACCCATAAGTTATGGGGGACATGGGAAAGAAACCCCAAGCAGCACATGTACATAAACAGATTTTCTGACATGAATGTCTGCAGACAGCATTCACCCTGCTGTGGGCATTAAGTTTAAATCCTACCTCTCCTCCCCAGCTCAAGCGACCTCCTCCTGTCCACTTGGTTTCATATCAGCCAACATGAAGCTTCTAATGTTCTAGGTTCCACCTGAAAAATGTTCTACACCAGTCCTTCACAGAGTTCCTACTAGTTGCTATTTTGCATGATTATCATCTAAAATACTTTAATTTTCCTCTTGTTGTTTGGAAAGAATATCTTCTTTAATAAAATAAAAGGTATTCCTTAGACACAAAAAGGCATGGAATAAAAAAAATCTACCATGCAGATTATACAGTCAGATCAACTAGGTTCTCTATGAAGGATACGGCCAGTTTTTGCTAACCACTGAGCACTTACCATGTTCTGGTGGCCTGGGCTAATATAATATGGTACCAAAAATAGACTAAAGGGGAAAAAAAATGAAACATACATGGTGTGTTTGTACGAAAGTATTTAATACACATTGACAAAAAGCATTGTAAGGCGGAATTAGAATAAGTCTCACTGATGAATACTTTGAAGGCTTCTGGGTGTGTGCCCCTCTCTACTGCATCTCACCCTTGGGCACCCAAAGGTCCCTCACATGGAAGCTCCTGAGATTCAGTGCAAATGAGAAGTAGCTCCGTTAGACTATCAAATTACTTAAAAATCAAAATTTAAAAGGAAAGACATCCAGGTTCAGGCCACCATGAGGCTTTCCAAGCATACTGAACATCTCATGAAAAGCACACGAGTGGACATGCATGCTCTCAAACGTTTTTTCTTATACAAAGTTTACTCCATCAAAACACAACCTGCTGTTCAAGTATGATTTTTAATTACTATGTACACATTACTGCTTCAAGTTGACGGGACAAGCGTCTATTCTATATGAGCACTTAAAATCATCAGTTTCAAGTGCTTTTTGGTTCTTATTAATAACATTTTCTTCTTTTGTTAGTTAAATTAAAAAACAAATTAAAACCCCTTCTGGCAAGTGAAATACTCCTAAAAGCACAATACTAGTTCTAGCACTTTCTTCCCAGAGAGCAAAGCTGTATGAAACCCCAGGCTTGTGAACTTTATCTCTGGATCTTGAAATCCTAAACCAACTCCCTTCTCTAACTATCTCCCTTAGGCATCACATTCCACACATGATGCCGTCTTGGAGGAAACCGACTCTTCCAGTTAAGAGTTCAAATTCCAGCACAAGAATTGGACCAATTTCATCAACCCGCAGACAGTACCAGTGTTCATGTGGTTCAAATGGTACTTGAAAAATCAGGTTGCCCGGGCAATAGAATCTCCTACACTGCCAGTCATGGGGGCAGATGCCTTTAATCCCAGTACTTGGGAGGCCAAGGTAGGAGAATCTCAGTGAGTTTAAGGCCAGCCCGGGACTACAAAGTGAGTTAGTCCAAGTCAGCCTGGGCTACAGTGAGACCCTACCTCGGGGAAAAACAAACAGAATAAAAACTCCTAAAGCAGAATTGTTTGCTGGGGTAATTTGTATAGGTTTTGAACCTTAAATTCACTTGATGTATATAAGTATATGGGCAACCCCAAACCCTGTGGGATTCTCCTCAGACCATTTCTTCTTCAGTCATACTCCACAGCTAATCAAGCTCTCAATATGCTTTTAAAAACAGCTTTCTTTTAATAAAAACATTTATTTATTTGAGAGCGAGGAAGACACAGAGAGGGAGAACGGGTAAGCCACTGCAGACACATGCGCTACTTTGGGCATCTGGCTTTACATGGGTACTGGGGAATCGAACCCAGGCCATCAGGCTTTGTAAGCAAGCGCTGAGCCATTTCTCCAGCCCCTGTACATGCGCTTTTATTAGGAGTGTAAAAGAACCTTGAAGCTATACTTAAATAAATAAATCCATACTGAAAAATGGTGAGACTTTACATGTTCCTAGCTCAAAGCTGCACAACATCACGGTGTGCTCACGGCACTCTCTCTCCGTCCGTATGTATCACACTAGACTGTGACCTCACCGTAAGGAACGTATCCACCCTGTAACTCAGGGGAAGGGGCACAGCTCTCGGCTCATCTTTCAGTTCTGGAGCGAACGTTCCTGTACTTCCCTAGCTCTCCCCTGTGGTGAGCACAGAGACACGGCATCATGATTTCCACGTATGTGTGAATGTCAACTATGGGGTCGAGCTGACACATCAGAAGAAAGAATGCAGGCAAGACCGACGGGCTCACCAAGCATTTCTTTCTCACAGTGTCTATCAGGCCAATGGAAAATAGAGAACCAATCTCTTGCTTTGCCAGAGTCACCAGAAGCAAGGTGGGATGTGGAGATGTTTGAAGTTAGGGTCATTTAAGGCTATTCAGAAACTTGGCGTGTTCTTCCCCTCTTGGCAACAGGGTTTCTCCTCCTATCTTTGGACCAGTCTTTTCCTAGAAAAACGAGAGTACCGTAATAAGAAATGGCTTACCGTTATTTACCTAAGTCATCAATCTTGTTACAAATCAGCACACAAGTGATTACTGCTAGACTAGAAGTGGACTGTCCCCCCAAAGCCCATGTGCCACATGGCCTCAGCTTGGCGTTCCTGGGAAGCCGTGGAACCTAACAAGAGGTTTAAGTCACTGGAGTGAGCCCTTGCATGGCACTGTCGGCCTGTGCCTTTCGCCTCTTCATGCCAGCTCTTGGGCTAACCAGGCCTCCTCTGCCGTACGCCCCCACCACGATGCGCTGCCTCACTACGACAGGAAAAGCAACAGGGCCAACTGACCAGAGCAAAAACCTCCAAAACTGTGAGCCAAAGTGAACCTTTCCTCTTTTTACGTTGATTATCGCTGATTCTGTGCTACAGTAAGGGGTCAATATGCATACCTTCAGCATTCCATCCCGCTCCCATTTGTAGAGGCCACAGTTACTGAAACGGAAAAGACGGGTTTACTGAGTGGCGAGGAACTGACACTCTGCCCCACACACGGACAACAGGGACGGGAGGAGGGAGGTCACTCGGGAAAGAGAAGCCTTGTATTCCGCGAAGAGCTGCGTAACGTGGCTTCAGGCCACAGGTCACATCTGCGGTTGTGCAATAAAGCTATGGAGACTCAGTGCTCTGCTGACTTAAGGAACGGGCTTCACGGGGAGGGGACATGATGGAGAATGGAATCTCAGAGGGGAAAGTGGGGGGAGGGAGGGTATTACCATGGGATATTTTTTAAAATCATGGAAAATGTTAATAAAAATTGAGGAAAAAAAAAAAAGGAAAAAAGAAATGGTCTTCAACTCCTTGGAAAACCGGAGGCTTTCAGAGGTGGAGTTTCAGGGGATGGCACGACAGAGAACTCAATCTGGGTTTCAATTCATTCTTATTGGACAATACGCTGTGGATCAAAACGGATGAAGAAAGGCCCAGGGAAGCACCATTCTTAGAAAATCAAGTGCCGCCTGGTGGATGAAGACCATCTCCACTTAAGATCCGCACTCACTGCTTCCCCAGACAGACAACCCAGCCTGCCGCACACATTCTCCCCTCCTAGGGCAGGGCACGCCACCAAGTGTCGGCGACGCAGCCGCACAGAGGAAGGGGCCCGCCTCGCTCTCAGCTCGCAGCCGGTCCTAGTGGTGCCGGGCTGTAGGGCGGCGTGGGCTGATGGACTCGCGACCACAGGGGGCAGCATGCTGCACTGGACAGAGACGCCCATGTAACTGTCCTACCTGCAGTGCTTATTTGGGAGCCTGTCGAGGGAGACAGTCCGGCTTCCACAGGGACACTTGAAGAACCGCTTCACGCCATCATGCCAGCGGAGGCCGTGCTGCTCGCTGACGCAGCTCTCCAGGGGCTTGAAGTGGGTGTAGGCACACTGCGCAGAGCACACGTCGTGAGGGCCAGGCGCTTCGGAGGCTGCTCTCAGCTCTCCCAGCCATGAGAACTTCTGCTCTCCCGTTAGCAAGGAGGTCATTGCGGGGAATGACCAACTTATCTCCAAGTGATCTCTTTTTTTTGCTGTGGTTGTTGCTTTCAAAGTAGGGTCTCATTCTAGCCCAGGCTGACCTTGAACCTACAGTGATCCTCCTACCTCTGCCTCCCGAGTACTGGTATTAAAGGCATGTGCCAATATGCCTGGCTCTTTTTTATTTCATATTTATTTATTTGTTTTTTTTAAATTTTATTTAATTAATTAATTAATTTATTTGAGAACGATAGACACAGAGAGAAAGACAGATAGAGGGAGTGAGAGAGAATGGGCGCGCCAGGGCTTCTAGCCACTGCAAACAAACTCCAGATGCGTGCGCCCCCTTGTGCATCTGGCTAACGTGGGACCTGGGGAACCGAGCCTCGACCTGGGGTCCTTAGGCTTCACAGGCAAGTGCTTAACCGCTAAGCCATCTCTCCAGCCCTATTTGTTTTTTTGAGGTAAGGTCTCACTCTAGCTCAGGATAACCTGGATTTCACCATGTAAGGGTGGCTTCGAACTCATGCGATCCTCCTTTCCTCCGCTTCCTGGGTGCTGGGATTAAAGGTGTGTGCCACCACGCCCAGCCTTTATTTATTTATTTATTTAAAGAATTCATTCATTCATTTATTTGAGAGAGAAAGAGGAAGAAGTAGGGAGAAAGAGAGAGAGAGGGAGAGAATGGGCACACCAAGGTATCCAGCCAATGCAAATGAACTACAGATGCATGTGCCCCTTGTGCATCTGGCTAATGCGGTCCTGTGGAATTGAACCGGCGTCCTTTGGCTTTTCAAGCAAGTTCCTTGGCTGTTAAGCCATTTATCCAGCCCTATTTTTTAATTTTATTTGTTTGAGGAGAGAAAGAGACAGAGAGTGAATGAGCCCACTGAGCATGCCAGAGCATCCAGCTGCTGCAAACCAACTCCAGACGCATGAGCCACCGTGTGTATCTGGATTACATGAGTCCAGGGGAATCAAACCTGGGTCCTTTGGCTTTGCAGGCAATCGCCTTAACCACTGAGCCATCTCTCCAGCCCCTCTTTTTGACTTCTTAAAGGCAGGGCTTTACTTTGCAACTCAGGGTGTCCTAGAACTCACTATTCCAGGCTGGGCTCAAACTCGTAGTGATGCTCCTGCTGAAGCCTCCAAATGCTGGAATCATAGTCACCATGCCAGACTCTCTAATCACTTCTTCACTCGCCCACATACCATCACCACGTTTTCTAATGTCCCCCATCCTGGTCAAGCAGCAAGCACATAATAACCTCCGGTGACACTGGATGTTACGAAGATTGACATTAGGGCTCTGGTGGCACAGGCCTGTAATCTCGGCACTCGGGAGGCTAAAGCAGAGGGATTACAAGTTCAAAGCCCGACTGAGTCACATGCTTTCCAGGCTAATATGAGCCTACATAGTAAGACTTTATCTCTAAAAATCTGGTTTGAAGTTCAGCCAAGGTCTCTGGGACAAGAGCACTGGTTGTCGGCAGTGCATCGGAACTTGACCAAGAGCACTAGGGGCCCAGTGTCCGGAGGGGAAGAGGTTGGAAGAGAGCCTGTGGAACTGGGAGGTGGCATCAAACAGAATCTCTCCTACCTACACTACCTATGCAGCTCTACAGCCAGGTCAGGCAGGGAGGCTGAATCTTGTCTATCCCAGGCTGTTTGCCAGCCTAGTTAAATGGCACGTTACCAGATATGGCCCCACAGCGCACGGTTCTCAACCCCCGCTGTGTGGCACCAGCACAAACACAGGCCGTGGTTTGCGCCCCTGCCCTGCACTCACCGTCTGGCACGTCACAACCCGGCACTTCACTTCCCGGATGTTCCTCATCTTTTCCTCCATTTGCTCTTTTTTCACCAGTGGCTCGAAATAGGATTCCTGCAGCTCAGCCTCAGTCTGAGTGACAAAACACACAGAGTACTAAACCAAATCCAATTTATGCTCAGGCAGAACGCTAGGAGGAATTCAAGTTATTCTTCTGATTTACTTCAGTAATAGAACAGAGCTGAAGAGACTGGGTAAATGTTAGAGGACCAAACGCACTACTTCAAAAACTGCAAACCTAGAGCTGGGTGTGGTGGAGCAGACCTTTAATCCCAGCACTCAGGGAGGCAGAGGCAGGAGGATCACCATGAGTTTGAGGCCACCCTGAGACTACATAGTGAATTCCAGGTCAGTCTGGGCTAGAGTAAGACCCTACCTCAACAAAACCCCCTGCAAACCAAAGATAATATGTAGAAAAGAGCCCTTGAAATATGAAAGAATAGAAAAGGTAGAAGCACTTGGCCTGAAAATGATCAATTCAAGTTAAAAGCCACTGGCATGATTCACAGCGTGATTAAGAGAGAGCGTGCACCAGCTGGCAGGCGCGTTGTACTGCTCCAGCACAGACTTCACAAACACAGGGCCCCTAGGAAAGAGCCCGGTCTTTTAGGTTCTGGTCTCCACACCAAATACTTAGCAGGAGCGCAGGGTGTAAGGACGGGGCAGCGAGATGTTTATGCAGAAAGAGGACGACGCCCTGCAGTCAGTGTAGCTATGGCCTTTGGGAACACAGAGGAAGGAGCTCAGCTCATGTCTAGGCTTCTCTTCTGTCTGGGTTTCAGCGCACTGAGGAGACGATTTATGACTTGTAAGCGTCTTCTTAGTTATTAACCAATAATGAGAAAAGTAGATCATTGGGAGCAGTGGTACTCCTCAGGGGACATTCTGAAAATCTGTGTGCACACTATTCTGATAACCCAATGATTGCTACGTCTACCCCTGGCAAGAAACAGGATACTCCTGTCTGCGCACTGCATGGAGGAATTCCCATACTATGCAGGATTATTCCTTGTCCCGCAAGGATGTTATCTGCTCCAGAGGACAACTGTACAAGAAACCTGATTAGAACCCTAGAACTGAACTGTTATTTGTGCATTGTTTTAAAACACACTAATACCCTGACAGTACAACGGGCAGCCCCTGTGTATAATGAGGGATGACTGTACTTTGGTTTCTCATTATGCTTTTTCCCCAGAAACATCTCACTACATAGTCCAAGTTAGCTTGAACCCACTATGAAGCCCAGGCTTGCCTCAAGAATCCAGAACTACTTGCCTTAGACTCCTGCATCCACCTTAATTAATAACTCAGTTAATTCACTATTAAAAAAAAAAACAACTCAGGGACTGGAGAGATGGCTTAGCGGTTAAGATACTTGCCTGCAAAGCCAAAGGACCCAGGTTCAATTCCCCAGGACCCACGTAAGCCAGATGCACAAGATGGCACATGGATCTGGAGTTTGTTTGCAGTGGCTAGAGGCCCTGATGCACCCATATTCATTCTCTCTCAAATATATAAAAACAAAATTAAAATTTAAAAAACCAGGGACTGGAGAGATGGCTTAGTGTTAAGACACTTGCCTGCAAAGCCGAATGACCTTGACTACAGAATAAGGTCTAGGTCAGCCTGGGCTAGAGTGAGACCCTGTCCCCTCCACCCCCCCAAAAAAACTCCACCAACAAAAAACTCCATATTAAACATGCCCATGGTACCTTAAGTTACTAAGAAAACACATTTACATGGGCCCTCATCTATAGCTGCCTCATTGACACTTAAAAATTCAAGGCTCAGAGCTGGAGAGTTGGTTCCGTGGTTAAGGCACTTACCTGTGATGCCTAAGGACTCAGGTTTGATTCCCTAGTACCCATGTAAGCCAGATGCACAAGGTGGCACGTGCATCTGGAGTTTTAAGTGGCTGGAGGCCTTGGTGTGCCCATACTCTCTCGCCAACAAATAAATAAATTTTAAAAAGCCAACCCTTTGCCTACTTCATCATTTCTTCTAGGGTAAACTGCAGCCAAGCATTTACACGATGCAATACTCTGTCAGACATATTCTCCTTTGTTCTTTTACATTAGCTAATATATTACTTTTGTCTTTGAAACTACCTGGGGTAGGCAACTAATATTTTCCATGAGTTTTATTTTAAATAAAGGAAGCAATAAAGTACTTGTTATTAAAGAAGGGCATCAGAGTGATGGGGTTAGTTACTGATTGATAGCATTTGAAATACCAATAAAATATGAGTGGAAAAAATAATCATATTGCAGGTAAGAAAAGAGCTAAAATTATACTGAGCTGCTGGGCATGTACCACCAAAAAAAAAAAAAAAAAAGTTTGCATTTGGTTAGACTATGAAATTACATATCCATGACTCTCTTTTTTATTTTTTGAGGTAGGGTCTCTCTAGCTCAGACTGGCCTGGGATTCACTATGTAGTCTGAGGGTGGCCTTGAACTCATGGTGATCCTCCTACCTCTGCCTCATGAGTGCTGGGATTAAAGATGCACCACCATGCCAGGCTGCAAACATTTTTTTTTTAATAATAATACTGTAGTCTACTTAAATAAGAGATAACTGCTGTTCTTCAGGGCAAGGACAAAGGCAAAGTTAATATTTATATGAAATATTCCTGATTTTCAAAGCAAACTGAACAAACCACCATTTAGCTATGTCTTGGTTTATGTAAGAGAAGCAGGTTCCCAGTCCAACCACAAAGCAATGAGGCGTGGAGGACAGCGACCCCCTGACCCTCACCTCTCTCAGGATGTCAGTGTGTTTTGACTTGGCTTTTAGAATTTTCTGGAATTCCTCAGATTCCAGGTAGGCAAGCTGCTCTCTTCTTCTTTTCTTGGCCGGCTCTAACTCATCCTCTGCTGCAGCAGAAAGGAAAACATTAGCTGTTACTGAGAAAATTAACAAAACCAGTCTGCCTCACCCATTCTTCCTCCTCCCACCCTCTCCTCGGCTGTGAGGCCCTCCAGCCTCCATGCACTGCAGTTAGTCCCAACAGGGGAGACATCTCGAATGAGCAAAACACACATTATGCTAGCACATAAATGATCCCAGCACTGAGAAGGATCAAGGAGGCCAGCTTGGGCTACATAATGAGACCTTGTCTCAAAAATAAATAAAAAAGCTGTGCATGGTGGTGCGTGCCTTTAATCCCAGCACTTGAGAGGCAGAGGTAGGAGGATCTCTGAGTTAAGGCCAGCCTGAGACTATACAGTAAATTCCAGGTCAGCCTGGGCTAGTGCGCGACCCTACATTGAAGAAAAATGACTAGGCAAACAGAGAGGTATAGCTTAGAACATGGGGTGGCACACCTGTCTTGAGATTAAGGTCTTTTCCTTGTTATTATGATGAAATCAATAAAAACAAAAACCTTAGATTTAAAATTGGTATAATCAATTATGAGGTTTTAAAACTAAAAATTAAGCAAGGTAAAACAAATAAATCATTAATGCCTTAATATAAATGTGTAAAGAGTCAATGAGCAATCCTTGTTTAAATGGTGCATAATTTTATATCGAATTACTAGGTATTCTGTAGGAGGAAACAACAGCAAAGACTGGCTTGGAAAAAACACCAAAAGAATAATTTAATGAGCCAGCCATGGTGGTACATGATTATAATCCAAGCCCCTGAAAGGCTGAGACAGAAGGGTAGGGACTTTAAGGTCAGCCTGGACTTGATTTGATGTTTGCTTTAGAACTCTTTGCTGATCTTTCTCCCACCACTGGCGGAAACGGAGATACCTTCTGGAGATGCGTTGTTCTTTTCTACACGCTCCTTCACTTCCAGCACATCTTGGGGGCCTTTCAGCTTCCTTACAATGTTGTTTGGATCTGTTTTTGTGAGAATCTGGCCTTTTGCCCTTAATTTTGCGAGAGCAGCTAACTAGAAGAAAAAGAGGAGGAAGGTAAGAATCTAGATTTCTAAGCACCAGGGGCGTAGCTGTTTTCTCTGCCAGAAACTGGAAAAGCATTTCATTTTACCTAGCATTATAAACACAATTATTACAGTTTGGTAGCACAGGACTGGAGAGATGGGTCAGTGGTTAAGGCACTTGTATGCAAAGCCTCCCAAGTTTGATTCCCCAGAACCAATGTAAACCAGACGCACAAAGTGGTGCACATATCTGGAGTTCATTTGCAGTGGCTGGAGGCCCTGGTATGCCCATTCTCTCTCTACCTGTCTCTCTCAAATAAATAAGCTATTAAAAAAAAGACAAATTAGGGCTGGAGAGATGGCTTAGTGGTTAAGCGCTTGCCTGTGAAACCTAAGGACCCTGGTTCGAGGATCAATTCCCCAGGACCCACGTAAGCCAGATGTGCAATGCAGCACATGCATTTGGAGTTCATTTACAGTGGCTGGAGGCCTGGTGCACCCATTCTCTCTCTCTCCACCTCTTTCTCTGTGTCTATCACTTTCAAATAAATAAATAAAGCTTTAAAAAAAAGACAAATTATTTTAAAACAATTGATAGCACAGAGATAGGTCTGTTAGTAGAAGAATAAAGTCACAGTTTGTGGAACTCTAAACAGTTAAGTACCAGCTATACCATATCTTTCTAGATCTTTAAGAGACCCCCACGACAGTTCTGGAAACTTCAGAATCAGAATTCCACGCTGTCCTGACTAGCATGAACTATGGGCAAATAACTGTTTCTTAGCCTTGGTTTCTACATTTGCAAGACGGTGACCCTGTCTATCCCTTAAGGTCACAGCTGGCTGAACGGAACCAGACAATGTGGCCCAAATATGTGGTAAAGAGCCCAGCATACTAACGAGTACCAAGTACTGGGCAGTAATGCGGGCAACTGCTAACACTGGTGTATCATCACTGTCGTACAGGTAAAGCTGGCTCAGGAGTGTGACCCTTGCTTTGGTTGTAAACTGACAGCTAGAAAAAATCAGAGAAAGGCTCGACTGGGGATGGGGAAGTAAACAGGTGGGTTCCTACATGTCCCCAGCCTCACTCCAGCTAGCAACTCAGCTCTCACTTGTCCTCACTGGACTTCTGTGGAAGACTGCCTTGTAAGATCCTCACCATTTTCCTCTCCTCTCTCCTTTCTTGATGCTGGGCATCAAACTCCGGGCCTTGTGCACATTAAACACACACTTATCCCCAGTCCTAAAGATCCTTTTTTTTCCCTCCCCCTTGCTGTCTTTTGTTGTTATTTTTTGTTTTTAGGATAGGGTCTCACTCTAGCCCAGGCTGACCTGGAATTCACTATGTAGTCTCAGGTTGGCCTTGAACTCACAGTGATCCTCCTACCTCTGCCTCCCAAGTGCTGAGATTAAAGACATGTGCCACCATATGAATTCTCCAAAAAAAAAAAAAAAAAAAAAAAAGATTTATTTAGGGGCTGGAAAGATGCCTTAGCAATTAAGGCGTTTGCCTGCGAAGCCAAAGGACATTGGCTCAATTCTCTCTCTCTCTCTCTCTCTAACAAATAAATAAAAATAAACAAAAAAATCTATTTTATTTGAGAGAGAGAGAATGGGCATGCCAGGGCCTCCAGCCACTGCAAATGAACTCCAGACACATGAGCCACCTTGTGCATCTGGCTTATGTGGGTCCTGGGGAATGGAGCCTCGAACCGGGGTCCTTTGGCTTCGCAGGCAAGTGCTTAACTGCTAAGCCATCTCTCCAGCCCTCAAATAAAATTAAAAAAAAAAAACAAAAAACAAAAAACTATTTGCTTTATTAATTAGAGGCAGAGAGAGAGAGAGACAGTGAGAGAGAGAGAGAGAATGGGCATGCCAGGGTCTCTAGCTAGTGCAAACAAACTCCAGATGCATCTACCACCATGTGCATCTGGCTTATGTGGGACCTGGAAAACCAAACCTGGGTGCTTAGGCTTCGTAGGTAAGCACCTTAACTGCTAAGCCATCTCTCCAGCCCCTAAAGACTCTTTAAACCAAGGCTTCATAAACTTTTTCCATTTGTAAATGCTTTGGGCCTGAAACATTTTCATGCAATCCCAGGAAGAAAGGTTCATAAAATAGACTAGAACGTGGGAGGCAGAGGTAGATGGATTGCCAAGTTCGAGGCCACCCTGAGACTACTTAGTGAATTCCAGGTCAGTGTGGGCTAGACTGAGTCATAAACTTATTTTAAAATAATTTTTCACATAGATAAGCTTTTTTAAAGATTATTTTATTTTCTTTATTTGCAAGCAGAGAGAGGAGACAGAATGGGCACACCAAGTCTTCTAGCCACTGAAAACAGACTCCAGATGCATATGCCTCCTTGTGCATTTGGCTTACATGGGTACTGGGAAATTGAACCTGGGTCCTTTGGCTTTACAGGCAAACACCTTAATCACGAAGCCATCTCTCCAGCCCCCAAGCTAATGTTTTAAACAAGATGTCAGTAAACTTTCATACTAAGAAATATTTATATTTAATTTTGGGTCTGTGCATGTAAGTGCATTTATTTGCATGTGGAGGCAAAGGACAATCTTAGGTGTCGCTCCTCAGGTTCTTTCCGTCTTTTCGTTTGTTGAGAAAGGGTCTTTCCTTAGCCTAGAACTTAGGTAGGCTGGCCCATGAGCCCCAGGGACAAGCCTATCTCTGCCTCCCCAGTGCTGGGACTATATACTATCATGCCTGGCTTTTGTTTAGGTGGGTTCTGGGGATCAAACTCAGGTCCTCAGGCTTGCAAGGGAAGCACTTTACCAAGTGAGTCACCTTCCTAGCTCCGTGCGTATTTTCATTCTGCCTTCTGCCTCTTCTTCTCTCTTTCAAATACAGAAGAATTAAGGGTTGTGATGTTTCAGAATGGAAGGCCTCTTCGGCACTTCAGGGCTGACTGGCGTTTTGATTTTACAATCTCACCATGTAGTACAACACATCAGAAGCATATCAAGCAATATTTCAGAAATTTTTGGAAATTGACTTAGCAGTTTTTATTTTTTGAGACAGTCTCATGTACCCCAGACCGGCCTTGAACTCCTGAACCTTTTGCTTCTCAAATGCTGTTTGCTCCCAGATTTAACATTCATTCATATACTTTTTATCATTTTGATATTTTTGTTGTTTTCCTTCTTTTTCATTTATTTTTGAGATGACAGACAAAGAGGCAGATAGAGAGAATGGGTGCGCCAGGGACTCCAGCCACTGCAAACGAACTCCAGGTGCAAGTGCCCCTTTGTGCATCTGGCTTATATGGGACCTGTGGAATAGAACCTTGAACTAGGGTCCTTAGGCTTCACAGGCAAGCACTTAACCATTAAGCCATTTCTCCAGCCATGTTTTTATTTTTTAATGAAACTCAAGCAACAATTTTTAAAACAAACAAAACATTTTAGGGCACAGTGGCGCATGCCTTTAATCTCAGCACTTGGGAGGCAGAGGTAGGAGGATCGCTGTGAGTTTGAGGACAGCCTGAGATAGAGTGAAACCCTACCTTGAAAAACCAAACAAAACATTCTAATATAACACGTTTCATATATAAACTAGTTTGTTACTTCTATGCTAAAGAATGATAGCAAAGGGCTGGAGAGATGGCTTAGCGGTTAAGGTGCTTGCCTGGAAAGCCTAAGGACCCATGTTTGACTCTAGATCCCACATAAGCCAGATGCACAAAGATGAGGCAAATGCAAGGTCACACATGCCTACGAGGTGGTACAAGCACCTGGAGTTCAACTGCAGTAGGTGAGGCCCTGGTGTGCCAAATCCTCTCTAAAATAAAAAAAGAATGGTGGTTAGAAAAAATGTTTTTAATGAGAGCGAGAGAGAATTAGCTGGCACTCTAGAGCCCCCAGCCACCGTAATCAAGCTCCAGATGTGTGCGCCACTTTGTGCACATGTGCAACTTTGTGCATCTGGCTTACGTGGGATCTGAGGAGTTAAACATGAGTCCTTAGGCTTCAAAAGCAATTGTCTTAACCTCTAAGACATCTCTCCAGCCCATCTTTGCTTTTAAAAAATTATATATATATTTATTATATATTTGCAAACAGAGTTGGTTCACCAGGACCTCTTGCCACTGTGATCATACTCCAGGCACGTGTGCCACTTTCTGCATCTGGCTTTACGTGAGTTACTGGGGGATTGAAACTTGGGCCCTCAGACTTTGCAGGCAAGGCAAGTGCCTTTAACTGCTGAGCCATCTTTTCAGCCCAGTCTTTGCTTGTTGTTTTTAATGTTTCTCTAAGAAGAGAAAACGTCACATAGTAAAAACACTGCAATTCAAGCATACAATTGTCTCGAATGTGACCAAGGCGGCTCAGGCAGCCTCCGCTGGCTGTGTGGTATGGCTGCCTGTGCAGGGCAAAGTCCTCATGCTGCAGAGCCAGGCAGCTGTTTGAGGCAACATGTGCAAGTGCTGGCAGAAACAGCCTGAGCATGTATTTGATTTTGGAGTAATTTGTGGTTACAGTGTGTTCCAAAACTTTTACTGTCACCATTAAAAAAAAATAATAATAATTTTAGAGTGAGAGAATTGGTGTGCCAGGGCCTCAGCCACTGTAACTGAACTCCAGATGCTTGTGTTACTTTGTAGTGAAAGCTTGCACTTGCCTCACTGTGCATCTGGCTTACGTGGGATCTGGAGTTAAACATGGGTCCTTAGGCTTCACTGGTAAGCGCCTTAACCACTAAGCCATCTCTCCTGTTGTCCTTTTTTTTTTTTTTTTTTAACAATTCCTACTTTCGGTTATGCAGCCCCATATGGGGTTGCCAACAACAGCTTAAGAAGCTGGCATTAAGCCCCTATTTCCTAGTCTCTCCTCAACAATTCTAAGCATTCCCCCTAACACCAGTGTCCCCAGCTGCAAAACGGTACCCTCCTGGAGGCTGCCTCCCTCAGACTGGTAAGAAAACATGTTGAGGCCAGGTGTGGTGGTGCACGCCTTTAATCCCAGCACTTGGGAGGCAGAGGCAGGAGGATCGCCATGAATTTGAGGCCACCCTGAGACTCCATAGTGAATTCCAGGTCAGCCTGGGCTAGAGTGAGACCCTACCTCAGAAAACAAAAAAAACATCATGTTGAGGTAAGAGCCCTTATAAGTTCCTTGCAGTAAATTAATGGTATTACAATGACAGCATTTCATTTAAAATTTCTTTGACTCTACTTGGCATGACTGACAAATAGCCCCTATGTGACTATCTTTCCTGGCCATTTATAATATACAGTTTGCAAGTCAAACTCTGTCATGAAGAACACTAAGCCAGGTGCAAAGGGAAACAGAACCCAGTTACCTTTTTAGCTTCGGCGGCTGCACTCAGTTTTGGTCTTGGTGGTGGTGACTCATCAAAAAAGAGAACATCGTCCCCTTGCGAGATGCCTCTGCCAAGCTTGGGCATCTGTGGGGTTGCGGCCCCTTCCAACCTGGGGAACTCGGCCCCTATTCGTGGAGACTGGGCAGCAGGCTGCTGGGATGAGCATGGCACAGCTGGGCTCGGAACGTCACTGGAGCTTTGTAGACCTCTTTAAGGAAGGGAGCGGTAACAAAATGTGTGGCTGGGTGTGACTCAGTGGCACAGCACTTGCCTACCACACACCAGCCCCCGGCGCTGCAACAACAAACAGTAACCCAAAAACCACAAAGCACCCACACAGGGCTTGGCGGAGTTGAGAGGTTTCCACACTCAAAGTAGACTCAGACACCAGGCATGCTGGGAGATGCTAACTAGCTGTCAGCAGAACAATTATCTTTCTTTGATTAGTAACTCACATGAGCATGTAAGGCCTAGCCTCACTCACTCTTAGCTAATTGAGACCTGATCACTGCTTACTGTCGCTGAAGCTCCTCTGATCTCCTCTTCCTCATCTCCAACATCTGCTGCTTCTGCTGCTTTAAGAGGGCTGATGCCGAGATGGACTGGATGGCAGGTTTTGGGCTCTCCGAGACTCCTAAAACACAGGCCACAGACTGAGGGGTTCTGCGAGAGGCTGCGGGGACTCAGAGCTACGCGCCTTGGCTGTACCTGCCAGCCGTACCTGAAGCCGTGGCTCTGGCTAAGTGTTGTTTTAAGTTTCTGGCTCCAACCGTGGGTAAGCGCATCAGTTCCCTGAACTCCTCGGAACAAGACAAGCTCTTCTGGGGAATTCCTGAAACACGCCAACATCAATAGAATTCAAAATCCAAAAGGCCTGATATCACGTGACATTTTAAAATTCTGCATTCATAACTTAATCACGTATAAATGAATAAGATAAAATATCAAGAGAAAACAAAGAACTCTTGACTTCTAAAGTCAGACTAAGTAGGACAACAAGGATAAATGTTTAGAAAGAACACAACACAACTAGTGTCTGTGGGGTCACCTTATATACCATTTCTGGAATATGCATGATTGCTAAGAACACGTGCGCTGGCATTGATTGGCCTAGGCTTATTTAACGATAGATAACTGATAAAATCAACCAGGAACCTAATACTACAAATTCCAATACTGGATATCACATTAAGATGACATCAAATTAAAAGAGAGACTAATGGAAAGGGGGAGGGTACATGACGGAGAGCAGTTATGAAGGGGAAAGTGGAGAAAGGGAGGGAAATACAATGGTTTGTTGTCTGTAAGAATAGAAGTTGTCAATAAAAAATATATGTACAAAAATAATTTTATACTATGTTTATATACTATATACTATACTTTCCATGAACAATATTAAAAAAAAAAAGACAGTCTAGAAAACACAAAAAGTTAAGACACAGCTGAGATCCAAATGCAGCTTTTATTAACGTCTGCCCTGCTCGCAGGCTGGGGGCCCTCCTTAGACCACACATTGTCTACTAGGAGCAGATGATCGGTATGAGTGACAGCCGCTGCCGAACCCAAATATAGCGAATTTAAACTGGAGACGGAACACAAGATGGAGAAAGACTTACCAAGCTTTTGCTGTGTTTCCTGGATGATGGAGCCTGTGCCCTTCACAACCAGGTTAGTTAGAGTGGTTTGAATCTTCTTGCGTCCAATACCTGCTGCACTACAGAGACAAGAGCCCCCCCCCCCCCCCGCCAAGCAAAGTCAGCAAACTCCAATCCTCTGATGATCAAGAAGGCATGGGAGGGCTTGCAGGGATGGCTTAGCGGTTAAGGCGTTTGCCTGCAAAGCCAAAGGACCCAGGTTTGATTCCCCAGGACCCATGTTAGCCAGATGCACAAGGGGGTTCGCACGTCTGGAGCTCATTGGCAGTGGCTGGAGGCCCTGGCATACCCATTCTCTCTCCTTTTTTCTGTCTAAAAAACAAAGGTGGTTGTGGCATGGGAATCCTCAATGCACTTGTTCCCAACTACCCAAGTCCTTCTAAGCACCACCTAAGCAGGCTTTGAAGGCCACAGCTTCACATCCCAACTGCCTGACACATTGTGTCACAGAGGAAGGACAGCCTGCAGATTTCCTTGAGGCTATGCTCAGGGGCCCAAACCATCAAAAAATATGCCAATACATTTACCTAGAAATATAAGAACTTACCTTAAAAATAACTGGTGTGGGGATTTGGGAGGAAGAAAAGGAAGGGGATAGGAGGGGTTTATGACCATGGTATATTGTTTTCAATTAAGAAGTCTAAAAGATAATAATTGATGATTAAACATTTAGAATAGTGGGCTGGAGGGATGGCTTAGTGGTAAAGGCACTTGCCTACAAAGCCGAAGGACCCTGGTTCGATTCTCCAGGACCCACATAAGTCAGATAGATGCACAAGGCGGTGCATGCATCTGAAGTTCGTTTGCAGCAGCTGGTGGCCCTAGTGCACCCATTCTCTCTCCCTCTCAAGTAAATAAAAAATAAAAGTTTTTTTTTTTTTTTTTAAATCTAGGATATTAACTGCTTAAAACATCAGAAACTGGGCACAACGGCTCACACCTGTAATCCCAACACTCAGAAGGTGGAGGCAGGAGGGTCAGGAGTTCTAAGCCAGATAAGTATCCTTTGATAATTACAGTAAAGTCCAACAATCTGGTTTCCTTAAAAAAAAAAAAAAAGGAAGAAGAAGAAGGAGAAGGAGAAGGAGAAG
Source organism: Jaculus jaculus (assembly GCF_020740685.1). NCBI lineage: Eukaryota > Metazoa > Chordata > Mammalia > Rodentia > Dipodidae > Jaculus > Jaculus jaculus. The sequence continues at coordinate 67,049,020 of NC_059116.1, forward strand.
GAGAAGGAGAAGGAGAAGAAAGAAAAAGAAAGGAAAAACAAAGAAGCCGTGAGCAATGTCTTACATGGAGGCTGCGTAGGAGGCAGAAGAAACGCCTCCGTAGTAGAAACCATCCTGACACAGCCGCTCTTTGAGGCTGGCACCCTTGAACTTCTTTGGAACTCGTCCCCCGGAGAAGGTGGACTGCAGGTCAGCCCGCTTTGCGCTGAGCTTCTTGTATTGGGCCTGGATGTGATACTGACAGTACTCACAGTCGTTCTGCAAGGAGAGCGGCGGCTGGTGAGGGCCGGGCAGCGGGCCGGGCACCGCACGAGCCGGGCTTCTCCCAGCCCTGCCCCGCGACACAAGTCCACACAGAATCCCCGTTGGCCGCCACTCCCAAAAGGCAGGGGCCAAGTGGCTACAGAGAGAAGCAGCTCCTCCCCCGAGGCCCTGACAGCCTTGGGTCAGAAAGACCAACCAACGTAACTCCTCCCCTTGCTCCCGTTTTTACAAAGGACAATCACTTCCTACAAGAACCCCAAGAAGCCAGACACCAAAGGTCGCATACAGTGTGTTCATAGAAAGCGCCTCAGTCACCAGGCAGAGGCAGCTGGTAGCTAACTGAGGAGATGATTACTGCGTTCAGGGTATTTTAGATGTGATGAAAAGTGTTGAAACTAGAGAGCTGGTGGTTGCATAAACAAACACTACTGAGTTTTGCACTTTTAGAAATGGCTAATTGTGGCTGTTTCACTTCAGCACAAGAAATTTAAGAATATTCTACGAAATCAGCTTTTAGCAGTTTTTCTAGTAATTTCTCTGGTTGACTCTTGGACAAATGGTACTATCTTAAGGAATCAGAAAAGCATTTTTATTGTCTTACTAGTGAACTCTCAGATGTATTAACAGTGGGATTTTTGAAGATTTAGTTCTCATATAGAAATGTGTGTTACTTCCTGAAACCTGTTTCCCCCAAATTTCTATTTGCTTTTCTTTTATAAATATATATATAAAATATAAATATATTTTTAATATATTTTTATTTTAATATATATACTATATATATATTTTTTTAATTAAAAAAATATATATTTTAATGAGAGAGTGAGACAGAGAGAATTGGCATGTCAGAGCCTCCAGCTGCTGCAATTGAACTCCAGACGCACACACCGCCTTGTGCACATATGTAGCCTTGCATGCTTGCATCACCTTGTGTCAGGCACTGCTAAGGGCCCCGGGGCTACCCCATTAGTTAAACCGAGCTGTTCAGAGACCACCTCTCAAAAGTGATTTTTTTGCACGCTCACCACGGTTGTCTGGATGCCTTTGGGGGAACCAAGGCCGGCCTGGAGGACCCAGGGACCCACAGCTGGAGCCCGAACAGAGACCCAATGAGATGGGACCGAATAGGTGAGTATTCTCCGAGAGGGACTGGGAGATATCTGCCCATGTGTCCTTGCCTCCACGTTTTTGAGAGCTGGCAGGTTTCGGTTTCTCCTTCCTCCATCAGGGGGAGCTATTTTTCTTTTTCCCACTCTTTTTCTATCATGAATAATATTGTCTCCCACCAAAAGGAATCACACATTCGTAGATCAAGGGCACTCCTGAAAGTTAGGGTAATTAAACTCTCCCAGACAAACTATCTCCTTAGACTGAGAAAAATCCAGGTCACCCCCTGGATGATTTCTGGGGATTGACATGACCCAGACCCAGTGACCCGCATAACTTATCTGGATAGGAAACACAAAGTTCGGGAAGGAAATTTTCCCACTCCTTTTTCATCTCCTTTCAAGTTTCTCCACTAGGGCAGCAACAAAACTACAAGCTGGCTTTGCAAGCACTCCAGAGCAGCTTGGGCCCAGTGGCGGGCTCACATGGGCTGAGACAAGGGTACCTCCGCCTGTGCAGATGCCATGTCTCTTCCTCCTTCTCCAGCACCCTCCCCCCCAGCGGTCTCAGGGGCTACCTCCCTTCCCAGTGGCCCCCTCCATTCTTTCCCCTTTGCAAAGCAGGACTCGGGCCGGCAGGCTGACAGTCATCTCGGCCATTCCCTCAATGCCTACTGACCCCGGTGAGAGCCCGGGAACAAGACAGGGCTGAGCAGTGCACATGAGCTCCAGCCCCGGCCGGCCAGCCACCCGCCGCGCCTGCACCACGAAGCGTCAGAAAAAAGTCACATTTAACTAAAGCCTATGGTGAACTGAAGTTTTATGTAAACAGTTACATGGTATCATAAATATAATTATTGAGTTTATGTTCTAAGTCAACTTCAACTTACACAGAAAATTATTAAAAACAACAAAATTCTCTCTGAGGTGGTGACTCATAATTTGCCAGGTATTTGAAAAAGATTGTAATGTCCTGTTACTTAAAAGGATGAGGCAACTGACCTGACTTCTAGGCCAGCCTGTCTCAAGACTGAAACAAAATTTGCCTTAGTTACTCCTAATAAAATCATTTCCATATTGCATAAATGTAAGTACACTGATTGAGATGGGGAGGTAATGTGATAGAGAATGGAATTTCAAAGGGGAAAGTATGGGGGGAGGCATTACCATGGGATTTTTTTTATAATCATGGAAAATGCTAATAAAAATTAAAAAAAAATCATTTCCAGGTGTCAGAGGTATTAATTACATAATAATTACATTATTAATTAATTACATAATTACATAAAACTATCTTTAATCTAGACTACTTGCTTGTCAGTGGGTAATAATTAATTTGGTGTAGTTTCTCTTCATAGTCTTTTATAAGAAAGGTGGTTGATTATGGGGATGAGATGAGTTGAAGGAACTGGGAAGATATTTTTCAATGTTTGACATAGAATGCTTGTTAAAATGCTTTTGGAGTGGTACTTAGACCAGAATGTTAAAGTATATGGACAAAGATGTGCGTGTGTAGGAAAGAATTTTCAGGCTAAACCTAAACACCATGTCTAAAGTTAAAGATTTTTCAACTGTTTACAAACTTTTAAGGAGCAAAAAGCTAATTTTCAGGCTAAAATAAGTATGTTGGGATAGCTTGATTAAGCTTTATCAAATTTAAGTCTTGCGGAAAACATAAAATTGTTTTATGTTAATAAAAATTTCTATGATACATAAAATCAACGGCTATTAAGATTAAGCTAAGGGCTGGAGAGATGGCTTAGTGGTTAAGAGCTTGCCTGTGAAGCCTAAGGACCACGGTTCGAGGCTTGGTTCCCTAGGTCCCACGTTAGCCATATGCACAAGGGGCCGCACGCGGTCTGGAGTTCGTTAACAGAGGCTGGAAGCCCTGGCGCGCCCATTCTCTCTCTCTCCCTCTATCTGTCTTTCTCTCTGTGTCTGTCACTCTCAAATAAATAAAAAATAAAAAAAAATTTAAAAATAAATTTACAAAAAAGATTAAGCTAAAAGCATTGGTTGTCAAATGGTGTTTTTTCTTTCAAAACAGATTTGTCAAGGGTTGTATTAGAATTTAGCTAGCTGTTTTGGCTCAAAAAAGACCAGAATCTGCTCTATTGTATATAAAGTAACTGTCTCATTTCTGGCATCTTAAGTCCACTGCTTATAACAAAATTAACTCTTAAGGCATATTCTGTACTTTAGGGTACAGCCTCATGCTCAAATAATGGTGTGGTTCTGTTTTCAATGTTCTCTGGGTAATCGGTACCCACACAAGTATGTGAACTAACCAAAGATGTTTTTAAACACAGGTGCTAAGACTTTATACTGTCTTACTTGTCCTTTTCAGATAATTTGTAGGTTAATTTGCTTGTTTGTAAATTTCTTGGTATTGTTTTCAAGACTGGTAACAGGTTCTGCCTGTATTTATAAACGTTAGATAGTTAAAAGTCCAAGATGTGCCTACCTCCTATGCCTCAGATATGGTTTATGCTGCCATAGTACAACAAAATTCTAAAAGGCTGGACAAAATGATTTTAAAAGCTCTTGTACCATTCTTTAAACCTACCTCAGTAATCAAATGTGCTCTATATGTACATACATCCAGGCTGGTGTAACTTCCTTTCTAAGTGTGTTAACTACCTACAAAGAAGCCAAAGCCAATTGGATTCATTGGAGCAAAAAGGCCCATATTTTGGCCTATGCTCCCAGGTCATGAGGCCACTGGAGATGATGGGACACCCTGGCCCCCTGGTAAATCACCTGTCTTCCTGAGCAGGGAGGATATGGAGACCCAAATAAATTGGTGTACAGTCTGAAACAGGAGAGTCACAACTGAGGAGCCATCAGTCCTCCTGACTTCCTAAAGAAGGGAAAACTCCTTGGCCAGCACAGCCCTGACTCATCCTAACAGACAGAAAACACCAGTAAGCTATCGGGTTACTTGTGGGTCCCTAAAGTCTCTTTGGAGAGCCATTAGTGACCTCCAAAATTAATCTTTAATTAAATTTTGGCTATCTGCTTGGTCTTAAGCACTGTGGTGGTTTAATTCAGGTGTCCCCCATAAACTTAGGTGTTCTGAATGCTAGGTTCCCAGCTGATGGATATTTGGGAATTAATGCCTCCTGTGGGGAGTGTATTGTTGGGGGTGGGCTTATGGGCTTTATAGCCAGTTTCCCCATGCCAGTGTTTGGCACACCCTCCTGTTGCTGTATTCCACCTTAAGTTGGCCAGGGGGTGATGTCCACCCTCTGTTCATGCCATCGTTTTTCTCTGCCATCGTGGAGCTTCCCCTCGAGCCTGTAAGCCAAATAAACCTCTTTTTCCCAGAAGCTGCTCTTGGTTGGGTGATTTCTACCAGCAATGCTAACCGGACTGCAACAAGCACTCAGAGAGAAATGTATAACTAAAGATTAAAAAAGAACCTTAAATATATGAATGGTCTATTAAATAATACAACAAAGGCTTTCCAAGAGGGGAAACAAATAAGACCTTAAGACATTGTCCCCCATAGTTCTAATTCTATAATATAGAAAAAAAAAAAACAATTATAGATGTCAAAAAGGTTATTTTCAAATCTAAGAATATATAAGTTCTGAGACCAAAGATATATATTTGTACAGCTTTTAATGGCACCCAACGACTATTGTCAAGGTTAAATGTTGTGTATATGTTTCTAATTACTCTGCTAATATCTCTCATCTGTTTTACAAGCCATATGGAAACAGATTCAGGCCGTGTCGAATACTACTGTGCCAGTCGATGAACAGTTCTGGGAGAAAATCCCAGCCAGCTCATGCGCTGATGGTTCTGAGACAATCCAAGTCCATCTACCTGAGTTGCCAGGTGGGACCAGTTTGCTATGTGCTCACTTCTCACCAACTCCTTACTTTTATCCTTTCTCTCCAATGTTCTTTTGCAAGACTATCTTCCTGCACTCCAACAATGCACTCACGGGGTCTGTTAGAGTAGTCCCCCTCTCTGGGAGAGACTCTCTAACTGCCACAACTTCATGCCCCATTCAGCAGGAAGTAGCAAGGATCTGATGTCTTTGTGTCCCTTGTCCCCTAACAGCAGTTGGGGTGTCTTCTCATGAGAGGGAAAAATAAAGGACAGATAAAGTTAGGGTGACTGGACCCCTGAAGATAAAAGGACAAAAAAGTTTTTCTTATCTCTTGCCCAGTTCCAAAAAACTGTTTTTCCATCATGTACACTAAGCAAGGAGCTGCTTGACTGCTACAAGCCTGAAGACCCTACCACCTAGTTCTCTGACCCTTTAGTTACTTGGCTTCTCCCACTCCTTACCACCTCTTTGTTATAGGAACCCTATTGCAAACCCTATAGCCCTCTGTCTCATAAAAATTTCTCAAATAGCAAGTAACTAATATTACTAAGGCTGCTACTAATCAGGTCCCGGTGTACCATCTAGCTCTATCTGGACCTCTGATAAATTATGAAGTACACTCAGGATGGCAATGCCCCATTATAAAAACAATGGGGAGTTATCAGCAGCTGCTAAGAACCCCTGGGCTACAGGAGGCCACTCCCTCTCCAAGCCTGGCACACCAGAACTTACTCTTTGCCCAGTGACCTTTCTTTGGCCAGTTGCTTAGGAAACTCCTTATATGGTATCAGTCAGCAACCTATGCACAGCCCATTCCCCTGTACTCTACCATGGCCTACATGCTGGAATGTATGTCCCCATGTGCTAACTAGGCATCAGCAAGCAACCTGTGTACATTTAGGACCCTTAACTGCTTATAAACCCATTTCCCTATTGAGTAAATCGAGCAGCTCACAGAGACTGTCTCCAGAAAGTGATTCTTCTGCGTGCTCACCATGGTTGCCTGGCCTTAAGGGGAACCACGGCAGGCCCTGGAGGATCCAGGGACCCACAACCTTGTGCGTCTGGCTTGTGGGGCATGGAGAGTCCATCATGGGTCCTTAAGGCTTCACAGGCAAGCACCCCAAACACTAAGACATCTCTCCATCACATTTTTTTTTTTTTTAAACTATGCATGTTACTGTGTGTGGTGGCACATGCCTTTAATCCCAGCACTTGGGAGGCAGAGGCAGGAGGATCATGAGTTCAAGGCCACCCTGAGACTACATAGTGAGTTCCAGGTCAGCCTGGACTAGAGTGAGACCCTACCTCGAAAAGCCAAAATCAATAAATAAAACAAAACCACCACCAGCAACAAAAATGTTGATATGTGCTACAACACGGATGACTTTTCACAATACTATACAAAGGTAAAGAAGCCAGACCTAAAAGTTCATGTCCTATAATCCTATTATGTGAAATATTTAATATAGGCATATTATCAGGAACAGAAAATATGCTGGTGCTCACCAGGGCATGAGGAGTGATTGCTAATGCTTATGAGTTTCTTTTGTGGTAAAGGAAGTATCCTAAAATGACATATTGTGATGGTTACACACCTCTGGATATACTAAAAGTGACCGGATTGTACACTTTGAAAGGGTGGCTTATATGGTGTCTTAATTGTATCTCAATGACTTTTTTTTTAAGTTCCAAGAAAAGGTATAATGGAATAAAAGTATAAGCTAGAATAAGGCTTTTGGTGTATCCATCACTGACTTTGATATCCACAACTACTATGAAGCGCCTCCCATTCAGTTGGCAATAAAAGGTGACTTTCCTAAAACGTCAAGACCTCCCTGCCCTTCGCAGGCCCTCAGCTACTAAATCATCAACCGCACATTCAATTTTCTCAGGGTGACTCTCCCCTGAAGGGGAAATTCAGCTGCAACTTGGTCACTACCACAAAATTACCTAAAGCCTATCCTTAATACATTTTACATATATATTTGTTTTTCTTTAGCAGGCTTATGAAGTTGACACTAACCAAATTAACAGGCTGTGTGCAGGGCTCTCCATTCTTCTTCTTGGCTTTACAGGTTCCCAGGTCCAGAGCTTCTCCCATAATTAAGACTTTCTGAGGGTGATCAATGGATAAGCACACCTGGGAGAGAAGAGGGTAAGAGCTGAGGCAGAGAAGGCAGGTGGAGGCTGCACGGGCTGACTTCAGAGGCATCACTGCATCATTCTGACCACATCTCACTTAAGCACCCTTTCCTTTCCTTCCCTTGGCTATCAGAATCCTGACCCAGTCTCCATAGGCCAGGTACTTGGGCCTTAGGTAACGATCCTGCTGTGTTTTCCCAGCATTCCTTACCTGCCAGTGGTCATGTGATGAAAGCCTGGTCAAGCAGATTGAAGTATGAGTTAACTGGTGGGGAAGCACTTTCCAATTAAAGAGATAAGGGCTGGCTCACCCTTCCTCTTCATTTCTTGCCTTGCAAGTTAGTATGGTGGCAGGAAGACAGTACCTGAATGGCCCTGGCCAAGGTAGTTTTACCACTCCCTGCTGGCAATTCTCAGGCAGACTGTATCAAGAATGCAAAGTTCTGAGGTAAGGGGGATCTGTCCTCAACACCCTGAAAGAGCATGTTCAGCAACCTGAGCTCAGCTAGTACAGGGGTTAGTGGGTAAAATAAAAACCGTATCAGCCAGCTGTGGTGGCATACACCTTTAATCCCAGCACTTGAGAGGCAGAGGTAGGAGGAGCACTGTGAGTGAGGCCAGCCTGAGAACTCCAGGTCAGCCTGGGCTAGAGTGACACCCTACCTTGGAAAACACAAACAAACAACAACAACAGCAAAACAGGTCAGAGAGTCTATGAAACCCTCTGCTATGATGTGAACGTGGGCAAGAGCAGACAAGAGTCCATTCACTGGAGACTTCTCCTGAGCCCTGACAAGTCAGCTTGTTGTGAGTCCTAAGCTTCTACTGATTCTTGCAGCCCACCTGTTACAGAACTGTTTTGCCCTACTGGCCTCATAATTTATAAGAAATAGTACCTGGGCATGTTAGCACATACTTGTAATGCCAGCACTTAGACAGCAACAGTAGAATTACTGCTAGTTCAAGGTCAGTGTGGGCTACAGAATAAGACCTTGTCTTTAAAAAAAGAAAAACTGTGGGCTGGAGAAATGGCTTAGCAGTTAAGGCACTTGCCTGCAAGGCCTTTAAGGGCCCATGTTTGACTCTCCAGATCCTGCATAGGCCAGTCACACAAAGGTGAGGCAAGCACAAAGTCGCACACGCCCACTACATGGCATAAGTGTCTGGAGTTCAATTTCAATGGCTGAGGCCCTGGTGTGCCAATTCTCTCCCTCTCTAAAAAATAAAAATATTTAAAAAAAGAAAGCCAGGCCTGATGGTGCACACCTTTAATCCCAGTGCTTAGTAGGCAGAGGTAGAAGGATCGCCATCAGCTCGAGGCTACCCTGAGTAGTGAATTCCAGGCCAGCCTGGGCTACATTGAAACCCTACCTTGAAACAAACAACAACAACAAAAAACAACCCTGTGTTTGTTTTTGAAACAAGGTCTTACTCTGCAGCCCATGCAGGCCTCAAGCTCATGGCACTCCTCCTGCCTCAGCCTTGAGACTGCTAGGATTACAGGCAAGACCACTATGCAAGCTGAGCTCCACTGATCACTGTTAAAAGAAACTATACTGAAGTTTCTCTGTTATATGGCGCCAAACGCATTCCTAACCAATAAATGAAGATTTGTTACTATTCTCTGGTGAAAACAAAGAATGAAAACCCCTTTTTCACACCCCTGAAATTGAGGATTTGAAGACAGTAGAGCTCCCTGCTGGGTCAGGAGATAAACTGTCTTCTGTTCACACTGGGTCTACATCAGTAACTTACTAGGCAAGCAAAGGGTAGTGCCAAAATTCATACTGCTGGAGACTATGAACATCTACTGATTTCTAAACTCCAGCTATGATTTCAAAATACTGCTCTCTTGATACCACCATGGAAACTCATGTATGGGGTCTAAGGAAGTCTTAGCACAAGATTCAATTAAACTCCAGGAACTCAGGAAGCATATTGAAAGGATAAAGTGAAAATAGATACCAAACCATTTAGAGTGGGCAAAATTTTGGAATACTGTTAGGTGATAAACAAATGAAAAATCAGAATACTGGGGGTATGTGTTTGGAACTGGGTGTCCCCCATAAACTCAAGTATTCTGAATGCATGATCCCCAGCTGATGGCAATATGGGAATTGGAGCCTTGCTGGAGGAGCTGCGTTGCTGGGGACAGGCTTATGGGAGCTACAGCAGCTTCCCCTTGCACGCAGGGCTCAGCACTCTCTTCTACTGCTGTTCACCTGCCGGGGCGGAGGTGGTGCCCACCCTCTGCTCATGCCACGTGTTCCCTGCCATCGTGGAGCACTCCCGCAGTCCGCACGCCAAAATGAACCCCTTCCTCACTCGCGCTCGTTGTGGTTGGGTACTGTGTGCCAGCAATGACAAGGTAAGTGCAATGGAGGGCACACTAACACTGCTCAGAGGTAAACTGACATGAGTTTTTGAAACAATTTAGCTTGAGGCTGGAGGGATGGCTTAAGAAGGCGCTTGCCTGCGAAGCCAAAGGACCCAGGTTCCATTCCCCATACCCACGTGAAAGCCAGATGCACATAGTGCCACACACATCTGGGTTTGTTTGCAGTGGCTGGAGGCCCTGGCATGCCCATTCTCTTTCTCTTTCTCTCAGATGAATAAATAAATAAAAATACAACAACAACAAAGATTTTTAAAAAAATTTATCTAACAAGTAAAAACAATCAACCAACCACCAAATATCAGACAGATTCTTACCTCCTCTGAACCATCCTTGGGCTTCATGGGGTTGGCATTGAGCAAGCCCACGACAGTCCCTTGCTCTGTCTTCCAGAGTTCTTTGTGAACTTCTCCAAACAAGAACAACGACACGTACCGCGTCAGGTCACGGAGGTCATTCAGTCGCCAGATGCTAAACGTTTTCCCCTAGAATGGACATTGCTACTTTACATACTTATTGAACTGTGGCTTATGCTGTACTCATTTATGGCTCTTATTGTGGAGAAATATATATAAATACAATGTCCCCTAGTTAGGCATCAGAACACCTGCTAATTATCAATTCATCCTTTCTTGCTTGCTTTGTTTTTTTTTTTTTGAGAGATGAAGGGGAGCAAGCCAAGCGAAGCACTAACTGTTAGTAGAGGATCTCTGTGTCAGGCCAGACAGCATTGCCTTTCTAATGATATATGTATGCATGTGTGTACTCTCCCTCCCGCCTTCTTCCCCATTAAGAGGAAAAAAAGAAGCTTTAGCATTACCATTTAATAACTTACTGATGTGTTTAACAGTGTAAATCCACTATTTATCTCTGATGATATTGTTAATATAATGGTTCTTTCTAAAGCATCTAATAATACTATATGATGCTAGCTAGTAATTTCAGCACTGCTGGGTTGACAAAGTATATTTACAGGGATCTCCAGAGGCTGCGTGGACAATGAAAAGCCCATAAAGCTGTATAACTAGCTTTACATAGAGTGTTCTTCATGGCCTTCATGCCCTTGAATGCCAACCCCAAAGCATGTGGTAATCAGAAGTCATTTGAATAAAAGCATTGAGGTCTGGACGCTGCAGCTGGGGCTCACTGGCGTAGCTTACGCTGTTAGCACTCTGTGGAGTAACTTTCTTCAGTATGACCCCAAAGGACACCCAGTCCACTTCTTCTAGCTTTTCAGTTGCCATCTTTTCCTTGATCTGAGACAGTCTGATCAGTCTCCTACCGGTCATCTTCTTGTTCATTTCTGTGGAGGATACTCGAGGCCGCCTGAATCAAGAAGTCAGTAATTAATAGGTTATTTTTCTAGTAATAGATTACCTGCCATCTTAGCATGTGGTGAGGGGATATGTTATAGACAGAAACTCCTAAGATACCACAGAGATTTATATAATTTTCTTTATATTTAAATTTCTTTAAGTTATTCTCTTCTTTTTGTTTGTTTATTGACAGGGTCAGAAGCCCACTGCCCAGACTGACCTGGACCTCGTGATCCTCCCACCTCAGCTTCCTGAATACTGGATTTACAGACCTGTGCCACCACACGTGGACAAGACACATACGTCCTACAGCATATAAATAAGTAATTCTAAATTGAAATTTACTTTTCCTTGATAACAGATTTGCCTTACAAGGTTTATTTCATAACCTTCTGTGATATTACAATTATAAGAAGATACGTGTTAAACTGTACATCCTTCTTTCTTTTAAGACAATGTTTCCCTTTACAGTCCAGGCTTGTACACAACTGTGGGACAGTCTAGTCTCACTCTCTCCTGTCTCAGCCTCTGGAGAACTAGGATTACAGGACTGGACCACCATGCCTGACTTGTATACCTTTATATTTTTTTGAAATAGTCTACAGTCCTCAGCATCACAGGAAATAAAAAGTCTAAGCTATACTGAAAACATTTTTAAAAAGTTTATATCACTGTTTTCATTCACCAATTTCTGACTGACTGTCCTAAGAGTTGTTTACTTCCTTCTTACAGGTAGATACTCTGTTATATAAAGACGAATCAGTCTCCCTACACAATTCCTACCAAACGGCAGTGAGTTAAACAACCCAGTGCTACCACGAGTCATACTGCTGAGCTCGGAGCTGCTGGTGTTTGGGGTCAGCGGCTCGCACATACCATTCTAAGACTCATCTTTGGACAGGAAGAAGAACCACCTAACAGCCGACAAAGAGAAGGAAAGGGCTGTTACAGATACTGACCTGAGCCGCAGGCCTGAGAAGGCTTCCACAGAGACCTGGGGAGCCGGTGGAGCTCGTTCCCCAGAACTCCTTGGGGTCTCTGAGCTGTGATTGCTAGTCATCCCACTAGGTTTGTTTCCAGGAATAGTGTGCAGTGGCTGAGAGGGCATGCTTGTCGTTCTTGGAGATGAGCTTTTGGGGTCTAGAAAATCATAAGAATTAAATGAAAAAAAAGAATGAATTTTTTAAAAAAATTATATGTATTTATTTCACAGAAAAAGAGGGAAAGAGAGAATGGGCACATGCCAGGGCCTCCAGCCACTGCAATCGAACTCCAGACGTGTGCACTCCCTTGTGCATCTGGCTAATGTGGGTCCTGGGGAATCAAATCTGGGTCCTTTGGCTTTGCAGACAAATGCCTTAACCGCTAAGCCATCCTCCAGCCCAAGAATGGCATTTTTAAACTTTTTTAAAAAAATTTTATTTATTTATTTGAGAGCGACAGACACAGAGAGAAAGACAGGTAGAGGGAGAGAGAGAATGGGCGCGCCAGGGCTTCCAGCCTCTGCAAACGAACTCCAGACGCATGCGCCCCCTTGTGCATCTGGCTAATGTGGGACCAGGGGAACCGAGCCTCGAACCGGGGTCCTTAGGCTTCACAGGCAAGCGCTTAACCGCTAAGCCATCTCTCTAGCCCAAGAATGGCATTTTTTGATAAGCAAAAAATCTGCTTATAGAAGTCTTTTTGTAATCAATACATGAGACATTTTTTATTTTCTTCATTTTTTTTTTTTTCTTTTTGGTTGTTGTTGTTGTTATCGTTGCTGTTTTGAGACTGGATCTCACTGGGTAACTCAGGCTGACCTAGAACTTATGCCCTCCAAATGCTGAAATTATAGGAGTGCTCCAACAGGCCTGGACAATGAAATCCTGAGAGAACAAGGAAGCCCATAAGATCACTCTGATTGCTCTCCAAACCTTTGCAGTCTTGTCTAACAGGACTTCCTGTAGCAATGGACATGACTTCCACTAGTGCTTTTTACAAGATGGTGGTAGCCACTAATCACACATAGCCATCAATCACTTAAAGTGATCTTAGTGAGCCTTAGAAAATAAGTTTTTATTTAAATAGGTTGATATAAGTAGTGCCCGCTTTATTAGACAGTGTAGATACTTGCTAGGTATTTACCTTACACACGAGTGAATTTCACACTGGAGGAAAGCCCTTCTCTAGGAGCAAACAATTAGGGAAGATGTGTGTACAGGTCAAATGCTACCTTGGGAATAACCAAAGCTAATTCTCCTTTTTTGTCCATTTTATTTCATTTGCAGGGTGGAATGCACCAAGGCATTCCTCTGACTACTGCATGCACGGAATGTCTTTGTGGTGACTTAAAAAAAAATGTTTTTATTTATTAAAGAGAAAGCAGGGGAGGGGAAAGGAAGGAGGGAGAGAATGGGCATGCCAGGGCCTCTAACCATTGCAAACAAATACCAGGCACATGTACATCTGGGTTACATGGGTTCTGGGGAATCAAACCTGGGTCCTTAGGTTTCACAGTCAAGGGCCTTCACCGCTAAGCCATTTCTCCAGCCCGTGGTTATTTTATATTGTAGAAGTGTTTATGATGCTTACTCTTTTTTGCAAGATTGCTTTGTTTATTCTCAAAGGGACTTTGGGTCATTGCTCCCACACTAAAAGCCAGGACAGAACTAGAACTTTAGAAGTCAGAAGCCATGTCCTTGTCGCACATACCTCTGCCTTCCGGGAGTGCTGGGATTAAAGGTGTGTGCCACCACGCCCGGCTGAAGCCTAACTGTGACGCTGCCTAATGCAACACCGTAGTGATGCCAGGGGTCTTATGGGAATCAAAATTTGATAAATTTCACAGATTATTTGCTATACAATTAATATGAATACTTCAAGGATTTAACTGTCAACTACTTCTCTGGGATAGTCCAAAGCTATTCTAAAGACCTTTTAATGTGGCCAATAAAAACCACTTCTTCATCTAAGCTTTGGTATTTTCCAAGATTTTTGTTATTTTGTTATTTTATTTAATTTTTTGAACAAGCTGAGGCAGAAGACATAAGGTGTAGAGGTATTTAATTACCATTCTATGTTCCTGGCAAGGAATTTTTCTAAAGAGCGAATACCCTGTCCCAATACAACCTAGCTTCAAACACACATTGCCACTCTATAAAGAATATGTGCCTTTACCTCAAGCCTGAAGATTAAATCTCCAGATTTCCAGCATTAAGAACTCAATCCAATGCCAAGCATGCTGGCACATGCCTTTAATCCCAGCACTCGGGAGGCTGAGGTAGGAGGATCGCTTGAGTTTGAGGCCACACTGGAGCTACAGAGTGAATTCCAGGTCAGCCTGGGCTAGAGTGAGACCCTACCTCCAACTACCTTCAACGACAGAACTCAGTCCAGAGGTCATACTTGTTACAGTTGAGCAGGGAGAGTGGCGAGGCCCTGAATACCACACCTGCAGGAGTTTTCGGCGTCCGAGACACCCGCTTGGCTCTAGGTAGAGCAGGGACATCAAGCTCTGCAGAAAAGCGTGTTGACTCCTGAATTCGCCGAACTTTGTTCTCCTTAAGCGAGGGCGTTGTAGATTTACCTTCTTGGTTGAAAAAAAAACAAATTAGTAATGCTACTTAGGAAGGGCCCCAAAAGCTGGTTTGTTTTTGTTGGTGTATTGTGCCCATGTGGTGCCCCATATGCTGACCTGTGGTGAGGTGGAATATTGGGGTTCCCCCCACACACTGGTCTACCACCAGGTCTTCTTTTGAGCTGCAGTCTTTTACTGATTCTAGGGCTACTTTTTTTCCTGGGCTCTAATGATCCTCGGGTCTCTAGCTCCCCTCTGGGGCTAGAGTTACAGGTGTGTGGGGGGCGGTTCTAGATATTACAGCTCTGGCAGTCTGGGTCCTGCTCTCCCCACTTTCCCCGGCTGCTCCCAGCTCCTCAAGCTCCTGCAGGAAGGGCGCTTAACCACGGAGGCATCTTATTACCGGGGGGTTTGTGAGGAAGCGCCGGGCTTGAAGGCTGTTTAATTGATGCTGCTTTTAGTTGTTCTTGTAAGGACTTCATCTGCTCTTGCAACTTCCTTAATTCATCTAGGAAAGAAAAACAAGGTGGAATAAAATTCCATTTCTGATACAAATGCTGGCAATATTCCTATTGTTCACCTCCTGCCCCAAAGCCAGAGTCACAATCTTTAAGTCATGCTAACGTCATGCCCCCGCAAGCAGCGCCTCTCTCCCCTGGTACTCCCTGAGATAGGGCCTCTCGCTGGTTTTGCAGCTCATCATTTTCCTTCTAGATTAACTGACCGGTGAACCCCAGCAATCCTCCTGCCTCTGCCCCATCACCAAGTTTACACATCTTACAGAGATAAACTTATTTCTAGTAATTACATCTGATATCTACACTAGTTAATAACGTGTACTATGAAGCCAGGTGTGGTGGGTCACACCTTTTTAATCCCAGCACTCGGGGGCAGGAGGAGGAGGATTGCCATGAGTTCAAGGCCACCCTGAGACTCCATAGTAAATTCCAGGTCAGCCTGGGCTAGAGTGAGACCCCCCCCCAAAAGAAAGGTGTACTATGAGCTGATTGTAGTGGTGCATGCCTTTAATCCCAGGAGTCTGAGGTGAGAAAATGGGGGTTTCAAGGTTAGCTTGGGCTACACAAGACCCTGTTTCAAAAAAAAAAAAAAAAATCCAAAAAGCCAAAAGAGAAATTTCTGCTGACATGCCTCATATTTTCAGAAGTCAAGCAATGATTCCATGATAATGTTGGCTCATATATTAGAAGAAAAGCCAACCATCAAATCTTGCTAAAACTACATGCAACGGTGCCAGGTCCATGAAACAGGCCGGCCTCGAGGCTTCAGTTCAAGAATGGACTTGTGCTCAAACAGAATGTGCAGTAGCTTTGCAGCTGGCCCCCCTAAAGTAACATACTCTGTCACAAACAGTGTTAGAGCCACTCTGTGCAAAATCAAGTAAGCCTGGAGGACAGGGATGCTGCTGGAGGAAGAAGTCAGAGAAAGCGAGTGGGCAAGGCACCTTGTAGCTCCTGATTGGTTTTCTCTTGACTGGGGGCAGGAGCAGTGGGGATTCGGCTCGGAGGCTGAGACGGAAGAACTTCTTCATTGTCCGTTAAGTCCCCTACGTCTCCAAAGAGAGCGGCCACACCTTCCGCCTGTTCTGTCTTCCCCTCTCCATCATCAGCCTCTTCTGTGTAAGATTCACCGTCACCGTCAGCATCAAAAAGCTCATCGAATACGTCAGGTTCAAGGTCTTCCCGGGATGAGGAATTACAAGCCAAGGTGGATGTGTTCTCCTCCAGCAGAGATGTCAACAGAGACAGGTCGTCTTCCTCCACTAGAAGAAAGGGAAGGAACAGGAGAAAGAACGCCTACCTGAGAAAAACAGTGAAAGCCAAGCATAGCTAACTCACACATTCAACGTTAACATGGCCGCCGGCATGGACCAGTGCATCTTCCAGTTGACATCGCCTTTGTCGTTCTCGCCGTGCCTATCTGTCCTGTCCCTGGGTCCTTCTGAGGACACGGGGCTAGGTCTCTCACCTGCGCTACTCTAACAAGCCAACTTTCCATAATACCAACTTCCATTAAGTTCAACAACAAGGGAATAAATGAAAAAATCACTAAGCATAGATTTAAATACTAGCCGTGCCTGTTCCCTCACTTTTTAAGTGCTTCAGTATTTCTGAATACACAAACATGCAAAAAGTACTCACATCTCATCATTCAGAACTAGCTAGCATTAGCATTTCTGTTGCATTTGCTTCGGGCCTTTATTGTTGAATTACTCTTTACAAATAAAGCGATTCTTTCTAAAGCTCTTCCTCATGGTCCACACTCTCCATTGGAATTACTTTAAGAATTCTGAGGCTGGGGTCAGAGAGATGGCTTAGCAGTTAAGGCGCATGCCTATGAAACCTAAGGACCCTGGTTCGATTTCCAGGTCCCACATAAACCAGAAGCACATGTAGTGTGGCTAAAGGCCCTGGTGCGCCCATTCTCACTCTCTCTCTCCCTCAGTGGCTGAAGGCCTTGGTGCACCAATTCTCTTCCCCATTTTACAGTTAAAAAAAAAGGGCACATTTCTGGGGCTTGCCTCAAAAACAAAACAAAACAAAAAAAGAAAGAAAGAAAGAAAAAAAAAACTACTTTGTGATTCCATCTCCTGTGAGAATGGCTATCATCAAGAAAACAAATGACCGGGGGCTCAGCAGTGTGCAGTAAGTAGGCCAGACCCCTTTCCCAGCTCCTCCCCGCTCTCTGGTCTGGGTTCCCTGCGCTGGTCTGTGTGCTGGCTGGCACTCTATGACTGGTGGATGTGGTGGTGTGGAGTGAGTAGGCCAGATCCCTGTTCCCTGATTCCTCCCAGTCCCCGGGGCCTGAAGGGACCAAACTGACGGCACGACAGGCTTCAGTAAGGTGCCACCATAACTAGGCCTAAGTTTCAGTTTCCCGGAGAGGCAGGCAAGGCTTCTGGGAAAAGGTGGGCTGTTAATCAACAGTGACCCCGACACATGGCCAGAGGAGAGAGCCTAGCCACCCAGAGGCTGAGCCTGTTCCTGGAGACATGTTCAAACATGCCCAGACATGTGCCCTTTGCACCTTTCGCCCCAACCAAAGCTGCACAAATGTCATTGCTGCCTGCCTAGCCAATCATGATGAAGGGTTACCCAACCCGCCTGGAATACCCCTAGACCTAGCCTGCCAAAACTTTAGGACCAATCAGAGAAGGACAAGTATGGTTGCTGTTCAAATTAGCCAATCATGTTAAAATAGACTGAGCCCACCAAAACTCCTCTAGCAGTGCTTAAAAGAAGCCTGTGAGCTCCTCTCGGGGTCACCATTTGATATGAATGGTTGACCCCTGCATGTTGGCTGATTCTGCAGAATAAATGTTCTTTGTTTTTACATACTATTTGAGTCTGGGGTCTGTCTTCAGCGATTTTCAGACCCTTACAGTCCTGGTAGGTCCCATTGAGCCTTGCTTGGGGAGGTCTGGTTCCTGTGTGAGCTGTGGAATCAGACCTTTTGCTCTACTGTCCTGACTGGCCACTGGATAACAACATCCCTGTTCACCTGACTCAGAGGGTGAACAGGCCAAAGGACAAAAACTTGCTTCCTCCTCAATAAAATAGAGTATCCCTAAAATGGATAGATACCAGTGCAAAAAAGCCAATGCAAAAGGTCAGTGAGATCATCACCAAGGATGCTGTGGTAGTTTGAATAGATGACCCCCAATATATTCAGTGTTTTACTAGTTTGTGGTTTGCATCTGCAGCCACCTGGCTGGAGGCAGTGTCACTGGGCAGGTCTTAAGGCGTGGTGGTGGGTTTGAGGTTTCAATCTAAAGATATGTAAAGTGTGCCTAGCTGGAGTTCCTGAAGTGTGCTGTGCTGTCTGACTTTTGGCTTTTAGGCTTGTGCTTTTCTCTCTCTGCTTGGTCCTGTGAAAGCAGGCCAAATTCTTCTGCCATTATGGAACTTCCCCTGGATCTGTAAGCTTTAATAAATATCCTTCCTCGATAACTGTGCCTGGCCTGGAAGTTCATCTCAGCAAACCTGAAACATTCTGCTACAGATGCCTAGTCCTACAATGGAAACCTCCAATGAAACCATAGAGGGATCAACAGAAATTCATTCCCAAAATGAAAACACAACAACCAATGAGAACCTGATTGAAATTGAACAGAATCATCTTCTAGCATATTCAGCTTCTGAAGGTAGGCTAAACTTGATTGAAGAAAACATTAGAATCTTCCAAAGAGGTACGAATAAACTGAAGGTGAGTCAATAAATGGAAGATCTCAACAACTGGTTAATTGAGCTTAATGAAGACTTGATCAAATGCAAGAATAAATTCCAGGAAGAATCAAGAAAATCAGAACTCAAATTGAAACTGTACCTCCCAAAAGAGATGGACATGATATAAAATAACACAACAGAAAATAAAAATCAAATAGAAATTTAAAAAAACTTCTCTAGAACCCCTCACCAACAGAGTAACTCATATGGAAGACAGAACCTCTGACCTGAAAGACAAGACAGAAGAAACTGATTGGGAGGCCAAAAACTTTGCTAAGTTCAGGAAATCAACTATGAGAGTCTACCTTACCCCAGTAAAGATAGCAAACATTAAAAAAAAAAATCATATAAGGACTTGAGATATGGCTTATCAGTTAAGGCACATGGCTACAAAGCCTAAGGACCCAGGTTTGATTCTCCAGGTCCCACGTAAGCCACATGCACATGGTGGCGCATGCATGTGGAGTTCGTCTGCAGTGGCTAGAGGTCCTGGAGCACCCATTCTCTCTCTCTAATAGATGAACTGCAATCATCACAGGTGTCTATCATTGGATAAATGGATAACCAAGATATGGTATAACTACACGATAGAATTCTACTCAGTAGTAAGAAAAAATGGCACAATGAAATTTTCAGAGAAATGGTTGAACTTGGAACAGATCATTGTAAGAGAACTCACGCAATCACAGAGAGACAGCTGTCACATGCTCTCACTCATCTTAGGTTCCTAACCTGCATCGGCCCAAGTTGCAGATCTACCCGACTGGGATCTCTAGGCTTGGACAATAGGGAGAGTAGGGCTTTGGAGAAGGGGAAGGGGAGGGAGACCAACACAAAACTGACCCCAAATTGAACTGATACTATAAGATCCAATATCCTGGAAGCTAGACCAAAAGATGGAACCCTCAAGAGGACCTAAGGGGGAGCACCTGAATTGAAGGGCCCTGGAGAAGGTGAGAAAAAGCCTTAACCTTAAATTTCTCCTGTTTCTCTTTCTTTTTAATTTTCCCTTGCCACTGGCCTGTAATTCCCTGTAGCAGAATGTGGCTTACATCCACAATGCGCTGTTGATCAGAGACCTACTAGATCTCACAAAACAAACAAGACAGACTTCTCTCAGAGCACTTGATTACCCACCAGAAGTTAATGGTAAGACCCTACTGCTGAAGGAAGACACCATTCACTGTTGACACGGATCATGGAGAAGCCTGGCTGGAATCTGGAAGAGTCAGTCCCCATCTAGTGCTCCAAGGGCTACATGAGCTACCAGGGGGAAGTGAAAAAACAAGTCGTTGGACCCAATGATTGTTTTCCATAAACAAAGTGAAATCAGTAAAACTGGAAAGCCTTACCTTCCATGCTGCCAAGCAATCAGTTGTGCTGGGAATCTTTGAAGGAAGATCAGGTGCCTAGGAGATGAGCAACTTAGCGTTAGCTATGTGACATCAACCTTGGAAAAGTCACCCTTGATTCTTCTCACTCACAATGCACATGGAACAAACCCAGAATCCCACAGATCCGATGGGCTGCAACCTTATAATTTATCCAGCACCAGATGTTTCTCATTCCCTTCTCCCATTATCAACGCCATCTTCATCTTAGCACACAGAATTCTTTTCCTTGGCTTCAAACTGGGCATAGTAGTGTGTATGTGATATTATAGAGAGACAACAAATTCTGAACAAGATCTACTGAGGCTGGTCTAAATTCCAGAGCCATTATTCCATTTTACTATAATTCATCTGATACCTACTTTATCCACAGTCTTTCTGTGTGGTTCTATTGTTTATCTGCAATCTGAACTTTAGTTCAATACTAGTTAGCAAAGCACAGAGGAGCTAATTACCTTTCTTTCACCTGTGTCTTTTTAAGGCAGCTTTAAAAAAAAAAAAAAAAAAGGATATATTTTAATTTATCTGAGAGAAAGAGGAAGGGAGTTAAGAGAGAGAGAGAGAGAGAGAGAGAATAGGCACACCAGGGCCTCTAGCCACTTCAAGTAACTCCAGACACATGAATCTCCATGTGTATCTGGCTTTATGTGGGTACTGGGGAATCAAACTCAGGTCTTTAGGCTTTGCAGGCAAGTGCCTTAACCACTGAGCAATCTGTCTAGCCTTGAGAGACAGGGTTTTAGTACATACACAAGACTGGCTTTGAATGCACCAGGCAGCTCAGACTGCTCTTGAACGCCATCCTGCTGCAGTAATTAAGATGGTATTTCATTCGTTCCTTCTTTTCTTCTTCTCTTCCTTCTTTCTGTCTCTCCCTGTGTTGAGGGATGGAGCTCAAGGCCTTGTGCATACTAATTGAGTGTTCTACCACTAACCTAGCCCTGTCCTTTTTATATTTAAGTGATTTTTTTTTTTTGAGAGAGAGAGCAAGAGAGAGAACTGGCATGAGGGCCTCCAGCCACTGCAATTGAGCTCCAGACTCTTGCAGCACCTTGTATGCAGGCACAATCTTGTGCTTGCATCCCCTTGTACATATGGCTTATGTGGTACGTGGAGAGTTGACCATGGATTCTTAGGCTTCACAAGCAAGCGTCTTAACCTTTAAGCCATCTCTTCAGTCCCTCCTTGGTTATGAGAGACGGAGGGGTGGGGGGAGCACGCACACAAGAGAGCAGCTAAGTGATTTTTAAAACTGCAAGCCAGGCTGATGCAATAGCTCAGTGGTTAAGATGCTTGCCTGCAAAGTCTAGTGGCCAGGGTTAGAGTCCCCAGTACCCGCATAAAGCCAGATGAACAGTGGTGCCTACATCTGGAGTTCGTTTGCAGCAGCTGGAGGCTCTGGTGTGCCCATTCTGTCTCTCTCTTCTATCTCTTTCTGCTTGCAAATAAATAAAATATTTAAAAAAATCAAAACTGCAAGCTATTATTTAACTTATATGTGCTCTACAATACATGTGATTTGGCCAGTCTAATGTCAAGACATTATGGTAATTTTTTTTTTTTGAGACAGGATTTCATTAGCCCAGGCTGGCCTCAAACTGTGTAGCCTAGGGTGATTAAGCTCCTGATCCTCCTGCCTCCACTTCCCAAGTGCTGAGGTTACAGGTATGCACCACTGCACCCATTTTGGCAGTCCTGGGGTTTCAATCAGGTCTTTCGTGCATACTAGATAGGAACTGTACCCACTGAACGGAATCCTCAGCCCCATTACGGTGCTTTCTTTTTCTTATTCACCAAACATTTCCATAAATTAGGCGTCATACTTTGTGTTATCTCCTGAGGAATCTGCTAAACTGTAAGTTTCTTGAGAGTTAAGAGCCAACTGTCTTAGCACATTCCTACAGTCAGTCTCCATCTTTCAGCACAAACACTTGTGTGTATTGCTGAAGACTCCACATACTTGGGCTGCAAGGCCACTGAGAAATCCTGCTGGAGCTGAGCTGATAACCTCCTCCATGTAGACCAGCTGACAGAAAGCTGGAAGAAGCCATTCTGCACACAGGCCAATGGGAGAGAGAGAAATCACCATGAAGATACTCAACAGTGGACAACTGCAAGCCTTATATTTGGCCAGCCAGGCCAAATGAGCCAACAGGTACAATAGTGGCATGTCTGTCATGGTGGAAATCAACTGACCTCTAATTGGACTGGAGGCCAGCTCCATGGGAGGGAATACATCACTGATACTGAAAACTTAAAACAGGGGTAGTCATGAGCCCTAGGGGTGTAACGTCTGCTGCTGTCTGGCTAAATGTATATACATACTATTAACATCAAAATTCTTTTAATGTTCATACCCATATATTAATGCTACTCTCACTTATGGTAGAGAATCTTCTCTTTTCAGATGGCAATGACCTTGGGATGACTCAGAAGGCATCATGGTGCTGGAAAGAAGTAACAGGAGTGCTCAGCACTGCAATACACAATTTCCAAGGCTCAGGGCCTATTGCGGAAGAGGTGGTGGAAAGAATGTAAGAGCCAAAGGAAGGGTAGGACTCCTTACAACGTGCTCCCCCCAGACACAAAATAGCCTGGATATCCATGACCTCACAGTGCCTGACACTACCTACAGAAGCCCATAATAGTAGGAGGAAAAGATCATGATATCAAAATAAAAGAGAGACTGATTGAGATGGGGAGGGGATACGATGGAGAATGGGGTTTCAAAGGGGAAAGTGGGGGGAGGGAGGGCATTACCATGCGATATTGTTTACAATCATGGAAGTTGTTAAAAAAAAAATCGTGTACATACACTCGTGCTGGCCTTCACTTCCAGGACCATCCGACAAACTATGGTTCCTATCTCCAAAATGCTGCCTGACTCTCCCACTTCCCTCCAACTTAAAACTACCAAAATCCTGGAACAATCCACCATGAATCTGTTCCTTGAACAACTGCATTATACCCTCCTTATATTGGCCACTTGGTACCCCTGCAATCTCTTCTCCACAGGAAAGACAGTCTTACCCTTCGATTGTGGGAACGTAACCCAAACCATGCTATTCTTTGAGCTGAAATTCTCTGATGATTTTCCACTGCCCTTAGGACAACATGTACAGAGCCTGTGAGGCAGTGGGCCGTTCCGTCTCTCTTGTTTCTATATTCTCATTTCCCTGTGGACTCCACCCCAACTCGCTCCAGCTTCCAACCACGTTCCTGCCAGACTCGCCTGCTTCCAGCTCCTGGAACTAGGCTCGGCCATCGGGCTCTCGGGAGCCCTCGCCATCCTGCAGGAAATCAGCTCCCCAGCCGTGTCTGCAGGCCCCTCCCGAGCCCTCCGCTCACATCGCACCGTCCACGACCGCGGACGCGGGTGGGTGTGCCCGGGTGCAGAGCGCGCGCTCAGGCAACGGGGCTCGGGAGAGCGGGGAGGGCGTCACTCGCAGCGCCCTCCCCACGCCGGCGCCCGAGCGACCCCGGCCGGAGCCCGCGGCCTCCCTCGCCCGCTCGCTCGCGCCGGACACTCACCGCACGCCCGGAGCCCGCGCTCCGCGCTTCCCGCTCGCCCTCGGCCAACACCTCTTCCCCGCCCACAGCGGAACCCGCCAAAATTTCCAACTGGACTCCGCCTGCCTCTGACGTCAACGCGTACGGCCGCCAGGCCGCACTGACTGGCCACGCCGGAGGGACCTGAGAGCGAAGCGCCGCCTCTGTGTAAGGCAACGTGTTGGGTTGCGTCATCGGGCGCCATCTTTATTGAGGGCAGGGGACTTCCGGTGAGTCACGCGCTGGGCTTCTTTAAGTAAAAGGATCTGGCGCCCCCTAGTGCCAGAAAGTTTGAGAGTTCCCTCCGGGCGGTGGGAAGTCAAGGTCTCTTTCCAGAGCAGACTGATGGAGGGAGACCTTCTGAGGCCAGTTTCTGTTTTCTTTCTTTACATGCAGGGTAGCAACAGACGTACAAAAGCCTGGACCTTCCCCAAGCGCCAGCACTGCTGCTCTCATAAGGTTTCTCTGACGTAAGGGATCCTGCAGAAGTCTGAACAAGCTGGTTGGTTATCTCTCTTAGCTTTGCTGAGCTTATGTCCAATTGGGATAATTGGGCTTGAATACAGACAGATAGCAAATGTCTACTTTGGGGTTGGAGAGATGGCTCAACAGTTAAGGCACTTGCCTGCAAAGCGTAAGGACCAGGGTTCAATTCCCCAAGACCCACATAAGCCAGATGTACAAAGTGGCACATGCGTCTGCAGATAGTTTGCAGTGGCTAGAGGCCATGGCTCACCCATCTCTCTCTACCTCTCTCTCTCTCTCTACCTCTCTCTCTCTCTCTCTCTTCAAATAAATAAATAGACCATTTTTTGAAAATGTGTACTTTTCACTCAGTCTGACCTACAGGAACTAACTTATCTCTTCAGATTTCGTTTCAGCACCTGCAAATTGAGGGCAAGGTTAGATGACATTCTTGGATACAGAAGCCAATATTCCCCAGGGTGAGAATTGTAAATGTGTGTAAATTGTGAGAATGATAAACTTGTCAAAGTTGAAATAACCTCCATATTTTTCACAGAATATCCTTTAGTAAAACTCTGACCTCTATGTTGTTACCTAAAAATAGTGTTTGTACATAGTACTAATAACAGTTTCTAGCTGAAGAATAATATTTAGCCTTTACATGATTCCAAAAGATTTTTCGTTGTTGAGACAGGATCTCACTGTGTAATTCAGACTGTCCTGGAGTCCTTGCCTCCTGACTCAGTCACTAGATTGCTGATTTACTGGCTTAGATTGCTAAACCTCCCAGCTCCAAATGACACTACTCAGGCACCCAATTTCTCCACTAAGCAGCATGTCCAAGCTAAGGAGATGGGAGGCCTGTAATCTCAGTGCCTTGGAAGCCAGTAGGGATAGCAAAGTCAGCCTGGGCTACAAAGTGAAGGAGAGAGGGTGGGGGGAGAGGATGAGAGAGAGGGAGGGAGAGAGAGGATGAGAGACTATCATAAATACCCAAGTTTAGGAACATGCTGGTGTGGAAAATTCACAGTGATGGAGAGACTACAATAAATTGAAGAAAACTGTTTAAATGTTTCTCTGCCTCTGGTTAAAGGGTCCATCGTGGTCTAAGCTGTCCAGCAAATTCCTTGAGCAATTGTGATTGGTATTCTGAAGTTCCTTTCTTCCCCTCGAGTTTATAGATAGTCTGCTTCCCATTCCATATAAGGAGTGGGAAACATCATTCTGAGCCTTCATGTCTTACTGAAGTGAAAAATGAAACCATTTATATTGGAATTAGTATAGTGGCTTTATTTTTTATTTATTTACAGGAGGAGAGGATGGGTGTTTCTTGTGTTATAATGTATATATTTTTGCATCTTGGATTAATTTAATGCTTGGATTTTCTAGTTAGCTGCAGTGTTATTAGATGTGTCAATCAATCTGATGTTACAGATCTGGTAGGAGCTTCAGGTGCTAGGTGTGGCCCTTAAGACTCTCAGAGTATCTACCACAGTGACCCTTGATGTTGGGTTTGCCTGCTATAGAATATTCAAGTAGGCTGAGAGGAACAAAATATAGGCAGATTCTAAAATTTAACTAAAAAATGTACACATTCAATGAAAAACAGCACAGAGTTTTTATGCAAAAAGTAGGTATTATGATAACCAGATCCTCTAACAAAGTCACAGTCCCTTAGGGTGTGTGTTGCCCCACACCTTTAATCCTGTCAACTAGGAGGGTAAGATTTATGATCTGTTGAGGGTTCCAAGTCAGCTTGTGACCGAGTGAGACCATTCCCTAATGAACAACAGAAGAAGAAACAAAGCCACTATAAATCAGGAAGCAACAAATAACAAGCTCAAACCCATCAGATTTAACATATAATTTATCCTGATATGGAAGGTGTAATTAGCCCTTCCAATTCAAGCTTATATACCAGGCTTATTTGGTGGATACTGACATGGTGTAATCCCAGTTACCTTTTGGGATGATTTTGGTCTCAGTTATGCTGCGCCCTGCTTGGGTCCCTCTTTGGTGCTCTGTGGGTTCAAGTAGGCTGCCTGGGTCATTCGGTTGCTTCTCTGGTTACTGGTGCTGGGTGCTGTGATCTCCCTTACCCAGGTCTCTGGTGCTTGTGGTGGCAGTGGGGGAGGAAAGGCTGTGGATGGTGGCTCTAGTATCCCACTGGTCCACATGATCCTCTACCTCGTGATCTGCTCCTCTGTTGGTCACTACGGTCCTCCCTTCACATTTCTTGAGTTTGTGAGGAGCCCCGGTGTGAGAGGAAAATCCCCTCCAAAATATTTTATTTATTTATTTATTTATTTATTTATTTATTTATTTATTTGAGAGAGAGAGAGAGAGAGAGAGAGAACACAGGCGTGCCAGGACCTCTAGCCCTACAAACGAACTCCAGATGCATGTGCCGCCTTGTACATCTGGCTTTTGTGGGTCGTGAGGAATCAAACCTGGGTCCTTTGGCTTGCAGGCAAACGCCTTAACCACTAAGCAATCCTTCCAGCCCCTAGGTGGGTGTTTTGTTGAGGCAATCCACTAAAATAACATATGACAAACAGGACATGCTTAGGGGGGATATTATAGATTCACTTTTTGGTTTAAGAATGAGATGTAGAGGGGCTGGAGGATGGCTTAGCAGTTAAGGCATTTGCCTGCGAAGCCTAAGGACCCCAGTTTGATTCCCCAGGACCCACGTTAGCAAGATGCACAAGGGGGCACATGCATCTGGAGTTCATTTGTAGTAGCTGGAGGCCCTGCTGTGCCCATTCCCTCTTTCTTCTGCCTCTTCCTCTCTTTCAAAAAAATAAAATATTTTTAAAAAATGAGATCTAGAGGTGCTAGTCATATTTCTCATTGCTGTGGCAAAATACCTGAGAAAAAACAGCTTAAAAGAGGAAGAATTTGGGCTGGAGAGATGGCTTAGCGGTTAAGCACTTGCCTGTGAAGCTTCAGGACCTCGGTTCAAGGCTCAATTCCCCAGGACCCAAGTTAGCCAGATGCACAAGGGGGCGCACGCATCTGGAGTTCGTCTGCAGTGGCTAGAGGCCTTGGTGCACCCATTCTCTCTCTCTATCTGCCTCTTTCTCTCTGTCTGTCGCTCTCAAATAAATAAATAAACAAATATATTTTAAAAAAAAAAAGAGGAAGAATTTATTTTGACTCTGGTTTCTTGGCCTGTGGTGAGGTCAAGCATTGTGGCAGAAGGGCGTGACTGAACAGAACTACTTACCAGGTGGCCAGGAATCAAAGTGATATGGAAGTACCAGAAGCAAAGTTTATCATTCCAGAACATTCTCCCAGGGACTTGCTTCAAACAACAGGCCCCACTTTCCACAGTCCCACCACCTCCCAATCGTTTCTTGACCTTTGAGCCCATCAGTGGATTCATTGATGAAGGCAGGGCCGTCCTGTAGTGGGCAGCTTCACGCCGCTGGGATGAACCTCCAGACCAGGCATAGTTATGGAGGAAAGGATTTGTTTGAAGCTTACAGATCCAGGGGAAGTTCCATAAAGGCAGAAGAAGCTGGCCTGCTTTCACAGTTCCAGGCAGAGAGGAACAAAGCCACCACCAAAAGCAAGACCCAAAAACTGGTTGCCAAACTGCAGTGACCCCAGGCAGAATTCAGGCACCATGCATATCTTTAGCTGGAAATTCCAAATCTGCCCCCACACCCTAGAGCTGGACCCCAGGGTATACCCACAGTGACACCTACTCTAGCCAGACAGTTAGAATAAGAATAAACTCCTGAATATATTGGGGCACATCCATTCAAACTACCACACCTCCTGATCCAGTCACTACCCAAAAGCCCTACCTCTGCACATTGCTTCCACTGGGGGACACACCTTTTGTAGGGATGCTTTGTATGTAAGCCATAGTGGTGGGAAAGAATGATTAAGAAAAGTCCAGGAGTCATCCTTCAAAAAAAATTATTTATTTGCAAGCAGAGAGAAATGGAGAAAAGTGAGGGAATGGGTGTGCCAGGGCCTCCAGCTTTTTGCATCTGGCTTTATGTGGGTACTGGGGAATCGAACCAGGGTTGTTAGGCTCTGCAGGCAAGGGCCTCAGCCGCCAAGCCATCTCCCCAGCCCTGCAGTCTGGGTTTCTAAAGAGATGCTGCACTGTTTCTAGAAGAAAAAGGGACCTACTACAGCAGCTTTAAGATTCATCAGCATATAACAAAAATGAAATAAAAATACAAAGTCCAACAGTTTAGTCACTTAAAAAATTATGAGCCAGGTGTGGTGGTGCACACCTTTAATCTCAGCACTTGAGAGGCAGAGGTAGGAGGATTGCCATGAGTTTGAGGCCACCCTGAGACTACATAGTGAATTCCAGGTCAGCCTGGGCTAGAACGAGACTCTACCTTGAAAAACAAAAACAAAAACAAATTGTGTGTGGTGTGGCTGTGTATGATGTGTGTATGTTGATGGTTTTGCATGTGCCACAGCATAGCTTTGAAGTGTTTTCTCCCTCTGCTCTGCTTGAGACAGTCTCTCTTATTTTGTTTTGCTTGAGAGTGTATAGCCTGGTACTGGTTATGTAGCTCAGGCTGGCCTTGAACACATGGCAATCCTTGTGCCTCAGCTTTCCAAGAGTTGGAATTACAAGCATGCACCATTCAGTGATTCTGGACACACGTACATACACAATTTTTTTTTTTGAGGTAGGGTCTAACACTAGCCCAGGCTGACCTGAAATTCACTATGGAGTCTCAAGGTGGCCTCGAACTCACAGCAATCCTCCTACCTCTGCCTCCCGAGTGCTGGGATTGAAGGCGTGCACCACCATGCCCAGTTTACATATATAATTTTGTGTGTGTGTGTGTGTGTGTGTGTGTGTGTGTGTGTGTGTGCGCGCGCGCGCGCGCGAGTGTGCACAAAAGGATCACAGACCTCTTTGAGAAAATAAAACTGATGGGTTCTTCTTGCAAAAAAATCCACTCTCAGCCAGGGTGGTGGCACATACCTTTAATCCCAATACTCGGGAGGCAGAGGTAGGAGGATTGCCATAAGTTTGAGGCCACCCTGATATTACATAGTGAATTCCAGGTCAGCTTGAGCTAGAGTGAGACCCTACCTAGAAACCCCCCCCCATTCTTCCCCCCAAAAAACCCTCTCAAGATCTTGTATGCTTTCTCAGCAGTTCAATGTGCCCTGAAAGCCATCCCGACCATTCGCTGCAGAAGACTGGAAACAGGAGAAGCATAAACACGTGAAGGGAAGCAGTGAGGTAAAGAAGAGGAGCCAAAGGCAGGAGCTGAGCAAGAGTCGCCAAAGTAGGCAGGAGAATGTGCTGCCCCAAGCCTGATGGCCCCTGCCCTTCACGTGGCCCAGCTGGGCCCTTTCCGTCAAGACGATGCACCCCACGGCCATGGGAACACACCCATGTGGATCCTGGGAGGTGTCTTGTCACCATTTCCACTCAAATAGCCTTTCTGAGCCTTTCTCAAAGGTCCACCTGGGCTTCTTCCCCTAGTGCTCCTAAGTGGCAGTCTGTTTGGTGGCTATGTTGACTTGTAGGGTCTGGTGTCCTCACATTTGGGACGGAGGCCATGGAATGCAGTACAGAACTGAGCCCTGGTTTCCCACAAGGATGGCAGGACTGGGGCTGACTTCTCATCCTGCCGTGCTCCGAAGTCTCCTTCATAAACCATAAAATTGTGTACATGTGGTATGGCGGCCTTGGCTTACATTCCCACTCCAGCCTTTCTCCAGTAAGGCAGTTCTGCAAGAAACTGATGGCACAGGAAGCCAAGGAAAGAGTTTTAGGAAGGAAGTGGTGGTCTCAGGATCACAGCCCATCGGCATCCCCTGGGAACAGGATAGAAACTGCATGCCTCATGCCAGATCCACTCGATCGATCAGCAAGTCAAGGTGAAAAACCCTCATCCTCTGTCGAGGCAGGGTCTCACTCTGGCCCAGGCTGACCCAAAATTCACTATGTAGTCTCAGAGTGGCTTCAAACTCATGGTGATCCTCCTACCTCTGCCTCCCGAGTGCTGGGATTAAAGGTATGCACCACCACGCCTGGCCTTTGCAACATTTTATCTCTATAGCAGTGATTTAAATTCTATAGAGTGTGGCAGAATCAACCACAAGGGATTTTGAAATACATGTCATGGGGCTTGGGATGTAGCTGAGTTGGTAGAGTGCTTGCCTGACATGCATTAAGTCCTGGGTTTGATCCCCTCTAAAACTGGGCATGTTGGTACTCTCCTGGAATTCCAGCACTTGGGAGGTGGAGGAAGGGGATGAGAAATTCAAGGTAATCTTTGGCTATGGGGTGAGTTGGAGCCTCTGCCCACACTCCCACCCAACCAAGCCCAAACAAGAGAGGGAAATAAGCAGAAGAGAAAGGTTAGTCCTAGCTGCCTCTCCTCATTACTGCCCACATTACTGAACACCCCCCCTGGTTCTCCCCAGCAAAGCTCCTCATTCTCTACAACCGGTTTTCTCTTGGATCCCTCCTAGGCATCCTTCTTTTAAATATATTTTCATACTTTTACTGGTGCTGAGGAACAGTACACAAACATTTCAATTGTACACAAGTCTTAACACACATACCGAAAATCTAAAGACCACGTAATGTTTCTTTAGAAGTTATTCCAGTGACACCCAGCTTCAATCTTAGAGGCATTTTTCCTTATTAGGCTCTTGTGTACAAACACCTTCAAATGCTCACAGTCTCTACTCAACTCCCACTGGTTCACAATTTTAGTATTATATACACTGCAAATACAAATTTTTCATCTTACACAGTATGTTATCAAAATCATTAGGAACACTGGACTATCACAACTAGAGATGTCACAGAGGCACACAGTGCTGACAACAGGACAGTGACCAAGGAGTGTTTTTGTTTGTTTGTTTTGTTTTTCCTTAGGAAACGGCTCTACTATAAACAGAGTAGGAGTAATTGAAAATATCCAAGACATATTAAATGCACAAATGTGACTCCAAATTGCCATTTAGTATGCTTTGTATTGTAGGATATAAAACTAACCCCCCACCTATGGAATGTTAAGCTGACACCCAAGACAGTCAAAGCTTCTCATAATTCAATATCCCACTATTTTCTGGTTGTACCAAAAAGTAAACAACCAGCAAATGATTTCACCTCTTAAAAAAATCATTTACACTTAAAAAATAGGATGAGGTGGGATTCCCTCCCTTTAAAAAATGTTTCTAGAGCTACTAAAAAACTTGCGTTTACAAAATAGTTGATAAAAAATATTCCTTTGGAGCCGGGCGTGGTGGCGCACGCCTTTAATCCCAGCACTCAGGAGGCTGAGGTAGGAGGGT
This sequence comes from Jaculus jaculus, assembly GCF_020740685.1. NCBI lineage: Eukaryota > Metazoa > Chordata > Mammalia > Rodentia > Dipodidae > Jaculus > Jaculus jaculus. The sequence continues at coordinate 67,080,600 of NC_059116.1, forward strand.
CGCCGTGAGTTCGAGGCCACCCTGAGACTCCATAGTGAATTCCATGTCAGCCTGGGCTAAAGTGAGACACTACCTCGAAAAACAAACAAACAAACAAATTCCTCTGGATTGTACAAGCAGGAGACAGGGATGCTGATGGACACGGTGGATGACTACTCGGCCTTAGCGTCTTCCTCTCCCCGCTTCCTCGGAGGCTGGACTCTCCTCGCTCTTCGCCTCTCCGTTCCTCTGCAGGTAGGTCTTAGGCTTAGTCACTTCAGCCTGCTTGCCCTTTGCTCCCCTCTTCCCTTTTGGTTGCACTTTTTTGTCTGAAGGTTTATCCTTTCCCGCTGCTTTTATTTGGCTTCGCTCCACTTTCGCAGGAGCCGGTTTCGCGGACAGCCTGGCCGACCTGCGCTAGGTGGTCCTTCGCCGAGCTCACCTTCCTCTTGGGCATCTTGGCGGCGCGTGCGGATGCTGCGGACCGAGAACCTTCCCGCCGCCGCTCCGCCTCCAGCCGCCCGAACTCCCTCCTATGCATCCTTTTAAGCTCTTATCATCTTTCATTTCACCTAACTCCTCTGTTTTTTTTAGTCTCACCCATCTCCAACCCATTTCTTCTGTCCCAGCATGGCTTTTCTCTGATTAAAATCCATCAGTAGAGGGACTGGGGAGATGGCTTAGTGGTTAAGCCCCTTGCCTGCAAACCCTGACAATCTGAGTTTGGTTCCCCAGTACACAAGTAAAGCCAGATGCACAAAGTAGCACACGCATCTAGAATTCATTTGCAGTGGCTAGAGGCCTTGGCGGACCCATATTATCATCCTCTCTCTATCCTTGCAAAATTTATTTTTTTATTTATTTTTAAATGTGTAGCCCAGGCTGGCCACAAACTCCTGATCCTCCTGCCTCCGCCTCTTCAGCAATATCCTACTGGTACCACCACAACTAGTGCAAAATAATTACTTTTTAAACAAAGCCTAAAGGCTTAAAAAATTTCATCAATAGGGTTGGGGGGTTGGTTTAACAGGTAAGAGTATTTGCCACAAGCATGAGGACCTGTGAGAGCTTGAGTCACTTGAGTTTGATTCCTTGGGATCCATGTCACGCTGGGCATGGCCATACATCTGAGGATCACTGGGGCTCATGAAAATGGCAACTCCATGTTCAGAGAGAGATCTGCCTCGAGGAGATATGCAGATGAGTGATGAGAGGAAAGACACCCTCCATTCTCCACTAGCTTCTGCATGCCTGGGTGTGCGCCTGCGCAGACACGAGAATGCACCCCATTACCCACACCCACATCACCACACCATTCATACTAAAAATGCAGAAAAATTGAAATAAAATCTATTAGTAGCTCCTCTGTTTTGTAAATTCCAAATTTCTTGCCTTTCAAGATCTTCACTTACAGACGTACTTTTCCATTGACTCCATTATCTTATCTTTCCTTGTGAAGTCTTATTTTTCTGACAGATAAACTGATGCTCCCATTTCTTCAACTATTCCCACCACTCAGATCACTGCACTTTCGGATCCTCCTGTTTGGAAAGACTTCAGCTACTGACTTAATCCAACTAAATCCAACCTGTGTGGCCTCTGCTCAAACAGCTAAGGCCAGGGCTAGGCATTCTCTCCTTTTTAAACTCTTCTAGAGCTAAGCATTTTTAAAATTAATTAATTAATTAATTTGAGAGAGAGGAAGAGGCAGTGAGAGAGAGAGAGAAAGAGAATGGATGTGTCAGGGCCTCTAGCCACTGCCAATGAACTCCAGATGCATGCACCACCTGGTGCATTTGGCTTAATATGGCTACTGGGGACTCAAACCCTGATCCTTAGGCTTTGCAGGCAAGCACCTTACCTGCTAAGCCATCTCTCTAGCCCTGGAACTAAACATTGTGACTGAGTAGTCTTGCTCATAGAAGTGCAGCCATGGACCCTAATCCTTTGTATTTTCTGCCATCTCCCTCTGTAATGTGAGCATCTGGAAAGAAGAGAGCCACGTTTTCTCCATCCTCTACCTTTTCCTGTTTTCTCTCTCACTGTGGTGTCTGGCACATATATTTGTGGAAAGGAAAAAGTAAATATTGCATTTGCCCCTCAAGTCACTTATGGCACAGGACTCAGATTTTTTTCATCTGTAAAGTGCTGATAATGACAATATCTGGGTTGCAGGGCTTTGGGGAGGATCAAATGAAAATGTCTAGTACATTTTCTTGGATCTGTTGTAACCCACAACAGTCTATTGCCTTCAATGTAAAGGTGTTGCACAAAGGCATGGTTCATAGTCCAGTCATTTATGATTGAATATGGGAGATCTAAGAGGCATAACAATAAATGACAGGTGACTACTAAAGGACACCAATTTTGCTAGAGAGGAGAGGAAATAGAATCATTAATGGAACTAGGTAAGAACTAAACACCTAGGGAAGGATAATCAGCAGGTCAGAAGCTTATTTCATAAGCAGTAGAGACTGAGCAGGTCCGGGAGCAAGGCACACTACGGAGGGAAGGACGGTGTGGCTAAGCACTCACAGTATGGCTAAAGCTGCAGGATTTTAACTGTCACACAATACTGTGCAAATCTGGGTAGCTAACTTCACCTCTCCGTATCTTAACTTTCCCCTCTGCACATCACGGACCATACTACTTATTTCATAAACCGCCTGGGGATTGGTGGCTGGGGAACTAACTCACTTGGTAAAGCACTTGCCAACTTCGATCCCCAGAACTCATGTGAGAATGCCAGGCGTGGTGGTATGCACCTGTACGCTCCACACTGGGGAGGCAGAGCCAGGAGGAGCACTGGGGATGACTGAGCAGCCAGTCTGGCCTAATTAGTGAGCTGCAGGCCAACAAGAGGTGCTGGTTTAAAGCATGGACTGCATTCTTGAGGAATGACATGCAAAGATGTACTCTGGCCTCTACACACACGTACATCCATGCCTGTGTGTGTGTGCATATAAATACATACATATTAAAAAAATGAAAAAAAGCCGGGCATGGTGGTGCATGCCTTTAATCCCAGCACTCAGGAGGCAGAAGTAGGAGGACTGCTATGAGTTCAAGGCCATCCTGAGATGACAGAGTTACCTAGACCAGAGTGAGACCCTACCTCGAAAAAAAAAAAAGGAAAAAAGCTGAGTGAGGTGGCACACACTTTGAATCCCAGCACTCGGGAGGCAGAGGTAGGGGGATCACTGTTGAGTTTGAGGCCACCCTGAGACTCCATGGTGAATTCCAGGTCAGCCTGTGGACATTGTTCCTGAGACACAACACCTGAAGTCGTCCCCGGGCACATGTGTGCATATATACCAGGACACACACGAACACTTTTTTTTTTTTTTTTTTTAATTTTTGAGGTAGGGTTTCACTCTGGTCCAGGCTGACCTGGAATTCACTATGTAGTCTCAGAGTGGCCTTGAACTCATGGTGATCCTCCTACCTCTGCCTCCCGAGTGCTGGGATTAAAGGTGTGTGCCACCATGCCTGGCTTCCTGTACACATTTTTGTTTGAAAGATGGGTACTAAGGAACTGAATATGCAATAAACTGTAGGTTTATATCCCGAGTCTATAAGTGAAGAAATGTATAAATAAAGGAAAACCTATCAGCTTTGGTCATTGACCAAAAGAAAGTTACTCTTCACAAGATGATGATGGCTGAATGGGTGTAGCTGGGAGATTGTAAGACCCACAGAAATAGACAAGAGAAAAAAAATAAATAGGGCTGGAGAGATGGCTTAGCGGTTAAGCACTTGCCTGTGAAGCCTAAGGACCCCGGTTCAAGGCTCAGTTCCCCAGGACCCACATTAGCCAGATGCACGAGGGGGCGCACGCATCTGGAGTTCGTTTGCAGAGGCTGGAAGCCCTGGCACGCCCATTCTCTCTCTCTCTCCCTCTATCTGTCTTTCTCTCTGTGTGTGTTGCTCTCAAATAAATAAATAAAAATAAATAAATAAATAAATAAATAGACCAGAGGTCAAACTGAAGAGGTGCTTAGACCTGGCAGTGATGTGGATCTCAGCAGGCTCCTTAGATCTGCAAGTGAAGCCAGAGGGCTGTATCAAGGCTTCAAATGTCATTTGGAACACTGGTTAGAGAAAGTAGTTGAGTCCTCGGTGCAAACACTGTAGAAGGAGAAGATCTGAGGATGCTTCTTGACTGGTGAACTAGATGATTAGACAGATGCTTCCATCTTTAGGCCCAATGGAAGGCAATGTGATGCAACAGTAAATCTACTGCAAGTAACAGCCTGGTTCCCACAATCCCTACCCCTTCCCTTCCTGGTAGGCTTTGTTTACCTGAATTCACATCTCCCATGCTCTGTGATGTAGAACTTTCTGGCATCTTTATTTATTTATTTGAAAGAGATAGAAAGGGGGTGGGGGAGAGAGAGAAAGAGAGAGTGCCAGGGCCTCCAGCCACTGCAAACCAACTCCAGATACATGCGCCCCCTTGTGCATCTGGCTTACATGGGTCCTGGAGAATTGAACTGGGATCCTTTGGCTTTGCAGGCAAACACCTTAACCACTAAGCCATCTCTCCAGCCCCTGACATCTTTTTTTAAAAAAATATTTTATTTTTATTTATTTATTTGAGAGCGAGAGAGAGAATGGGCAAGTCAGGGTCTCCAGCCACTAAAAATGAACTCCAGACACATGCACCACTTTGTGCATCTGGCTTATGTGGGTCCTGGAGAATCGAACCTGTGTCTTTTGGCTTTGCAGGCAAGCACCTTAACCACTAAGCCGTCTCTTCAGCCCCCTTTGTGGTATCTTACTTTTTTATTTATTTATTTTTTATTTATTGAGGAAGGGTTTCACTGTAGTCCAGGCTGACCTGGAATTCACTATGTAGTTTCAGGGAGGCCTTGAACTCACAGCGATCCTCCTACCTCTGCCTCCTGAGTGCCGGGATTAAAGGCGTGCGCCACCATGCTTGGCTTCCTTTGTGGCATCTTAATTCAAACTTGATTTTGTCCAGCTGACTTGACAAAGATCCTGTACTGAGAAAATATTATCCTTACTGGGAGGTAACCCTTTACTTAAAGATCTATAGCACTTTTGAGACAGGAAAACCTGGTGCTAAATTTTTCTAGTAGACCATTGCCTTTGTTACTCAAATACACGTTGACTGTTCTTCATTCAATGCCATGGTTACTTTAGTAGACAATGCCATGGTTACTTTGGTAGACCCTCCATGCAGTTATCTCAACTGATTTAGCAAAGGGAACCTAGTAAATAAGTCTAGTGCAGGTGCTTTTAATTAATCCACAGAATGTTCAATACATTCCTTCTTTGGTTTTGCTGGGTTACTAACTATAATATATATTTTATAAATGTGAAGTAATTTTTACTTTTCGAGTATAGTTGTATGTTTAAACAACAAAATCACTACAGAAATCTACCAGCTTACAGAGAGCTCTTGGATCAATTCTTTTTGTATAACACTTTGAATTAGCTAGAAAAATACTTAGCAATCATTAACATTTTTGTAAGAAGAGCACATAAAGAGCCGGGCGTGGTGGTGCACGCCATTAATCCCAGCACACAGGAGGTAGAGGTAGGAGACTTGCCGTAAGTTCGAGGCCACCCTGAGACTACATGGATCTATTTGCTAGTTCTTTGCCAACACTCCACCATCTTTTTTTAAAAATATATTTTATTTTATTTATTTGACAGAGAGAAACAGGGAGGAAGGGAGGGAGAGAGAGAATGGGCACACCAGGGCCTCCAGCCACTTCAAACGAACTCCAGACACATACACCACCTGTGCATCTGGCTAACATGGGTCCTGGGGAATCGAACCTGGGTCCTTTGGCTTTGCAGGCAAATGTCTTAACTGCTAAGTCATTCCTACAGCCTCTCTACCATCTTGATTGATTGGAGCTCTCATATATTGAGGTTGGTAGCCTTCCTTCATGTTCTTCAATGCTGCAATGGCTAGTTTAGTCTTCTGCCTTTCCATTTGAAACTGAGATGTTACTTTGTTTAGATCCATAAGATAATTTATTGGAATTTTGTTTGGGATTGCATTGAATTTATTGATCAAGTTGGAAGAACTGACATCTTGAAAATATTGAATATTCCTTGTCATGAACTCAAACTATCTATTTATATTTTAATCTGTTTAAGTTAATTTATTTATTTGAAAGACAGAGGCAGATACAAAATGGATGTGCCAGGGCTTAGCCACTGCAAAGTCCAGACCCATGTGCCACCTTAGGCACCTGGTTTATGTGGGTACTGAGGAATCAGACCTGGGTCCTTAGACTTCACAGGCAAGTGCCTTAACTGCTAAGCAATCTTTCCAGCCCTTAATCGGTTTTATATTTTTCCTCAGGTGTAATACCTATTTTACTAGACTTATACCTATGTCTTTAAAAAAAAACTAGTGCTAATGAAAGTAATATTGTTTTTAACTTTCAAGTGACAAGTGTTCATCACTTGTATAGAAATATTAGCAATTGAGTCTAAGAAGTCTCTTCCCTAATCTGGCTACAGGGTTGTCAATTTGACCTCTGGAAAAACCAGACTTAGTTGATAAAGTGCTTGCTGTCTGTGTAAGCATGAGGACCAGAGTTCAGACCCCCAGCACCCACCTAAAAATGCTGGGTGTGGCAGCACATGCCTATAATGTGATTACTAGGGAGGGCCCACTGACTAGCTAGGATCAGTGTGAGACCCTGTCTCAAAAACAAGGTCAACAGGGCTGGGGAGATGGCTTAGTGGTTAAGTACTTGCCTGTGAAGCATAATGACCCCAGTTCAAGGCTCGATTCCCCAGTAGCCATGTTAGCCAGAGGCACAAGGGGGCGCACGTGTCTGGAGTTTATTTGCAGTGGCTGGAGGCCCTGGTGTGCCCATTCTCTCTCTATCTGCCTTTTTCTCTGTCTATCTCCAATAAATAAATAAAAATAAACAAAAATATAAGGTTAACAGTGACTGAAGAAGAAACCTGACATTTCCCTCTGGCCTGCCTATGTACACACACACACGCACACCTGTACCATCCACACACACATGCCCACACATGAACACACACACGCACACACAAGAAAAATGCAGACTTTGCTTCACTGGTTTTTCCCTATTAATTTCCTGGTTTCAAGTCCATTGCTTTCTGCCTGTTTTCACCACTTGTTTTATGGTGCCCCATGGAGCCGGGAGAGGAGGCTCCCTGCACAGCCAGAGATGAGTATCTGGTGTCTCCTCCATCTCTCTTCCACTCGTTCTTATTTGAGCCAGAGTCTATTGATACAGGAACTTGCTGGTTGTCCCAAGCCTGGGAGATTCCTTGACCTCTGCTCCCCCTTGTGGGACTGAGGTAAGAGGCTCATCTCACATAGCCATGGGTATGTTCCATGTCCCCTCAGGTCCCCATGCTTGCATAGGAAGTGCACTTGAATACTGAACCTGGCCAGCCGTGGTGGCGCACGCCTTTAATCCCAGCACTTGGGAGACAGAGGTAGGAGGATCCCTGTGAGTTTGAGGCCAGCCTGAGACTACATAAGTGAATTCCAGGTCAGCCTGGGATAGAGCAAGACCCTATCTCAAAAAACAAAAACAAAAACAAAAACAAACAAAAAAAATGATGAGCCTTGTCTCCAACTCTATTGTCAATATTTTGTTTGAGCTTGAAAAGAATATTCGGTCACATGGAGAATAAAGTATTCCATAACTACCAATTGGATCGAGATGCCTGGTGATGCTATTCAGTTAAACAGCATCCTGTCCTGATTTTCTGTCCACAGGACCTTTGGATTATTAACAGAGGGGTTTATTTTTTAAAAATGTGTATTAGAGGTCTGGAAAGATGGCTTGTCAGTCAAGGCCCTGGCCTGCAAAGCCAAAGGACCCAGGTTCGATTCCCCAATACCCACATAAGCCAGATGTACATGGCACATGTCTGGAGTTCGTTTCCAGTAGCTAGAGGTCCTGACACGTCCATTCATTCTCTCTTTCTGCCTCATGCCTCTTAAATAATTAATTTAAAAAGCCCTCTTATCAGAACATTAAAAAAATATATATGTATGGGGGGGGGAGGAGGAGGGAGAGAGAAGAGAGAATGAGCATGCCAGAGTCTCCTAATGATGCGAACGAACTCCAGACACATATGCCACTTTGTGCATCTGGCTTTTTATGGGTACTGGGGAATCACACCCAGGCTGTCAACTTCACAGGCAAGCACCATTAACTGCTGAGAGGTCTTAAAGTCTCCATGTGTCAGTCTGTTCGACCATTATAGCAAAACACCAGGGACTAAACAGCTTGAACAGGGGAAATCATTTTTCACAGCTGTGTTTCGACAGCAAAGACTGCGGCGCACAGGATGAGCTACATGCCCACGGTTCACTCCTCGGTTTTCAGCCAGCCATCTTCTTGCTGTGTCTTCACAGGGCCTTTCCCCAGTGTGCTGATGGTAGTGGGGGAACTAGGGTATCCTTTGGGTGGGGGCATGGAGAAAGTGTCTAACTATGTAGGCAAGGCTGGCCTGGAACCTATGACCCTTCTGCCTTAGGCTCCAGAGTCCTGGGTTCACAGACATGTGCCCCCACAGCTGGATTTTCAATTCTTTTTTTAATTAATTAATTAATTTGAGAGCAACAGGCACAGAGAGAAAGACAGATAGGGGGAGAGAGAGAGAATGGGCGCGCCAGGGCTTCCAGCCTCTGCAAACGAACTCCAGACGCGTGCGCCCCCTTGTGCATCTGGCTAACGTGGGACCTGGGGAACCGAGCCTCGAACCGGGGCCCTTAGGCTTCACAGGCAAGCGCTTAACCGCTAAGCCATCTCTCCAGCCCCAATTCTTTTTTTTAAATATATATTTCATTTATTTATTTATTAGAGAGAGAGAGAGAGAGAGAGAGAGAGAGAGAGAGAGAGAGAGAGAATATGGGTGTGCCAGGGCATCCAACCACTGCAAACAAACTCCAGATGTGTGCGCCTCCTTGTGCATCTGGCTTACATGGGTCCTGGAGAATCTTCCTTCCTTTCCTCCCAGCCTCCCTCTGTTTTTGTTGTTACTGCTATTTTTTGAGACAGGGTTTAGGTTACAGAGTGAGTCCAGGCTGGCTTTGAACTCATGAATAGCTTTCAGTAGCCTTCCAAGTATTTGGATTAATATTGATTTCTCCTCAGACTATATACATTTCTTGCCTTTTACCAAATACTGGGATTAGAGTCATGTACTATCATGCCCATCAGATTATCTTTAACAATTTATTCTAGTTTTTAATGCTTGCTCTATGTCTTCGAATATTTTTTTTGTGTGTGATTGTTTTGCCTGATAACTTTCTGACGGAAGCTGGACTTTGTACAGCAGGTCAAAGAGGGGAGTTAATTAGGACTTTACAGGCTTATTTGACCAGTACTGGTTTGTTTGTTGCTAGATTTATTTGTAGATTTCAGCTTCTGTTTTTTAAAAATATTTTATTTATTTATTTGTAAGGCTGAAAGAGACAGACGGAGAGAAAGAGGGAATGGACACACCAGGGCCTCTAGCCACTACATACAAACTCCAGACACATATGCCCCCTTATGCATCTGGCTTACGTGGGTCTTGGGGAATCTAACCCGGGTCCTTAGGCTTCACAGTCCAATGTCATATCACTAAGCCATTTTGCTAGTCCCTCAGTTTCTGTTTTTGTTTCAACCTTTGTCCTTGTTTATTGGCCCCTATTGTCTTTGATTCCTCCCCCAGTCTCCAGGCAGGGTCTCACTCTAGCCCAGACTGACCTGGTACTCACTCTGTGGTTCCAGACTGGCCTCAAATTCACAGCAATCCTCCTACCTCTGTCTCCCAGAGTGGAGTGTGGGAATTAAAGGTGTGCACCACCATACCCAGCCGTCCTTGGATTTTGGCACAGACTTTAAAAAATATATTTTATTTATTTATTTGAGGTGGGGGGGGGGAGGAAAAGACAGAGAAAGAGAGAATGGGTGCACCAGAGCCTCCAGCCACTGCAAACAAACTCTAGACATCTGGCTTATGTGGGTCCTGGGGAATGGAACCTGGGTTCTTAGGCTTAGCAGGCAAGTGCCTTTACTGCTAAGCCATCTCTCCAGCCCTGGCACAGACTTTTTATTTAAATAAGCTTGAAGCATTACAGAGGGCCCCACTGAGAGTAAGAAAGAGTTGAGTAACTTGTTGCTACTCACAGGATTTTAATGTAGTATACCAAGGCCAATACATCACAGAAGTTCCTTACTTGCTTTTCTCTGCCATCACGACACTTCCTCTCAAGACAAAATAAACCCTATTCCCCACAAGCTGCTCTTAAGTGTTTTCTGCTAGCAATGGGAACTTGACTGCAACAGTAAAGTTGGCGCTGACAGTGGGGTCATTGCTGCTAGACATCTAAGTGTGTGACTTTTGGCCCTTTGGAGCTGATTTTTGAGAGGAATGTGGAAGGATTTGAAATCTTGGCGTAGGAGACACCTTGCAGTACAGCTTGATGGACTATTTGGGTCAGAGGTGAAACACCTGGATGCAGTAAGACTATGAGGTTTGGCTTGTGAAGGTGAGAAAAAGCGTTGCCTGGACTGGGCTAGAAGCAGTTTGTGTGGAAAGCTTGCTGTCATGCCTGTGCCCTGAGAACTTGTACAGGGTTGTATTGCATAGAAATGGACTGGTGTGAGCAAAGAGATATGGCACAGAAAGAAATCTTTGGGTTGAAACTTCTGCCTGTTCTGCTGCTGAATTCATATGAGAGATTACAACCATTGAGATTGGGTCAGCTGACCTGCACTGGGACAACAGAAAGAATGCAGTCTTTCGAAGGAGTCTGAATGCTGAAGGAGTATCCTGTTCTTCAAGGTCTGCTTTATTCCCCCCTGGATTAACAAACTGGTACCCCACCTGGTATTGTGGAGCATGAGAAATACAGGAAAGAGAGGGTCGTTGAATTTGTATTGTGGCTTGGAAGTGGCCACGGGCAGTGTGAAGCAGGTTTGCTGGATGCCTGCATGGAGACCCAGTGGAGCTGTGAGGATGGACAGTGGGTTGTGGTGGAGATGCCAGGACCACAAGAAGGCTGCTGGGGACACCTGCTGGCCCCGGATGAAGTTTTCTAGGACTGTGAGTAGCTGTTGCAGTTAGGTTCACATTGCTGGTAGAAATCACCCAACCAAGAGCAGGTTGTGGGAAAAAGAGGTTTATTTTGACTTATAGGCTTGAGGGGAAGCTCCATGGTGGAGGGAAAATGATGGGGAAAAATGGAAATTGTTGGGTGTGAAAGTCAATGGTATAGCTGCTATGGGGAAGTTCCTCAGAAAGTTAAAAATAGAACTATCATATGATACAGCAATCTCATATCTACATGTTTATATGAAACAATTGAAGGGCTGGAGAGATTGCCTAGTGGTTAAGGCACTTGCCTGCCAAATAGTCTAGGTTTGGTTCCCCAGGACCCATGTAAGCCAGATACACAAGGTGTCTGACATTCATTTGCAATGGCTAGAGGCTCTGGTTAACTCATTCTTTCTTTCAATCTGCTTCTTTTCCTCTCTCTCAAGTTAATAAAAGTTTTTAAAAAATTGGATCATAAGGCATAGTTACACTCCCATAATCATTGTAGTATTATTCACAGTAGACAAGAGGTAGAAACACTTCATTGTCTGTCCATGGATGAACAGATCAAGAGAATGTGGAATATACACACAATGGAATATTAGTCTTCAGAAAGAAATTCTGGTGTTCATGACAATGTGGATAAACCTTAAGCACATTACACTAAGTGAAAAGCCAGGACAAATAAATGATTCCACTTTTATTAAGTATCTAAATAGTCATTAAATTCATAGGAGCAGAAAGCAGAATGGTGGTTCTGGGGCAGACCTGCAATCCCAGTATTTGGGAAGCTAACGTAGGAAGGCTGTGAGTTCAGGGCCAGCCTGGACTACACCAAAGGAAGAAAGGAGGAATTATGGTTGCCAGGGGCTGGGGGAGGAGAAAAATGGGCATTGCTGTAGCAAGTATGGTTTCAGTCACGCCTGATAAACCAAGTTCCAGATATCTGCTAGCAATCATGAGTCGCTAATACTGTCCTGTATACAAATTTTCTAAGAGGACAGTACAATGGCTGATTTATTGTCAACCTGACTGGACTGAAAAGCACTTAGGACATTAGTCAAATATTCTCCTCAGGGTGTCTATGGGGCATTTATAGAGAGCACTAACTAAGGGGTACAGACTGTCAGTGAATATGGGGCCCCATGGAATAAAAGGGGAGAAAGAAAAAACCTGCTAGTTCATGCATTCCCTCTCTGCCTCCTGCCATCATGGTGTGAACTTCTCCACCACACCATCTCCACTAGAATGGACTGAAACCACTGAAACATGGAGCCAAAATAACTCTTCCTTTCAGTAGTTCAATCAGGCATTTTGTCACATTTTTATCCCAATGCCCTAAATTCCTATGAGTTGTAGACACTTCTGAAGAGACACCTAATTAAATAAATTGCACACACGCAGAGTTCACAAAGTGTTTATTAAGATGGCGATTCTCTTAAAACCACTCAGCCAAGGTTTGAAAAATATATATTTACTACATTCCTATTATATACAGTAGATTTAGCACACTATTTATTTAGTAGAGTAGTCAAAGCTTATTCCTCCTGAAGCGTCTTACCCTGTGATCAGCACCTCCCTTCCCTACACCACACATGACGCTCACACCACACTCCTCTCACGTCAGCCTTACCCTTGATCAGCACCTCCCTTCCCTCCACCCCCGTGATGCTCACACCACACTCCTCTCACGTCAGCCTTACCCTTGATCAGCACCTCCCTTCCCTCCACCCCCGTGATGCTCACACCACACTCCTCTGACGTCAGCCTTACCCTTGATCAGCACCTCCCTTCCCTCCACCCCACGTGAGGACACACCACACTCCTCTCACGTCAGCCTTACCCTTGATCAGCACCTCCCTTCCCTCCACCCCCGTGATGCTCACACCACACTCCTCTGACGTCAGCCTTACCCTTGATCAGCACCTCCCTTCCCTCCACCCCCGTGACGCTCACACCACACTCCTCTGACGTCAGCCTTACCCTTGATCAGCACCTCCCTTCCCTCCACCCCCATGACGCTCACACCACACTCCTCTGACGTCAGCCTTACCCTTGATCAGCACCTCCCTTCCCTCCACCCCCGTGATGCTCACACCACACTCCTCTGACGTCAGCCTTACCCTTGATCAGCACCTCCCTTCCCTCCACCCCCGTGACGCTCACACCACACTCCTCTGACGTCAGCCTTACCCTTGATCAGCACCTCCCTTCCCTCCACCCCCGTGATGCTCACACCACACTCCTCACGTCAGCCTTACCCTTGATCAGCACCTCCCTTCCCTCCACCCCCGTGACGCTCACACCACACTCCTCTCACGTCAGCCTTACCCTTGATCAGCACCTCCCTTCCCTCCACCCCCGTGATGCTCACACCACACTCCTCACGTCAGCCTTACCCTTGATCAGCACCTCCCTTCCCTCCACCCCCGTGATGCTCACACCACACTCCTCTGACGTCAGCCTTACCCTTGATCAGCACCTCCCTTCCCTCCACCCCCGTGATGCTCACACCACACTCCTCTGACGTCAGCCTTACCCTTGATCAGCACCTCCCTTCCCTCCACCCCCGTGACGCTCACACCACACTCCTCTCATGTCAGCCTTACCCTGTGATCAACATCTCCCTTCCCCGCACCTCATGTGATGGTCAGTACCACAGTACTCTCACTTCAGAGGTCACCTTTTTCAGATTCTATATGTAAGTGAGATCAGGCAGCATTTATGTGCCTGGCTTACTTCAGTTAACATGATACCTTGTTGTTGTAAATGACAAGAGTTCCTTGTTCATTAAGTACTTCATTAGATACCTATAGCACATTTTCTCTGTCCATTCATCTAAGCTGAGTTCCTGTCTTAGCTATGGTGGTTACTGCTGCTAAGAAGATGCTAGAAGACAGCCCCTAACACGTTGCCTTAAAAAAACAACAGGAATTTGTCTTCATGTGCAGTCCTTCTAATTATCAAACAAATGATTTGGTCACAGACTTAATGACACTGTCTATGTTTTATTTCTGAATTTGGATTTGCTGCACATTGTTACTTGAACAAAGTGAAAGGATTTCCTAATAACTTAAATCTGAAAACATTTGGTTGTATTCTCCATTTAGGATATTTTATAAATCTATTTTCTTTAGTATAAAATAGTAAGTAAGTTTGCACTAGAAACTATAAGAAAAGAAAACTTTCATTGTTATTTTAGAAATGTTGTTAGCATTCTTCCTGGAGTAAGGGACTCTTTTCATCTAAATTACTGTCGAATTCGTATCACTATGTATTCTCCTGGCTTGAAGATACCTCTTCAGGTATGATGAGCACTGTATTTTGTACAGTATGTTATCTTTGTATGAATGAACTATTTTGATACTATTTAACACACATGTATGTAATGAGAAACACAGAAGCTCTTTTAGTTCTCTCAAATGTTTTAGGACCTTGAAGCATAATAATACTGTCTACTTTATGGCCTTTTCTAGCACTTGCTAATCTTAAAGTGTAAGTTTACAAAATGTGGCAAATCACTATCTACTCATTTTCCCTCCTCTTCCCCCCCCACCAAGGTAGTGTCTCACTCTAGCCCAGGATGACCTGGAATTCACTATGTAGACTCAGGATGGCCTCAAACTCAGTGATAATCCTATTTCGACCTCTCAAGTACTGGGATTAAAGGCGTGCATCACTATGCCTGGCTCCTCTTTCTTGAGATACAGTCTTAGCCCAGGCTAGCCTTGAATTAGTGATGGTCTTATCTTAGTCTCCCATGTGCACCATCATGCCTGGCTCTATTCATAATTCTAGCAACTTCTAATTCAAATATGTCCTGTTATGAAAGGGATTTTGCTCATATTTATAGCTAATAAAATATCTTACTAAATATTAAGGTTTTATTAAGCTAAATGAGCTTAATACAGAAAATTTGCAATATGATATTGGTAATACATGAGCAATTTAAAAGATCTGTAGCAAAAATTTTACTTTGTAAAATAAATGCTTGTAATGATGAAGATATTACCTGATCTAGGAAGAAAATAATTGCTCTTTTAAAAAATTGATTATCTACATGCCCATATGATTGCAGCACAATGAAAAAAAATCAAGATAACACTGAACAGTTACAAGAAATATAGTAAACTTGATGTCCTATATGCCAAGGTTTTTCACATGTGGATGTGTATATGATTCTTTTGTGGTGCTGGGAATTGAACTCAGTGCCCTGTGTACACTAGACAAACACACTACCACTGAGCTATATCCCTAGCTCTCATTGGTCTTGATATTGACAGGAATCTCACAGTACTCAGTTGAAAAAAGCCATATGATAACTTCAATCAAATTACTATCGTTGCAATCAAACTGTAAGATGCACACAACCTCAAGAGATCGAACTGAGCTAGGTGAGATGGTGCACGCCTTTAATGAATCCCAGCACTAAGGAAGCAGAGACAGGATAGCTGAGAATTCAAGACCAGCCTAACACTACATAGTGAATTCTAGGCCAGCCTGAACTAGAGCCAAACACTACCTTGGAAAACAAAACAAAACAAGAACAACAAAAATACTGGATGAAGAAAGCCAACAGTTTATCTAAAAAATACTTCAAAGACATTTTTCCTGATTAACTCTGTGATCAGTTCCTTTCTCTGCCTCCTTTAAAAGGTTCTTAAAATTTCCTGGTGAAGTTTCTTCCATCTAATTCCCATGTGAGCTCAGTCACATGGTGTAAGTTCATGGACTGAATTTCTAATCAGAATAATCATAGCTTCTATGTTGTGAGTTCATGGAAACTCAGGAAACGTTCTATTAGAATAGATGCACTTTCTTTCTCCTAATATATACACATTGAGGCAGAATATTTGAATGAAGCAAATGAGACAAAAAGTACAAGCTGTGGAGAAAATCTGACATTTACCACCAGTTCTGGGGAGGTGAGACATCAACACTTAGATGATGCAATCCATGACGTGAATCTGTAAAGTGTCTATGTCAGGCAGAACCTCTCCACATTTTGGGCAAGAATGAATGGGAATACTCCGTGGTTGCTGTGGTGGCCAGTTCCTATCGTCAGCTCCTGGGAAAAGCAGGAAACAGAATGTTCCATTAGTTCCATCTCGACTGCACCTGTATGTGACTTTATTAACAGTTAATATGAACATCTGTTAAATTTGTAATCAACATCTAGTGGGATATGAACGTAGGCCTCTTAGTCATGTGGAAGTTATCACTGTGTACACAGAGAAATCTATAAATACTATCTGCTTCCTTCTTAGTCCAGATTAAATTGCATTGCACATTCAATGTCTGTTAAAACAGTTTCAGTTCTGTGCACAGGACAAAAATAACTTCTATTAAAAACTAAATATGTGGGCTGGAGAGATGGCTCAGCATTTAAGGCACTTGCCTGCAAAGCCTAATGACCCAGGTTTGATTCCCCAGTACCCACATAATGCCAAATGCACAGTGGCGCAGGCATGTGGAGTTCATTTGTAGTGGCTAGAGGCCCTGGCATGCCCATTCTCTCTCTGTCTCTTCTCTCTCTTTTTGTAAACAAAAGTATTAAAACACTAAATATGTGAGACAGTGAGATGGAAGAGGTTCCAGGCAAAACAGGGAGCAAACAAAAGAGTCCAGGAGAGGTCCCGGGGAACAACATGACCCTTCTGAAAGCAGCCAATAGGTCCAAGCGCAGAACATATGTAAAAGAGGGCCTCTGTTTAACCAGGTCTGCATCACTGCAAACTACTGTTGATGCTGACAAGTATTTCTGTCTTCTGAACACTTCTCTGACCTGATCTTCTGGGAGCAATGCAAATAATTCCAGATTTTTGGAGTCTCAGTCATTTTGTTTGTTTGTTTGTTTTCATTTATTTGAAAGCGATAGACAGAGAGCGAAAGAGAGACAGACAGATAGAGAGGGAATGGGCGAGTCAGGGCCTCCAGCCACTGCAAACGAACTCCAGATGCATGCGGCACCTTGTGCATCTGGCTTACATGGGTCCTGGGGAATTGAGCTTTGAACTGGGGTCCTTAGACTTCACAGGCAAGTGCTTAAGTGCTAAGCCATCTGTCCAGCCCATGGTCTCAATCTTGACAATGGTTCAGCTCCTCAAACTTCCATATTTTTGGGATTACAAAGATGACTTTTAACATTTATTTGTCTTAAAATACATTGTTTGAATTTAGTGATATATAAAAATATAAGAGATAGTTTGAGTTCAGCAAGTTTCAGCATTTTTATTTATTGTTTGTAGTGCTGGGGAACAAAACAGGGCCTCATGCATGCTAAGTAAATGCTCTGCCACTGGGCTACACCTGCCACTTCACTCAAGACGATTTTCTGAATGGGTATATTCCTTGTAAGGCATGATATGTGAAACAGGCAGCTTTCTTATAACTTCATCACTTGAGATCAGGGGCTAGTGAACTTTTTCTGTAAAAGTATGTAGTGTGTGTGTATGTGTATGTGTGTATATATATATATAGACAGATATATAGATAGATAGATAGATCCCTCCCCCCACCTCTCTCTATATATATATATGTATACACATATACACACACACACACATACATACATACATAGGCTTCACAGGTCATAGTTTGTCACACCTACTTAACACTGCCATTGTGGTGGGAAAATTGCCATAGTACTTGGGAGGCAGAGGTAGGAGGATGCTGTGAGTTCAAGGCCACCCTGAGATTAATAGTGAATTCCAGGTCAGCCTGGGCTAGAGTTAGACCCTACCTCAAAAAACCAAGAAAAGAAAGAAAATCACCAAAGACAGGATTCAAATGAAAGGGCATGACTATGTCCCAGAAAAACTTCACTTATAAAGAGACAGGGCTGCAGAGATGGCTTAGCAGTTAAGGCGCATGCTTATGAAGGCTAAAGACCCAGGTTTGATTCTCTAGGCCCCATGTAAGCCAGATGCACATGGTGGCACATGCATCTGGAGCTCGTTTGCAGTGGCTAGAGCCCTGGCGTGCTCATTCTCACTTCCTCTCTCTCCCTGTCTCTCAAAAAATGAGGTGAGGGATTCTCCACTCATACCAGCCTCCTTGCAAACTCAAGAAACCCGAAGGGGAAAACAGCAAGGACCAGCTGAGCAGCTCATGTGGAAGAGGCTTGCGGGGGTCAGATACGCAGCTCAGACACAACTTCAGGCACCCTCCACCGACCAACAGCGCCAGCAATCACCGGAGAGCCAAGGAAGGGAGTTCAGCTACCCAAAACCCAGCACCGGTGATCAGAGCAGTGACCCACACATCTAAGAATATTGCAGATAATTAGAAAATGCAAGCATCAAATTAATGTAGGATGCAAAAATGTCTACATTATAATACAAGAAAAACAAAGAATCAAGACAATATAATTCTACCCAAAATTATAAAGCCATCATATGTGACCTCCAGTTAGACTGATTTAGGTAAAATGCCTGAAAAAGATTTCAAAAGAATGATTATAACTATGTTCAAAGAAATCAAAGGAATCAATAAAGACACAGGAAACCAATTTAATGAAATAAGGAGGTCAATACAAGGCAGGGGTAAGGAAAAAAATACTGAAGAAAATCCAATCAGAAATACAAGAAATACAAAAACAGAGTCAGTCAAATAAAAAACCCTGTGGGAAGTCTCACCAGTAGACTGGATGAAGGAGAGGACAGAATATCTAAACTAGAAGACCAGGTGGCAGATCTAATACAGTTCCAACAAAGAGAAAAACAAGCTAATAGCAAGGTATGAATGGGGATTTCAAGATATTTGGAACACTATGAAAAGATCAAACATAAGAAATTCAAAGAAGAAGAATTTCACTCCAAAGGCATAGCAGGTGTTTTCAACAAAATCATAGAAGAAAATTTCCTCCAAATTGGGAAAGAGATGCCAGGGCAGATACAGGAAGCTTTTAGAACATCAAACAGACAAAACATGGAAAGAATGTCTCCTCACTATGTTATACTTAAATTACCAAGCACGCAAAGCAAAGAAAATATACTGAAACTAGTTGGAGAGAAAAATCAAGCAAGTCACCTACAAAGGCAAGCACATAAGGATCCCAGCAGATTAATCAACACAAACTAAAAGGCACAGGGTTTGGAACGATGTATTCCAAGATCTGAAAGAGAACAACTGTCAACCAAGATTACTTTATCCAGCAAAGCTATCTATCCAAATTGACAGAGAAATAAGGATATTCCACAATAAAAATGCTAAAGGAATATGTGACAATGAAGCCAGCTCTACAGAAAATACTTGAGGGATTCTTCACACTAAACAGAAAGCAAAGCACACACATGAGGAAACAGGAAAAATAAACCACACTCAAATAACAGTTAAAACAA
The DNA here is from genome assembly GCF_020740685.1 of Jaculus jaculus. NCBI lineage: Eukaryota > Metazoa > Chordata > Mammalia > Rodentia > Dipodidae > Jaculus > Jaculus jaculus. The sequence continues at coordinate 67,099,991 of NC_059116.1, forward strand.
GTGAGTAAAGGGGAACAGGAAGCAGTACAAAATAAGAAGAATGGCAGGAATAAACACATAAACCTTTCAATAGTAACTCTTTTTTTTCAGTGTTTAATTCTTTTTTTTTTAAATTTTTATTAACATTTTCCATGATTATAAAATATATCCCATGGTAATTCCCTCCCTCCCCACCCCCACACTTTCCCATTTGAAATTCCATTCTCCATCATATTACCTCCCCATTACAATCATTGTAATTACATATATACAATATCAACCTTAACTCTTAATATCAGTGGCCTCAATGCCCCAACCAAAAGACACAGGCTTACAGACTGGATTAAAAGGCAGCATCCTGCTGTTTTTTGCCTCCACCTCTCCATAAAAGACAGACACTATCTTAGGGTGAAAGGATAAAAAATGATATTTCAAACAAATGGGCCTAGGAAGCAAGCAGGTGTTGCTATCCTAATATCTGACAGGATAGACTTCAAACCAACATTAGTGAAGAAAGATAAAGAGCCGGGCATGCTGGCAAACGCCTTTAATCCCAGCACTCGGGAGGTAGAGGTAGGAGGATCGCCGTGAGTTCGAGGCCACCCTGAGAATATATAGTGAATTCCAGGTTAGCTTACGCTAAGCCATCTCTCCAGCCCTATTTTGCCATTATTAAATATTATTTTAGGGTTAACTTTTCATTTTTGATATTTCTTAATTTGTAAGGCATTTTCTTTTCTTCTTTCTTTCTTGGGGACAAGGTTTTACTCTGACCCAGACTGACCTGGAACCCACTGCAGCCCAGGAATGTCAGCCTCCCCGACCGGATTAAGTGTGAGAGGAACCACTCACACCACCACGCGGGCCTCCTTTAGGGCCTTCGGTTCTGTTAGTTTTGTCTGTTTGCTGTAGTCCTCACTTAAGCATAAAGACTACATGCTACTTCTGTCTGTGTTTGCATACTGCTCAGTTGCCTTTAGGTTTGTTGTTATTTCACTCCACCCAGGCTACTATTGGAACCTTTCTACGACTCTTCCTAAGCACAACTTTATTATTATTAATTATGAACTTACTGTATGAACACCTTGCATGGTGGTCATAGTCCCATAGAATTATACTCTTATGTCCCCTCTCATCTTTCCCCATTCCACTGAAGTTCCTCCTCAGAATGAGTGTTCTGAAGGCGAATCTTTCTATTTTCTGTAACATGCATGAATTTCAGGATTCTGGGGTAGTTTTGGGTCTTACATTGAGGCCCTTGCTCCATTTACAGTTGGCTTTTGTACAGAGTGAGAGAAAAGGATTCAAATTCATTCTTCTACATGTGGTTATCCAGTTTCTCTAGCATCATTGGTTAAAAATGCTATCTTTTCTCTCATGTGAATTTTTGGCACCTTTGTCAAAGATCAGGTCGCTGTAATTACTAGAACTTATCCCTGGATCTTCATCCTATTTCACTGACCTATGTGTCTATTTTTTTAAATATTTTTTGTTCATTTTTTATTTAGTTATTTGAGAGCGACAGACATAGAGAGAAAGACAGATAGAGGGAGAGAGAGAGAATGGGCGTGCCAGGGCTTCCAGCCACTGCAAATGAACTCCAGACGTGTGCGCCCCCTTGTGCATCTGGCTAACGTGGGACCTGGGGAACCGAGCCTTGAACCGGGGTCCTTAGGCTTCATAGGCAAGCGCTTAACCGCTAAGCCATCTCTCCAGCCCTATGTGTCTATTTTTGTCCAAGTACCATACTGTTTTTATTACTATAGCTTTATAGTATATCTGGAAATCAGGTATGATGATCCCACCAGCAGTATTCCTTTTGCCAAGGATATATTTGGCTATATGATGTCTTTCAAAGCACACTTTTTAAATTTAATTTTTTTATTCACAAATTCTATACTTATAGACACTAAATCATGATATTTCCCTCCCCTGCCCATATTCCCTTTCACAACTCTGCTCTCCATCACATCCCCTCCCTCTCTCTGTTAGTTTCTCTTTTATTTTGAAGTCACCTTTTGCTCTTATTATGAGGGTCTTGTGAAGTTATTACTAGACACTGAGATATAGAGGCCAATTGCTGTGTGGACAGTTGGATTGTAAGGAGTGGCACCCTTCCTTTGGCTCTTACATTCTTTCCGCTACCTCTTCCACAATGGACCCTGAGTCTTGGATACAATGCCATTGCAATCCACTCAAAATAGAACATTCACTGAAGATTCTACAAGGGCTAATACTTGCTCTTCCCTTAATAAAATAAGACTTTCACACAGAAATGGGGAGAACCCAGTGAGGGGGAAACAAAAACAAAAGACACAAAGCAAGAGAGCTCCATGAAGGTTGCTTATGTCCACAATGTAAGTTTCCAATGAAAACATAGATGAGACAAGTGAAAGAGCATCCCAAAATGAAATCACAAAAAGGTATGTGACTCTGACCAAGAGAACCAACTGGAAGCAAATCAACAAAGAAACAAATTCACACTCTTTAAGCACACAGCTTTCATCACTAGGTTTAACTTAATTGAAGAAAGTCAGAAAGAGTTCAAAAGAGAGATAACTGAGCTGAATGTGAGTCAACAAATAGGGGATCGCAATAACCAGATAGTTAAGCCTAATGAAGACATGATTAAATGCAAGAATGAATTCTAAGAGCTGGGCATGATGGCATATGCCTTTAATCTGAGCACTCCAGAGACAGAGTTAGAAGGTTCACTGTGAGTTTGAGGCCACCCTGAGACTACATAGTGAATTCCAGGTCAGTCTGGGCTAAAGCAAGACCCTATCTCAAAAAATCAATAATAAGAATTATAATAATGATTTCAAAGAAGCATCAAGAAAATCAAAGTATGATCTGAAAATGGAATTTGACAAAGGGATGAGCGCAATACAGAAAAATGCAACTGAAAATAAAAATCAAGTAGAGTTTGTAAAAATCTCTTTAGAAACCCTGACAGAGTTAATCATGTGTAGGACAGACCCTGAGATCTGAAAGACAAGACAAAAGAAATTTCTCAGGAGCCCCAAATTTTTGATAAGCTGAAAAAATCATGCAAATGGAATATGGGAGAACTGTGGGATACCCTAAAATGACCAAACATCTGAATCATGGGTATACCAAAAGGGGAAGAAATTCAGGCCAAAGGCATGGAGAATGTATTCGACAAAATTACTGAAGAAAACTTACAGACCTGAGGGGAAGCTCCATGGTGGCAGGGGAAACCGATGGCATGAGCAGAGGGTGGAAATCACCCCCTGACCAATATTAGGTGGACAACAGGAACAGGATAGTGTGCCAAATAGTGGCAAGGGGACACTAGCTATAATACCCATAAGGCCACCCCCAACAATACACTGCCGTCAGAAGGATTCAATCCCCCAAGAAAGGCAACTTGTAGTCAAAACAATGCTTGAACCATGTTCACACACAGGCTTCCAACCCAACACATTTCATGAAGCACACACCGGTTAGCGCCAGTATTGTCTTTACCTATGTTGAACAGGGAAACTGAAAACCTACCATCCTTTTTAGGTCCTTTTGCTTATGTTGTAGTAAGCATGGACTGGTGTTTGATTCTACATGGCACCTAATTTCTGTACCAGCTGAGGCAGCATGGAGACATGATCCTGTTTTCACTGAATTCTCCTCAGAGCTTTGGTAGGAACAAGAAATAGAAAGTTCCTTTCTTCTCATTCTGTTAAGCACAATTTTTTCTAAGTATATGTTTGGAGCATGTCCATTTTTACCAGGGTATCTCTCTTAAGTTCAGTTTCTATAGGATTGAGCCCAGAACTTTGCATATGCAAGGCCAGTGTTTTACCTTCGAGCTCTGCACCCAGTCCACTTCATTCATATTCTGTATTTTGCCATAGACTCTTCCAGGCTGGCTTGGAACTTGCAATTGTCCTACCTCAGGCTCCTGAGTACTGGAAGTACAGGTGTGCACCCCATGCCTGGCTCAGCCAGAACCTGGAGACCGTGAGAGACGCTGAGGCAGTCTAAGGAAAGTGGGTGCTGGGATGATGGGAACTAAAATATAAATCAGAATGCCAGTGCAAGCAGTGTGTAGAAAGCACTGTTTTGAATCAAAACTAAACACTTCTCATCAGTTTCAAGTGAATTTGAGAAGTGAAATGTCAATTGAAAAAACAGCACAATTTGTCACTCCTTGTGTGCATTTGTAAAAGCCAACCGGCCAATGAGGAAACATGCATTTCTCAACTTATTTGTGTCTTTTTTTTGTTTTTTTTTTTTTTTTTTTTTGGTTCTTCAAGGTAGGGTCTCACTCTAGCCCAGGCTGACCTGGAATTCATTATGGAGTCTCAGGTTGGCCTTGAACTCACTGTGATTCTCCTACCTCTGCCTCCCGAGTGCTGGGATTAAAGGCGTGCGCCACCACGCCTGGCTTTTTTTTTCTTTTCTTTTTTTTGACAAGTACTCTCCTTTGAATATATTCCACGAGCTCACGAGTTCATCTTTTTTCTTTGTAATTAGTTTTTCTTCTGTTTTATCAATACATATTAATTATACAAAATATTGGGCTTTATTATGTATGACATTTTTGGACAGAGGTACAGTTTTTTTTATTTGTTTTGCCTTGTTGAGGCAGTGTCTTGCTATACAACCTGTAACCCAATCATTCTATCTTTGCCTCCAAGGGCTGGGATTATAGGCATGAATCATGACATGACTACTGTGTCTATACTTAATCTGAATTTAGAGGAGTGGGGAGAAAGGGAGTACCAGACTGTACAAAATGATACTCAAGAGAAAATTTCCCAGGATTTAATACTTCACTATATAAGCCAATATCTTTTTTCTTGCTGACAATGTAACTGCAGTTCTGACCCAGGGAGATAGCTCAATGGATACAGTGCTTACTGGGCAAGTATGAGGATCTGCATTGGATGCCAAGGGTCCATGTAAAATGTCTGGCATGGCAGCAGGTGCTTAAAACCCCAGTGCTGAGGAGGCAGATACAGGAGGATCCCTGGAGCTCACTGGCCAGCTAGTCTAGCCTAAGTGGTGAGTTCCAGGCCAATGAGAGAGCCTAGCTCAAAAAGAGGTGGATGGCAAACTTGAATGACACCTGAGGTTATCTTCTGGCTGCACACATACATGTGCCCACATATATACAACATGCACCACACACACACACACACACCTGAAGTTCTATTTCAGTAATCAGTTGGTATGTAAAAGTAACTCAGGCTAATTTAGCACTTGAAAGCAAAAAGATAAGGAACCATTTTCTGTGTATAAAATTCCATATGACATCCTACATTCAGAGTCTTAGTGACTGTGGCGGTTAATGTAGACTGACAATTTAACAGGATCTACAGTCACCTAGGAGACAAATCCTGGTCATGCAAGTCTATGACGGGCTTTCTAGGTAGGGTTGAGTGAGGTGGGAGACACACCTTCACTGCAGTTGGCACCGTTCCATGTGTGAGGATTCAGACTGCGTCACGAGGACAGAGCAGGGTGCAGCTACACTGCTCTCTCTCTGCGTCCCGACTACGGATGCAGCGTGACCAGCAGCTTCATGCTCCTGTGGCCCTGCTTCCTGGCCATGAACTGCATACTCATCAGGGATTTTGTCATAGTAGCAAGAAAAACAATGACTACAATGACAGTGCCACTAATTTCCTAGCAGTGTTAGGTCTTTGATTTTTTAAAAAATATTTTATTTTTATGTATTTATTTGAGAGAGGGTAAGAGGCGGTGAGAGAGAGAGAGAGAGAGAAAATGGGTGCACCACTGCAAACGAACACTAGACGCATGCGCCACCTTGTGTATCTGGCTTACGTGGGTCCTGGGGAACTGAACCAAGGTCCTTTGGCTTTGCAGGCGTATGCCTTAATGTCTAAGCCACCTCTCCAGCCCTAGGTCTTTGATTTTCATTTATGCTTATTTTGATTGAATCAAGGATAATACTTCCCTTTTTAAAAATTATTACAAAGTATATATATTATACTCGTGCACTAATACTTTAACAAATACAGTACCACACTTCTGAGGAGGGTCATGACCAGCCTCACTGAGGAAGTTAACATCTGGGTCTATTACAGAATTAAATGAGCCGGGCGTGGTGGCGCATGCCTTTAATCCCAGCACTTGGGAGGCAGAGGTAGGAGGATCACCGTGAGTTCGAGGCCACCCTGAGACTACATAGTGAATTCCAGGTCAGCCTGGGCTAGAGTGAGACCCTACCTCAAAAAACCAGAAAAACAAAAACAAAAACAAATGATAAACTATGTGAAGTACTATTTAGTGGTGGGTTCCACTTCCAACTCTGGCTCTAACTGGCCATGAAATGCTAGTTATTTTAACCATGTCAAATTTTAGTTTGTCTTCTAAAAGACAACAGGGCCTCTTGCTGTTTCAAACAAACACCAGATGCGCACACCTCTTTTTGTGTCTGGCTTACCTGGGTGGCTTGGGAATTGAACCCAGGCTGGTGGGCTTTGCAGGCAAGGGCTTTTAACTTCTAGGCCGTCTTCCCAGTCCCTGACATGATGTGTTTTGAGAATCAGATGAAGTAATGCAGATGAAGGGCATGAACAGCACACACAGTGCTTACCCACAGCATACCTCAATAAATGCTAATAATCATGTGGGAAACACCAGGTAGTAGATCAAGATAAATGCTTTAGGGATCTCACCATTGAGCAGAGTGCTTAAATACGGCTTTGCACTGATAAAGTAACATGGAGTGGCAGAGGAAGTTCAGAGGGGAAATAACTCAAAGAGATGGACTTTGAAGTTCACTGGAAAGAGATTGCAAGAAGATGGGAAAGATACCACAGAAACACATGCAAATGGGGTCTGTGATGTGCTGTGCCCTGGAGGGTAGAGCACATGGCTGGCATTGAGATGTGCTGTGGTCCAGGTGATAAAGCATGTGGCTGGCACTGGTGAAGATCTAAGATCGATTCCCAGCATCACATGCAAAGTGAAACTCCAAATATATACAAGTAGTGACTCAGGATGAGTTGAAGGGGGTGATTCAAATCAGCTATTATCTTTAAAATATTTTATTTAAGAAAGAGAAAAAGGGAGGGGGGGGAGAAAAAATGGGTGCTCCAGGGCCTCTAGCCACTGTAAATAACCTCCAGATGCATGCGCCACCATGTGAATCAGGCTTACATGGGTCTTGGGGAAGTGTACCTGGGTCCTTTGGATTCACAGGCAAGCACCTTACCTGTTAAACCATCTCTCTAGCCCTCAGCTACTACCTTTAAACTAAAGTTACATATGGCCTCATCTGACAAGAAAAGATCTGGAATTAGACAGTAATAGAGATAGGAGCTCTGGGAACATAAGGTGTACTGTTATTTTGAGTAGCTTGCATGCGAACCATTCTATACAATGTATTGGAATTTTTCTCCAAGTGACTTCCAAAAAAAAATCTGCTCACACCTAGGTGACTTACCTCTCTGAACCAGGTAAGCCTGCTGGTCTGAGTCACTCGTTCTTGCCCCATGTCGGCTCTGCATTTCCATCAAGGACTGCCTAGTGGGAGCGAAAGCAACGCTGCATGTTATATCTTATAGCCTCGATGCAAGCCAGCACTAAGCATCAACAAAAGAAAATTCCAAAAGTGCCAGCCTTTCTACAGTGCGGGGTTCCTTACAAGAACACGCCTCTTGTAAAGAGTCCCTTTTCCCTCTCCTTAAGAGGACAAAAGAAACACAGGAGCCCGAGCTCCCGCTCTGTGGATGAGAAATGCCCAGAATGCTGTAAAATCTCCCTGGTCTTTAGCCGGGCACAAACAGCTGTTTTGTGTGCCATGGTTCTCTGCCAGCCTACAAGAGGCAAGGCTTACAGAAGGATGACCCTTCAGAAGGACGCACCACTACAAGCGCCCTGCACGGAGATGGGTGAGAGGCCACCCTGATAAATGCACTTTGTATATAAACAAAACAAAACGAAAACTACCACCCCAGTTCATGAAAACCTGAACTGGGCTGGTGCAATGGTTAAAGTGTTTGCCGGGCATGCAAGAAGCCCTGGATTCAATCCTCAGCACATAAAACAAAACAAAAATTAACCACCGCAAACTTAAAGCTAAGTTGATTTTCAAATATTATGGACATGAAGATACTATCTGGGGAAAAAAGATACTATATGGGAAACAAATTAAGACTTTTTAAAAACCAGGAAATCAACAAACTGTTTATTGACAGGTAAATGGATTAGAAAAAAAGTAACATATTTCTGTATTAAAATATTATGCAGCAATTAAATATGATGAATTAACTTCATTTACTCAAACCATTCTTTGTTTTCTAAACTGAGTTAAATCTATATGACAGGTCAAAATCATGTTATATAAGTTGAATTGGAGAATAATATAATGATAATTTTGTAAGTTAAATATATAAAAAATAAAGTTTTTTGTTTGAAAATATTATGTAGTAGTGTCTGCATATATGTGGAAAAGTATAGTAGATTGGGGCCGCTTCCTGCCAAAATCCTGGTTTTACAAAGGGTAGGAAAAGGGGACTAAAATGAAGGATCTCTCACTGAGGAGATTTCAACTTTATCTACAGCTCTTTTTTCCTTTAATAAAAAAGTTCTTGAAGCAAATAAAAGAAACATTAACTAATTCAGAATGGTGTACCTAGTGCTCTGTATTACTTTGGTTTCTCTCTCATTCTTTTTTTGTTTTGTTTTTCAAGGTAGGGTCTTGCTCTAGCCCAGGCTGACCTGGAAATCACTCTGCAGTCTCAGGCTGGGCTCACACTCACAGTGATCCTCCTACCTTGGCCTCCCAAAGTGTTGGGATTAAAGGTGTGTGCCACCATGCCCAGCTACTTTATTCTCTTTCTATAATGTTTTAAGACCTGAAAATGATTTTTTTCAGTCAGAAATGGTAGCCTAGGCCTATGATCCCAGCACTCCAAAGGCTAAGGCAGGAGGATCACAACTTCAAGGGCAGTCCGCACATCACAGGAACGTCCCGGGCAGCCTGGATTAACAGGACCGCTTCTCTGCAGCTGCAGATGGCCACATCTTCCGCCTGCTGCGCCTTACCTGCCTCCATCCTCGAAGTCACTGCTCTCTTTTAGCAAGATCGCCAGCTGCAGGGCAAGCTGCTCCTTTTCCTCATGGATCTTCTCCCTCGCTGCTCTCTCAGCATGAAAATCTGAGCAGTAGACTTCCATCTGTCCGGGAAGAAGGGGAACTAACTACTGAGATCAGCGGGGAGTCTCTGCAGCTCACCTGTCTCCAAGGTCACAAAAGAGGACATCTAGAAGGCCAGTAAATACTAGAAAAAGCACTCAACTTCCTCCTTTTGTCCTCGGTGAACTATGAAGTGAAGTCCCATTATTACCTCAGCTTGGTAGTATGGACAGCAACGGAAACTCTTGATAGAAATATGTATTGATACATTCGGAGAACTTTACCTATTCAACCGAGAAGCATTTACAGAGTACACACCAGCAAGTCCACTCCCAGGTGTGCACCTAACAGAAATGAGCGCAGGGCTAGAGAGATGGCTTAGTGGTTAAGGCGTTTGCCTGCAAAGCCAAAGGATCCTGGTTTGATTCTCCAAGACCCACGTTAGCCAGATGCACAAGGGGGCGTATGCATCTGACGTTCGTTTGCAGTGGCTGGAGGCCCTGGCGTGACCATTCTCTCTCTCTCTAATAAATAAATAAATTAGAAAAATGAGTATACATGTGAGCAGAGACATGTCTAGTCATAATCTGTAAACCACTCACATACCTATCAATTACAGAACTGCTAAATAAATTTCATTGACTTTTACACTTAAAATTGGATATATGCTGTACATGTTTCCATTAAACAAATTTTTTTTGAGAAAGAGGCAGACAGAGAGAGTGAGTATGGGCACACCAGGGCCTCTTGCCACTGAAAACAAACTCCAGATGCATGTGCCACTTTATACATCTAGCTTTTTGTGGAAACTGGGGAATCAAAACTGGGGTATCAGGATTTGCAAGCAAGTGCCTTTGGCCACTGAGGCATCTTTCCAACCCAAAAGTTGTTTTCATTTTTAGTTCACTGGCAGAAGGGATATAAAATAAGCACTACAAGTATGCTAAGCACCATTGGTTTTGCAATTGAAAATCTCATCAGGCCTGAGCTACCACAGCCCATGTCTCTGGAGTGTGTCTCACCTGAGCCCTGAGGACGGCCATGGTTTCAAGGTCCTCTTCCTGCTTGGCAATGGTCTGCTTCATCTCGTCCATCTGGAGCTGCTTGGAAGCCAGTGCCCTCTCTGCCAGCTCTAGTTTCTCATTCAGTTCTTGCAGCAGCGTCTGATCCACTTTTCCTGACTGAAAAACACTTTATTTTAGAAACGGCTTAGAAATAATGCAGCCTATTGTAGTAAAACATGAAAGGTTTATTTATTTTTTTTAAAAAATTACTAGCTCTTGTCTGTTAATCATTCAGAAGGTGTATTCATTTAAATTATAACTTGTAAATAATAATTTCCCAATTATTTATATATATATATATATATATATATATATATATATATATACACATATATATATGTGTGTGTGTGTGTGTATAATTTTTATTTATTTATTTATTTGACAGAGAAAGAGAGAGAGAGAGAGAGAGAGAATGGACACTCCAGGGCCTCTAGCCACTGCAAATGAACTCCACATGTGTGCACCCCCTTATGCATCTGGCTAACACAGGTCCTGGGGAATTGGAATTGAACCAGGGTCCTTTGGCTTTACAGGCAAATGCCATAACTGCTAAGCCATCCCTCCAGCCCTCAATTTAAATTTTTCAAAAAATAATACTAAAATAAGGAAATAACAACAAACCCCAACCTTGATGAGGATACTGTTACCTTCTAATACATGACACTCTTACTCTGTGAAAATGTTTATATTTAAAATCTACTAGGTTCTTCAGAGGAAAAGTGCTCTATTGAAAAAAGTGGTGGCGGGAGGAGCTGGCAAGATGGTTCAGTTGTTAAGTGCTTGCAGTGTAAGAATGAAGAAAGATCAAAAAAAAAAAAAAAAAATAAAAGAGAAGAGAAAAAGAAAGCCGGGTGTGGTGGTGCATGCCTTTAACCCCAGCACTCGGGAGGCAGAGGTAGGAGGATTGCCATGAATTTGAGGCCACCCTGAGACTACATAGTGAATTCCAAGTCAGCCTGGGCTAGAGTGAGACCCTACCTTGAAAAAATAAAACAAACCCAAAACAAACGAACGAACGAACGAACAAACAAACAAAAACCAGATCTGAGTTTGGATTCCCAGCACCCATGTTAAAAGCCAGCTGCACGCCTGTAATCTCAGCTCTCAGGAGCTAGAGACAAAAGGATCTCTGGGGGTCGCTGGCTAGTCTAGACAAACTGGAAAGCTCTGGGTTCAGCGAAAGGCCCAGTCTCAAGAAATGAGATGGGGACCTGGGAACTGGCTCAGTAGGTAACATGAGGGTCTGAGACTGCCTGAGTTTGATTCCCCAATAACAAGCTCTGGGTTGAGGGCAAGACTCAATCTCAAGAAAATATACAGATGAGGGCTGGAGAGATGGCTTAGCGGTTAAGGCGCTTGCCTGTGAAGCCTAGGAATGCTTGCTCGAATCTCCAGGTCTCACACATAGCCAGATGCAAAAGTGATGCAGGCATGCAATGTTGCACATGCGCACAAGAGAGCGCACGCATCGGGAGTTCGTTCACAGTGGCAGAAAGGCCCTGGCGTGCCCAATCTCTCTCTCTCTTTCCCTCTCTCAAAAATAAAATAAGTAGTATTATGTAATTTTTTTTTGCATGGGTAGATGGGGGTGTCACTTGTATGTTACCATACAGCTGACATGTATTTTTGTCTGTTCTTTACTATCTGAGTAGTTCCATGCTATGTATGTACCATAACCAACCTATTGCCTATGAGAAACATGTAAGATAATGTATTTACAGCCATTGTTACAAGTTTATAATGTATTTTTCTATCTTGTTTTATATGTATGTTATAATATTCAAAAAAGAATTTTTTTTCTCGATTGACAAAAGGATACTAAATGCAAAACCCACAATTTGAAAGCTGAAAATTGCCAGTTGTTTTGCAGTACTTTATTATATTGGGTGTCTTGTCTTTCTTGGGCTTTTAGTTAGCTAATGAATGAATACATTAGACACTTCCTGGGTTTTAGTTGGGATGTTACATAGCTTGCATTTTAATTCTTTGGTTCTTTGTTGTTTCTATTAGCCCAAAGCATTATTTTAATAAATGTTATAATACCAACCTACAAAAATAAAATAAGTTAGCCGGGCGTGGTGGCGCATGCCTTTAATCCCAGCACTCGGGAGGCAGAGGTAGGAGGATCGCCGAGAGTTCGAGGCCACCCTGAGACTACATAGTGAATTCCAGGTCAGCCTGAGCCAGAGTGAGACCCTAACTCGAAAAACCAAAAAATAAATAAATAAATAAATAAATAAAATAAAATAAGTATCCAGATGAATAACAGGAGGGCACCTGATGATCTCCTCTGGCCTTTGCCCATGCTCACTGAGTGCACACATCTGCCCACCTACATCCATACGGGCACACCACACACACACACACACACACACACACACACACACACACACACACGGAAAGCTATTGAGGAAGACATCTGACTTCTGGCCTCCACATGAACATGCACACATGTGCATATGTCTGCAACCACACACGCATCCTACACACACAAATGTTAGAAGTACAAAAGAAAATCTGGACCTGGTGGTACAGTCTCTAACTCAGGGGATCACAGGTATAAGATGTGTCTACACAACCTAGTGAGACAGTGAGGCCAGTGCAAAACACATGGAGGGAGGGAGGAGAAAGAGTGGATTTGTAAGGATATGAATTCAAAGATCTCTAATTCAAAGACTCCATCCACGGTCTGCAAATTCACGCCATACTGGATGACATGATTATTAAATTAAATGCTGATGAGTCTAGGGACCCAAGTTCACTGCCAGCAGGCTCAGTGCCCTTGTACAATGCCATGCAGCAGATGGCGACAGCCAGCTGTCTTGCTGTGCCCCATTCCCATAAGAGCCCATGCTCTTAGCTCCCCTACAGCCTGCCTTGGGACGCACAGACATTTGTACCATATTTATACACAAAGCACATTATACATATGCAGAACATGAGAAGCCATAAAAATTTTTCCACAAGAAATGCATTATAAATTTCAAAGCAACTTCTGAAACCAGACTGTTTACCACCAGGCCATGTAAGTCTTTTTATCTTTTTTCCTGTACATACCTCTTTTTTTGTTAGTTCTGCAATTGTTTTCAGTGCATTATTATGATCTTGAAGAAGCTTGTTGTGTGTCGATTGTAGGATAGCTAGCCTGGATCTATTTAAACAAAAAGATAGATGATATTAAACATAGAATTCTGGGGAAAATATCACAAAAACTTATCATCTTGCCTCCCCATCACCCTCAGAGAACAAGTAGACAGGTGTTCATCTTTATCATTCCAGGCCTGTTACCATCTTCCTTACTGTCAAAGGGCTGTCTTCCAAAAGAGAAGGAGTAGCTTTCCCCAAGTGATAGATAAAACTTTTAAAAATATTACTCTGGGGGGCTGGAGAGATGGCTTAGCGGTTAAGCGCTTGCCTGTGAAGCCTAAGGACCCTGGTTTGGGCTCGGTTACCCAGGTCCCACGTTAGCCAGATGCACAAGGGGGCGCACGTGTCTGGAGTTCGTTTGCAGAGGCTGGAAGCCCTGGCGCGCCCATTCTCTCTCTCTCCCTCTATCTGTTTTTCTCTCTGTGTCTGTCGCTCTCAAATAAATTAAAAAAAAATACTACTCTGGGAAGTGGGAAAATGGCTTAGTGGTTATGGCATTTGCCTGTGAAGCATAAAGGACCTGGGTTCGATTCCCCAGGACCCACGTAAGCCAGATGCACAAATGGGCACATGTGTCTGGAGTTGGTATGTAGTAGATAGAGGACCTGGTGTGCCCATTCTCTTTGTCTCTTTCTCTCCAACAAAAAAATAAATAAAATATTTTTAAAAATACTATTCTTCCAAAGACTCTCCTAAAATATTTTTTTCTTTTTTAAAAAATATTTTATTTTTACTTATTTATTTGAGAGAGAGAGAGAAAGAGAGAGAGAGAGAGAGAGAGAGAGAGACAGAAATAGGCAGGTAGAAAGAGAGAAAGACAGAGAGAATGGGTGTGCCAGGGCCTCCAGCCACTGCAAATGAACTCCAGATGTGTGCATCCCCTTGTGCATCTGGCTTACATGGGTATTGGGGAGTCGAACCTAGGTCCTTTGGTTTTGCAGGCAAGTGCCTTAACCGCTAAGCCATCTCTCCAACCCCTAAGATATTGTTTCTAAAAATAATATTTATTTATGTATTTGAGGAAAGAGAGAGAGGGAGGGAATATGGACATTGCATGGCTTCTGCCACTGCAGATACATGTGCCACTTTCTGCACATGGCTTTATGTGGGTACCAGGGAAGTGAACCAAGGCCATCAGGCTTTGCAAGCAAGTGCCTTTAACTGCTGAACCATTTCTCCAGTTCTTTCTAAGACTCCTTCAAATAAAAAGAAATGAAAAATAACTTAAAAAAATGAAAAAAAAATGGCTGGAGAGATGGCTTAGTGGTTAAGGTGCTTGCTTGAGATGCCTAAGAAGTTATGTTCAAATCAAATCTCCAGGTCCCACACAGCCAGACACACAGTGATGCAAGTTCGCAATGTCGCACATGTGCACGAGGGGAAGCACGCGTCTGGAATTTGTTCCTAACAGACTGAAGGTCCAGGCATGCCCATTCTCTCTCTCTGCCTCTTTATCTCTCTCAAACTAAAAATAGATATTAAAATAAGGGCAGGAGAGATGGCTTAGTGGTTAAGGCACTTGCCTCCAAAGCCTAAGACCCAGGTTCAATTCCCTAGGACCCATGTAAGCCAGATGCACAAGGTGGCACATGCATCTAGAATTTGTCTGCAGTGGCTGGAGACCCTCTTCTGCCATTCTCTCTCTCCCTTTTGCTATATCTCAAATAAAAATAAATTTAAAATAAATGTTAGTAAGTTGTCCTCAGGCTCTAATTGCCACGTGCAGTTAAACAGTCCCTCTTCCTCTTCCTGCCAAGCAGCACTGCACCCCAGAACACTCACTTTTCCTCTTCTGTCTTCGCTTGCTCCATTTTGAGTTCTGATCGCATGCTTTCCACTTGGAGCTCTAACTTCTTGTTAGTATACACAAGCTCTTGCTTTTCATTCTGCTCTGATGGGGTTGAGGAATTCTTCCTTTCCAGAGCCTGACACCTAGGAAAGACAGAGACTTCTTGAGGATAACCAATGCTCTCTTGCTGCTCAGCGGCTTTTTTGTAAGTTCTGTGGTTACATATGCAAAACACAAAACATCTTGGGTCTGTAAGATTTATGAAGGCAAAGCAAAACATTTTATTTTCTTTATGTCTCATTTCTCCCTTCCTTGATCCTTAACTTGACATGGGCATATTTTAAACACTGGCCCAGGGCTGGAGAGATGGCTTAGCAGTTAAGCGCTTGCCTGAGAAGCCTAAGGACCCTGGTTCGAGGCTCAATTCCCCAGGACCCACATTAGCCAGATGCACAAGGGGGCGCACGCATCTGGAGTTCGTTTGCAGTGGCTGGAGGCCCTGGCGCACCCATTCTCTGTCTCTCTCTCTCTCTCTGCCTCTCTCTGTCGCTTTCAAATAAATAAATAAAAATATTAAAAAAAAAAAACAACAAAACACTGGCCCAAATGGTTGGCTAAAGATGAATCCTGTATGGATTCCAAGGGTACCTTTTGTAAGAGTGTGTCAGTCACACTGGGCGTCATGGCACACACCTTTAATTTCAGCACTTAGGAGGCAGAGCAGGAGGATTACTGTGAATTTGAGGTCAGCCTGGTAACTACAAAGTGATTCCAGGTTAGCTTGGCTAGAGTGAGACCCTACCTTTAAAAAACAACAACTCTGTCAGGTATAAAGACTTGGATTTCTACCAGATTCAGTAAGGGGTAAAGAACATTCCCCTAAGCTTTTCTGTTTTGTTTTCTATTTTATAGTAGGGTCTCAGGACTTCACTGTGTAGTCTCAGCGTGGCCCTGAAGTCTTGGTGATCCTCCTACCTCTGCCTCCCGAGTGCTAGGATTAAAGGCGTGCACCACCATGCCCAATACCCTAAGCTCTTCTTGAAGATCAGTATAGGATGTCAATGGGATAATAGCAAAAACAAATAAATGAGAGCTACATGCAAGGATTAATGCCAAGCAAATTAAATATGTCATATAATACTAAGCCTATTATAGAAATTACTAAATACAACTTAAAAATTATAAAACTGAGGCTCAGAAGAGGTCAAGCAAATAGCCTAGCATGGAAATGTGCTTGCCAATGCATACAACGTCATCAACTTAGCTAGGCTAAGCTTTGGGCAGCTTTACCTTTTTTTTTTTTTTTTAAAATTTTTATTTATTTATTTGAGAGCAACAGACACAGAGAGAAAGACAGATAGAGGGAGAGAGAGAGAATGGGCGCGCCAGGGCTTCCAGCCTCTGCAAACGAACTCCAGACACGTGCGCCCCCTTGTGCATCTGGCTAACGTGGGACCTGGGGAACCGAGCCTCGAACCGGGGTCCTTAGGCTTCACAGGCAAGCGCTTAACTGCTACGCCATCTCTCCAGCGCCCCCCCTTTTTTTTGTGAGGTAGGGTCTGGCTCTAGCCCAGGCTAACCTGTAACTCATTATGTAGTCTCAGGGCAGCCTCAAACTCATGGCGATCCTCCTTCGTCTGCCTCCCAAGTGCTGGGATTAAAGGTGTGCGCCACCATGTTCAGCTAACTTTAAATTTTTAAATGAATTAACTGATTTCTATGGGTACAGATATATGGGTACACCAGGGTCTCTTGCCATGGCAGAAGCATGTGCTATTTTGTGTCTGGCTCTTTGTGGATGCTAGAGAATTGAGCCCAGGCTGGCAGGCTGTACACACATATATTTTAATTACTGAGGCATCTCCCCAGCCCACTTTAACTTACTTTATTTTTTTCTTTTTGGAAGACACTATAGCTAAGACTGGTCTCGAACTCCCAATCCTTCTACCTCAGCCTTGACAGTGCTACGTTTCTCTAAATAAACTTTTTTTGGGGGGGGGGCATTATTGAGATAGGATCTCACTCTAGCTCAGGCTAACCTAGAACTCATTCTGTAGTCCTAGGCTGGCCTTGAACTCATGGTGATTCTCCTACTTGTCTCTGAGTGTTGGAATTAAAAGCTCGTGCCATGGGCTGGAGAGATGGCTTAGCAGTTAAGCGCTTGCCTGTGCATCCTAAGGACCATGGTTCGAGGCTCAGTTCCCCAGAACCCATGTTAGCCAGATGCACAAGGGGGCGCACGTGTCTGGAGTTCGTTTGCAGTGGCTGGAGGCCCTGGTGCACCCATTCTCTCTCTCTATCTGCCTCTTTCTTGCTGTGCCTGTTGCTCCCAAATAAAAAAATAAAAATAAACAAAAAAATATTTTGGGGCTGGAGAGATGGCTTAGTAGTCAAGGCAATTTGCTTGTAAAGCCAAAGGACCTTGGTTCAATTCCCTAGGGCCCACATTAGCCAGATACACAAGGGGGTACCCGCACCTAGAGTTCATTTGCAGTGGCTGGACGCCCTGGTGTGCCCATTCTCTTTCCCTGTCTCTGCTTTTTTCTCTCTCTCTCAAATAAATAAATAAAAATAAAGTTTTAAAGGCTTGTGCCTCTACACTCAGCTCACTCAACTTCTTTACACTCTTTCCAGCTTTCTCTATGTTTGTTTACAACACTGTCAGCTGAGTCAGTCACAGGAAATGTGGCTCACAGCTTTGTATAGGATCACTTAGGCTGGTAAACTTAACGGTAGAGCCAAAGGCCCCATCCATGTCCATAGGACTAATATACATTAGTCTGCACTTAGTGTTTCTGAATTTATGTTAGGTCTCCATTTTTATTTATTTATTTTTATTTTAGAGAGAGAGAGAGGGAGACAGGGAGACAGGAGAGATAATTGGCATGTCAGGGCCTCAGACACTACAATTGAACTCCAGATGTCACCTAGAGAGTGTGCGCGACCTTGTGCTTGCCTCAGCTTTGTGCGTCTGGCGAACGTGGGATCTGGAGAGAACTTGGGTCCTTAGGCTTCGGAGGCAAGTGACTTAACCGTTAAGCCATCTCTTCAGCCCCATTTTTTTTTTCTTTCAGTCAGTAATACAGTAACAAAACCATGCTTTGACCTAGTTACATTGCAAAGCTATGCAATTTTATTCAAGGAGGATAACATTAATCTCTTATTCTTACTTTTCTTGAAGTCTCTTCTTCATTAGCTCAGCTTCACTGAGTTTTGTATGTGCTTCTTGAAGCTCCTTAAACAGAGAAGTCACCTGAACATTCAGGGTTTCCACTTCACTTCCAACCTATTAGACAGGAAATGCCAGGTACTTGCAAAACACTATCATCAGAGATGAAAGACCTTATTATGTGAAAACAGCCTCAATTATTAGTGTCCAACTAACACTGATTATAGAGTTGATTTAGTTTTGACAAGCGCTACCACAAATAACTTGAATGCAAAATTTTGGAAACATTTGTTTTCTAGTAGAGTATCAAGAAGTCAGTTCAGATACAATTGTGATAAATTACTACTAAAACCAATCTTCTCATAGTTCAGGGGTCACAGCTCTCAGAGGTGTCAAAATGTAAGTCTATTCATTTGGCAGAGGACTCACCCCCAAATCACCTTGTTAATTTAATTTTCTAGTTTGTATAACTACCTCTGTTGTAGCCTTTTTCCTGGAAGCCTGCCAGCTGCTAATTTGTAAATGAGTTTTACGTGTTTTAGAAGTCTCAAATCTGGGCTGGAGAGATGGCTTAGTGGTTAAGCGCTTGCCTGTGAAGCCTAAGGACCCCGGTTTGAGGCTTGATTCCCCAGGACCCACGTTAGCCAGATGCACAAGGGGGTGCACTCGTCTGGAGTTCGTTGGCAGTGGCTGGAGGCCCTGGCATGCCCATTCTCTCTTTCTCTCTCTATCGGCCTCATTCTCTCTCTCTGTCCCTCTCAAATAAATAAATAAAACAGAAAAAAAAAAAAAAAAAGAAGTCTTGGCTTTTCCCTTCTTTGTTGTTGAATTAATTCTGGCTAACACTGTACTGCTATGTACCAGTAATGTCTTCATCTTAGTTTTTGCCTTGTCTTTTTAAGTAGGGTTTTGATTTAAAGTTAGGCTGATCTGAAAACTTGCTACCTAACCTAGGCTAGCCTCAAACGCAAAAATCCTCCTGCTTCAGCTTCCCAAGCACTGGAATTAGAGATGAATCCCCACACCAAGCTCCATTTGTCCATTGTCTTAAGGTGGGTCTCAGAGCCAGGAGTGGTGGCACATGCCTGGTACCTGAGCCCTTGGGAGCCTGAAGCCGGAAGAGCAGGAGTTCCTTAGCTACGCAGTAGGTCTGAGGTCAGCCTGGGCTACATATCAAGAACCTGTCTCGAGCAGAGCAAAACAAAACAAGGCAAAATATAAAGTGGCAAATAGTATTCATATACACATATGAATGTGTGTATATCCAACACACACACGCGCGTGCTAAAATAGTTATTTTATGTAACTCTATCTCGGTGGCCAGGATAACTTCCTGGCTTCCTTAGCTCTCCCTAAGCTTAAGACTCTGCAGGCTCGAAGGCACATCTGTAAGCTTTCACACAACACGTATTCAGGTACATGCTTTCTGACACTTGCATTGTTCCTAGCAATTGTGAGACCAAACCAGGATCGTTTAATTCCACAAAGGTCTGAGTCATCCCCTAAAACAAGCTCACCATCAAGTGACCACAATCCCCTTTTCATTTAGTGGGCTTGTTCACTTAAGGATTTTGGAGACAAAATCAGTCAAGAGGTGATCCAGGGGCTGGAGAGATGGCTTAGTGGTTAAGCGCTTGCCTGTGAAGCCTAAGGACCCTGATTTGAGGCTGGATTCCCCAGGACCCATGTCAGCCAGATGCACAAAGGGGCGCATGCATCTAGAGTTTGTTTGCAGTGGCCAGAGGCCCTGACGCGCCCATTCTCTCTGTGCCTCTTTCTCTCTCTGTCTGTCGTTCTAAAATAAATAAAACAACAACAACAAAAAAATTAAAAAAAAATAGGTGATATGGGAGTGGTTTCTGTGGAATATACAGATACATCACTATGGTGGTTTGATTCACGTGTCCCCCATAAACTTAGGTGTTCTGAATGCTAGGTTCCCAGCTGATGGAACTAACGCCTCCTGGAGGGAGTGTATTGTTGGGGGTGGGCTTATGGGGGTTGTAGCCAGTGTCCCCTTGCCAGTGTTTGGCACACTCTCCTGTTGCTACTGTCCACCTTATGTTGGCTAGGGGGTGATGTCCACCCTCTGCTCATGCCATCATTTTCCCTGCCATCATGGAGCTTCCCCTCGAGCCTGTAAGCCAAAATAAACCTCTTTTTTCCCCACAAGCTGTTCTTAGTTGGGTGATTTCTACCAGCAACGTGAACCTGACTGCAACAATCACATTATAATTGACATGGAGCTCAAACCCAGGATGAGGAAATATGAGAGAAAAGAGAAAATATCCATCATACACAAAAACTGTAAATTATAGTTCTCAAACAAATGAGACTTGAATCCAGTTGCTATCTCCATCCATGTCTCTGGGGGTGTGTTAGCATCTTGGAGTCACATACTCACACTCTCTGGGCTTTTCTCCACTTCATTCTTCTTTTGGGAGTTCCTCTCTGCCTGGGTCTCAATCTCAGACTGATCATTTGATTTCTTTTCAAAATGTGAAATTCTGAAAAATCAGAGAAGTGTAGGAAAGTTACTTTCTCATTGGATGCGGCAGAACACTTACAGAAGCACTGTTCACAACAGCAGCAAGGTTCGGAGAGGTTCAAAATTGCTTGTTTTGTTTTTTAAAAATTTTATTATTAAACCGGGCATGGTGGTGCATGCCTTTAATCCTTGCACTCGGGAAGCAGAGGTAGGAGGATTGCTGTGAATTCGAGGCCATCCTGAGAATATACAGTGAATTCCATGTCAACCTGGGTTACAGTGAGACCCTACCTTGAAAGACCAAAAAGAATTTTTTTTATTGGTTTTTTGAGGTAGGGTCTCTCTCTAGCCTAGGCTAAATTGGAATTCATGGTGTAGTCTCAGACTGGCCTTGAACTCACTGCAATCCTCCTACCTCAGCCTCCAGAGAGCAAGGATTAAAGGCCTAACTGCCTGGCTAAAATTCATTTATTTGTCATGTTAACATTGGCTTTGTTCTCGTGTTAATGCTGCATGGAATCACTGTGCTTTAAAATGAAGACCCTCAGAAGAAAGCCATCTCCATGCAAATGAAACAAACAGAGACCATGATTAAAGATTTGAAAAGACTAAGGAGACAGAGGAAGATGAGGAAGAGCTACCTGACAGGTTAGGGGAGGGACAGAACATCAGAAGTGGGGGAGAGGTTAGAGAAATTGGGGTGGGGGGCGGGAATAAAGGAAAGGTAAGACAACATGAGTCAGCTCCACTGAACCCTCCTCTGGCTAGCATTCTGCAAGATCACCAATGAAGGGGCCGGGGGGCACAGTCCGGACAAAAGATGGAAAAAGCTTAACTTTAAACTCATGGGCTTGGGTTGGACAGATGGCTCAGCAGTTAAGGTGCTTGCCTGCAATGCCTGACGACCAGAAACCACATAAAGCCAGATGCTCAGAGTGGCACATGCAGTTGGAGTTTGTTTGCAGCAGCTGGAGAACCTGGTGTACCTATTCGCTTTCTCTGTCTCTCCTTGCAAATAAATAATAAATGCCCAGGTGCAGAACTGGGTTGTACCCTACACTGAGCTGTTGGCCAGGGTTCCCATGAGGTCCCCCAAACAATGCAAGTCACTGTCACAACACTTGATTAGCTGCCAGAGCCAAGGTAAGGCGCTGTTGCTGAAGGACGTCAGAATGTCATGCTGGAACCAAAAGGGAAAGTAGCTCCCACCTGGCTGGTCCTCAGTGCTGAGAGCCCTATGGGAGCCGCTGGAGGAAAACGGTCACCAACAGCATGAGCAAGCAGGAGACCCTTCAGACTATCGAATCAACCAGCCTGTCAAGAAGTACGCACTTGCGCGATAGGGGCACACAGCCTCTGAGGGTAACCAACTGTTCTCTGACTGGACATCAGGCCCGCTAAGTGGGAGAAAGCTCATATCTGGTCCTGGTAACCAAGTTAGAATCTCTTTGTCAGGAAACTCGTAGGCTCTATAGAGAGGTCTCCATCACTCTCTGGAAAAGAAGAGTGGGACTGCATGCAAGCACACACAGACAGCTCTCAAGTTTGCATAACCCTGTTGAGCTCAGGCTGCTCTCACTTTCAACTGGAGAATCTGCTTTAGTTTACTATATGGCAGAGAAAATGGAGGCAAACCAAGATCCGTTGATTAGAATTTAGCTGACTGTCCATCATGAGATGTGCCATCTCTACAACTGCCATGGCCCAGGAGAAATTGCAGGGGAAGTGATGACATGAACACTGCTCTTACTGCTAGCCTGACAACCAGCCCCAGGTTAATGGTGACAAACACGGTGATCAATCAAACCCTATTAAAATAGTAGTCCAGAGGCTACAGAGAACTCAACGCTAAATCAGACTGCTCGGCCTGCCATGGCTCAGGGAACATTGTGAAAGAGGGGCCAGAAAGCTTGTAAGAGCCACAGACTGCATAGTCACACCCTGACAGTCTCCTCTCTATCTCATTCCATGATTGATAATTTACCTAGTCTGTAGCATTCTGTTAAAGCAGTAGAAAATGAACTAAGATATTTAGCAAATTAAAAATATTATGGGGCTGGAGGAATGGTTTAGTGGTTAAGGGGCTTGCCTGTGAAGCCTAAGGACCCAGGTTCAATTCTCCAGGTCCCACATTAGCCAGATGCACATTGTGGTGCATGCGTCAGGAGTTCATTTGCAGTGAATAGAGGCCCTGGTGTGCCCATATTCTCTCCCTCCATCCATTCAATGAAAACAATAAAAAAATTAAATTATGATTAGAAATTATAGTGTTTTTAAAAGGTGTTGGTGCTATGGTTCAGTTTGGAAAGCTCTTGCTTAGCATGCACGAAGCCCTGGTTCTATCCCCAGCACCACATAAAACCAAGCATGGTGGTGCAGGCTTATGATACCAATGCTTGGGAGGTAGAGGCAGGAGGATCAGAAGTTCAAAGTCATCTTTAGCTACATAGTGAGCTGGAGGCCAACCCTGGCCACACGAGATACATAAAAAATGTGTAAAAAAGAACAGTGGTCAGAGCACAGTGTGCGGTGGAGCTGTGAACAGTGTGTACATATGTGCCTGTGCATGTGCCTGCTGTGCACAAAATGTGAACTCTGTAGCCATCTAACTTCAGTTCAATACGATCCATTTCAGAAGGGAATGGGAGGTGGTGAAGGATCCAGAAGTGTATTGAACTGATGATGGTGTAAAGTGAAATCTTCATCAGTCACAGTGGGAGATCAATAGATTATTATTATTATTTTTTTAATAATTTATTTATTTATTTATTTGAGAGCGACAGACACAGAGGGAAAGACAGATAGAGGGAGAGAGAGAGAATGGGCACGCCAGGGCTTCCAGCCTCTGCAAACGAACTCCAGATGCGTGCGCCCCCTTGTGCATCTGGCTAACGTGGGACCTGGGGAACTGAGCCTCGAACCGGGGTCCTTAGGCTTCACAGGCAAGCGCTTAACTGCTAAGCCATCTCTCCAGCCCAATTTTTAACATGTTTAAGAAATGAAGTAACAACCAGGCAGGCGGATGTAAATGTCAGAAGAACCAAGTAAACTTGTTGAAAGTCGTTGTCTGGGAAGCAGCAAAAGGAGGTGTGGGTGGAGGCTGGTCAAATCTCTGTGTCTGTCACTCCCAAATAAATAAATAAATAAAAAATGAACAAAAGATATTAAAAAAAAAAAAGTAAGACTACCCACCCCGCCAACGTTTTCTATTACAAACTGTCAAAACTAATTAGTGTGTCTAGGCACCGTACCCTCTCTCTGGCTAGGCTGACTAAATGGATTAAACCCCAGATGGTGGGCCTTACAACATGGTTTGCATGTGCCACGGGTTTTGACCTACACTTGAATACAAATTACCTTAATTTTTCCAGGGCCAATTTCACACTGAGCTGTGCATCCCCTGCTATTTCTTGATTGTCCCCTCTCTTCCACTACTTCTCCTACACAATTTCTCTCTCCGACTGGATGTTGGTGTTTGCTTAGAAAACACAAATTTTGGAAATACTGATCTTGCCAAAGAAAGGGTGTCATAAAGGTAAATCTCTTGTTCCCCTTCCCCATTTATCACCTAAAATGTGTTTAGAATAGTCAGCCTTAGAACATCCGTATCCCTATTTGCAGCATCAACCAGGAAGGTCAAAGACTGGCTGGCTTGTTTTGGAAAAGGGCGGGGTAAGTGAGCCCTGCAGTGGGTCTTTGTCACCTCCAGTCAGCGGGGTGTCCCGACTGGGGTTCCTGTTCTCAGGCCTGCCTTGTCTGGAAAGAAGTCATGAATCTGGTGCCCATGTAAAGAACGTCCGTCCCACCAGCTAGCTAGCACCTTGTCAGTTGTGAACCACCTAGAGTAAGCTGGCTCACAAAACACACTCAGTGCTATGGGGAGAGGGGCCTTTCCAGTGTGCTCAAGGTGGAGCATGCGACTAAGGCCAGCCTCCCAAAGGCAGATCTGACTGTAACCTACAATGTAAAGAGCTGCATACCTTTAGCCTCCAGGAAAAAAGGCATGATTGGGGCTGGAAAGATGGCTTAGCGGTTAAGTGCTTGCCTGTGAGGCCTAAGGACCCCGGTTCAAGGTTTGATTCCCCAGGACCCACGTTAGCCAGATGCACAAGGGGGTGCACCTGTCTGGAGTGCCTTTGCAGAGGCTGGAAGCTCTGGCGCATCCATTCTCTCTCTATCTCTGCCTCCTTCTCTCTGTTGCTCTCAAATAAATAAAACTAAGCAAATTTTTTTTAAAGACATGATTTTTTTTTTAAACAAAGATTAGGACGCATAAGTAGCAAATTTGCAAGTTAAAGCTTATCTTTCTCCCTCTGCCCTCCTCCTCCTCCTTCACTGTACTAGGGATTGAACCTAGGGCCTCACACACACTAAACAAGCAGTCTATCACTGAGCCCTCTCTTTACTTAAAAACAAAATATGTTTTGAGACAAGGTCTCTCTAATTTGTTCCCAGACTGTTTGTTTTTTTTTTTTTTTTTCCCTGAGGTAGGGTCTCACTCTGGCTCAGGCTGACCTGGAATTCACTATCTGGTCTCAGGGTGGCCTCGAACTCACAGCGATCCTCCTACCTCTGCCTCCTGAGTGCTGGGATTAAAGGTGTGCGCCACCACGCCCAGCTCCCAGACTGGTTTTGAACTCACTCGGCAGTTTAGGCAGGATTTGAAGTTGTAATCCTCCTGCCTCGGCTTCTGGTTCACACTTCTGCTAATAAGGCCAATCACACTAGTATAAGTCAGGAAAAATTACTGGCTAAACCTTACTTCCTGGAATGATATATAGAACATGACTGTCAAATACAAATGCATTGATTACACAATGCTTATGACAGTCTCACTGGACTGCAGAGATAGCTCAGCAGTTAATATGCTTGCCTGTGAAGCTTAAGGACCTAGGTTCAATTCCTCAGTAGCCACAGAAGCCAGATGCACAAAATGGTGCATATATCTGGAGTTTGCTTGCAGTGGCTGGAGGTCCTGGCACATCTCTTCTCTCTGTCTTTTAAACAAAAAAAAATCAAGGGCTGGAGAGACGGCTTAGTGGTTAAGCGCTTGCCTATAAAGCCTAAGGACCCTGGTTCGAGGCTCGGTTTCCCAGATCCCACGTTAGCCAGATGCACAAGGGGGCGCACGCGTCTGGAGTTCGTTTGCAGAGGCTGGAAGCCCTGGCGCACCCATTCTCTCTCTCTCCCTCTATCTGTCTTTCTCTCTGTGTCTGTCGCTCTCAAATAAATAAATAAATAAATTTAAAAAAATCAAATAATTTTTTATTAAATATTTTTATTTATTTATTTGAGAGAGGGAGAGAGAAAGAGAATGGGTGTGCCAGGGCCTCTAACCACTGCAAATGAACTTGAGATGCATGCAGTACCTTGTGCATCTAGCCTATGAGGGTCCTGGAGAATAAAACTTGGGTGCTTAGGCTTTGCAGGCAAGTGCCTTAACCGCTATGGCATCTCTCTAAAATATTTTTTAAAATGTCTTACTCATAGAATAATACTTTCCTCTAAAATCAGGTATAATAATTAAGGCACAAAAAGAATGCTTTTATTTTTTATTTATGCATTATTACTATTCTTTGGAATTTACCAAAAAGGTAGGAGAAAATGTTATCCTATTGTAATACAAAATGTTAATTTCCTAAAAGTCATACTTGCTTGTCTAAGTGGAAGCAGGAGGACATGTGGTTAAAAACCTAGGATTTATAGTCTCCATGTTTTTCTCACTTTTAAAAGGAGCTGATTGGGCTGGGTGTGGTGGCGCACGCCTTTAATCCCAGCACTCGGGAGGCAGAGGTAGGAGGATCACCATGAGTTCGAGGCAACTATGAGACTACAGAGTTAATTTCAGGTCAGCCTGGACCAGAGTGAGACCCTACCTTGAAAAACAAAAAAAACAAAACAAAACAAAACAAAAAAAACAAAAAAAAAAAAAAAGGAGTTGATTGGGTAAATGGGAGCAATTATAAAACAAATTTTGAGCCAGGCGTGGTGGCTCACACCTTTAATTCCAGCATTTGGGAGGCAGAGGTAGGAGGACCACCATGAGTTCGAGGCCACCCTGGGTTAGAGGAGACCCTACCTTGAAAAAACAAAAACAAACAAACAAAAAGAATTGGGTTTCATTATGGCATGTTCAAACAAAATTTGTTTTGTTTTTTCAAGGTAGGGTCTCACTCTAGCCTAGGCTGACCTGGAATTCATTCTGTAGTCTCAGGGTGGCCTTGAACTCACAACAATCCTCCCACCTCTGCCTCCCGAGTGCTGGGATTAAAGGCATGTGCTACCATGCCTGGCAAAACCCAATTCTTGATTTGATAATGAAAAATTAAAGTTAAAGAGAGGGGTCTGTAGCTCTAGGTTTCCTGCCCCCTTATCTCTCAGGACACCAGGTTACTGTTTGGTTATACCCTGGCTCTTTTAGATCTCCCCTAAAGAAGCCTATTTATTTTTACTTCCCCCTTCCTCACCTTCTCCCAGCTAAAGAGCTCTATAAAGCCCACTATCTGCAATCCCAAATTGACTGCTCCACTCTTGAGAGTAAGTGCTGGAAACTCGTGTTTTACCTGAATAAAACCTTCCATCTTTGCCTACAGAAAAAAAAAAAAAAAAAAGACAGAGAGAGAGGGGAGGACTGGAGAGATTGCTCAGTGGTTAAGGTGCTTGCCTGCAAAGCCTGACAACAATTGGGTTCAATTCCCTGGTACCCACATAAAGCCAGATGCACAAAGTAGCACATGCATCTGGAGTTTGTTTGTAGCGTCTAGAGGCTTTAGCATGCCCATTATCTCTCTCCTTGCAAATAAATAAAATAAAATAAAATGAAATAAAAAAGAATTGGTTGGGCATATGCTGACAGCCTTCTAGGTTATTGCTTTCATTCAGTAAACAGCAAAGCTTAATATTTTAAGGACTAGCTGGGTGTGGTAGTACATGTCTTTAATCCCAGCACTCGGGAGGCAGAGGTAGGAGGATCGCCAAGAGTTTGAGGCCATCCTGAGTCTACAGGGTGAATTCCAGGTCAGCTTGAGTTAGAGTGAGACTCTACCTTGGAAAAAAAAAACAACTAAGAACAAATCTTCTAAAAGCTAAAAAATTAGACCAAGGGCAGGGAAGATGGTTCAGTGGTTAAGAGCACATGCTGTGTGCGCATGACGGCCTGAGACACTAACTTGATTCCCCAGTACTTTGTAAACAGCTGGCTGTGACCACGCAGAGCCGCGGCCCCAGTCCTGAGACACTAACTTGATTCCCCAGCACTTTGTAAACAGCTGGCTGTGACCACGCAGAGTCGCGGCCCCAGTCCTGTGGGTGAGTAGGAAAATGGAGAATCCCTGAGGCTCATGAAAACTGCAACTTCAGGTTCAAAGAGAGACTCTGTCTCAAGAAAATTCTCAGACGAGGGGCTGGAGAGATGGGTTAGAGGTTAAGGCGTTTGCCTGCAAAGCCAAAGGACCTCGGTTCGATTCCCCATGTAAGCCAGATGCACAAGCAGGTGGGCATATGCATCTGGAGTTTGTTTGCAGTGGCTACGGGCCCTGGCATGCCCGTTCTCATTCTGTGTGTGTGTGTGTGTGTGTGTGTGTGTGTGTGCCTCTTTCTCACGCTCTCTCAAATAAATAAATACAAATTTAAAAACTGTTTATTTAAAAAAAATGCTCAGATGAACAATAGAAGATATCAAATGTTCTTCTCCGGACTCACGCCTGTGCACAGTACATCTGCACACACACACACACACACACACACACACATGCATACTTAATACACACAACACTGAACACACCACATAGAGCACACACGCACAAGCAAAAAAGATTAAAGGGATTCTACTGGAAAAATTCTTCTCAAAGTGCTCACATCTGTAATCCCAGCACCCAGAATTGAAGGTGAGGATCAGAGGTTCAAATTCATTCTCAGCTGCATACTTAGCCTGGGATACATGAGACACTGTCTCAAAAAAAGATTAGTAAGTTATTTATAATATCTGAAGGAACTTGTTATGACATATTATTTCATGAGTCAATGTGAAAATCACTATAGCCCTAAAGTCACCGGCTAGCCTTCTCTATTATACTGAGTTGCTAAAAGTACAATGTGAGCATTATATCAAACAACAGTATAGATGAATTGCTTATAATAGCATTATGTTGCAGCTACTCTAATATAATAAGGTCCATTGAGGGCTGGAGAGATGGCTCAGCAGCTAAGGCACTTGTTTGCAAAGTCTAATGACCTGGGTTCAATTCCCCAGTACCCATGTAAAGCCAGATGCACAAAGTGGCACATACATCTGGAGTTAGTTCGCAGTGGTTAGAGGCCCTGGCATGCCCATTCATTCTCTCTGTCTCTCCCCTCTCTGTATGCAAATAAACAAATGAAATAAAAGAAAAGAAAAGAAAGTTCATTGAAAATTTTGTGCTGGGAATGGTAGTGGATGCCTGTCATTCAAGCACTTGGGAGACAAAGGAGGGAGGATCATAGTTTGAGGCCAGAATGGACTACATAGTGAATTTCAGGCCAGCCTGGACTACCTGAGATGCTGTCTCAAGAAAAAAGAAAATGTAAAGGCTGGAGAGATGGCTTAAAGTATTTGCCTGTGAAGCCTAAGGACCTAGGTTCAATTCCCCAGTACCCACATAAGCCAGATGCACATGGTGGCACATGGATCTGGAGTTTGTGTGCAGTGGCTAGAGGCCTTGGTGTGCCCATTCTCTCTGTCAAATAAAAAAAACAAAAACAAAAATTTAAGATGTATATAAAAGGAGACAGCATTCCTTGATTCATTCTATGAAATCTATATTATCCAAACACCAAAATTAAACAAAGACATTACAATAAAACTATAAGCAATCCCTCTTAACTGTATGCAGACATAACATTCCTTAATAAAACACTAAAAAACTGAAAATGATGTAATGTACTATACTCTACTAGATGCTATAACCAAGTAGGATTTATCCCAAAATGAATGGTTGGTTTAACCTCTGAAAATCTATTAGTGTGTTATATTAGTAAAATTGAGGGCGGGAGAGATGGCTTAGTGGTTAAAGCACTTGCCTGCAAAGCCAAAGAATGCAGGTTTGATTTCCCAGGACCTATGTAAGTAAAGTCAGATGCCAAGGTGGCACAGTGGCTAGAAGCCCTGGCATGCCTATTCTCTATCTCCCTCTCTTCCTCTTTCTCTCTCTCTCTCAAAGAAATAAATATTTAAAATAAAATACAATAAAATTGAAAAAAGATCCATTGCACTGATCTCCAAACAGTAAAAACAAGCATCTGAAAATAAACCAAATCCCTTTCCTGATAAAAGATAAATATAGAGAGGGTGTCTCAACCTGAATGAATGGGCGCATCAGGACTTCTTGTTACTTCCAGTAAACTACAGACGTATATGCCACTTTGTGCATCTGGCTTTACAGGGGTATTGGGGAATTGAACCCTGGGCCAGCAGCTTTGCAAGGCAGAACCTTAAGTGCTAAGCCATCTCTCCAGCTTGAGCGCTAGATTTCTTGTGTGGGGGGAAATGTTCTAAAATAATATTGCGGCAATGATTATATAATCCTATGAAAACACACACACACACACACACACACACACACACACACACACACACATATATAACATACCTTACACAGGTGAACTGTGTGGTACTGATTATATTTCAGCAAAGCTGTAAAAAAATAGCCACCTTTGATGCTAATCTACCTCATACCTTTCTTTGGCTTCTTTGAGTGCGATTTCAAGTCTCTCCACCTTCTGGTTTCCTTCCCTTAGGCAAAGCAGGAGTTGTCTCACAGTTAACTCCTCAAATTCCAAGTAATTTCTAGCAGTTTCTGCAGATGTACTCCTGTAGAAAGACATGAACACGTTCAGTGTAAAGGTTAAAAGGTTCCTATCACCAAATAAAGACATCAAGTGTTGCCAGGCGTGGTGGCACAAGCCTTTAATCCCAGGACTGGGGAGGCAGAGGTAGGAGGATCGCGTGAGTTCAAGGCCACCCTGAAACTACAGAGTGAATTCCAGGTCAGCCTGGGCTAGAGTGGGACCCTACCTTGAAAAACAAACAAACAAAAAAAGATATCAAGTATAAGAATAGTGTAGCCCAATGTAACTAAGACCAACATAAAGGAACTGCTTTCCAGAACATTCTCCAATTAATTCTCATCAATTGACCAAGCACAGACCGTCCTGTGGCCTGCAATGCCAAGCTTCTCCATGCATGCTGGGGAACAACAGACATGGTATTTCTGCAACTACACAAGCCTGCACAGGCCATGGCAACAGGGTAGCAACCCTGGTTGGAGGCGCACCCCTAGAGATATAGTCCCAAAGAGGACGGCCGTCAAAGAAAGCCTCAGGCATATACAGACAGCTCACTGGCCTCTCTCCAACTTGCCAGAAAACATCACATTTGCAAGTCAAATTATTTGAGCTTCAAATAATGGAAGCAGAGAAAATGTAGGCATTGCTGTTAAATTTTTCTCTCAATTTCAAAATATGCTCAAGAGGGATGTTACTGTTAGAAAAGTCACACCCATTCCTCCAGTAACAGAGTTTGGGGTGCTGCTCCCGCCGCCATCACTACTGGCGCCCACTTGGGCTCTCATTCTAATACACATGATCCCCCATTATTAGATCCCATTTACCATAATTCCCAAGCTCGAACTCTAAGCTTGTAAGTCAATCTCAGACCCTTTCTGAGATTCCTAAATGGGAAGGGCTGGTTTTGTTCTTTCCTTTAAGAAAAAGGCAACCCTAGCAGCGTGGCTTGAAAGAGGAAGTGGTCTTTATGTATGGATATAAATGAGGAGGAAGTGGTTTGAAAATTTCAGTTTCTTCCCTCTACTTCCACGAAAGTCTTGCTATGAAAAGCAGTAATTTGGGGAAAGTTAGAGGTTTTCAAGATAAAAAGGAATAACATACTGATTGCCCTGTTTGATGAAAAAATATTCTATTTCCTAATACTTACATAGTATTTCTGATTTGAGGGCCTAGGAACAGTGGGGAAAAAAATGTTCCCTTTTCATATGTTATTCTCTATGCACATTTATCAAAAGTCTATGAGGCTGGTTGTGGTGGTACATGCCTTTAATCCCAGCACTCGGGAGACAGAAGTAGGCGGATTACCATGAGTTCAAGACAACCCTAAGACTATATACATAGTGAATTCCAGGTCAGCCTGGGCTAGAGTAAGACCCTACTTCGAAAAACAAAAGAACAAAACAACAACAACAACAAAAAGTCTATGAAGAAAGAGATACAGACATTTTCACAAAACTAACTTGCAAATAGACTAATGCTGTAGGAACCCACACACCGAGGACAAGCTAACCATCGATTTGGGGGGCTCTGCCTCCAGGAACGGAAAAGTTCAGGCATGCAGTTCTTCAACCACCCTTCGGCCCAAGGACTAGTGTTTAAGACGTCTGTTTCCTACTATGTTCCTGGGATGGGTAGACTTGAGATTCCACAGATATCAGTGCACTCTAAAGAAATGCCCACAGTGATTATCACAGATGACCAGTAATGGTCACCCTGGTTTATTACAACTGGGAATGAACAGGGATGAGAAAACGAACATACCCCACTTAGAGAAGCTGGGAGGCCTGGCTAGTTCTAACAGCACTTTCAACTAGGAACATTGTCTTTTTATTTTGATAATATATTTTATTCAGGGAGAGAAAGAGGCAGAGGTGGTGTAGAGAGAGAATGAATGCACCAGGGCCTCCAGCCTCTGCAAATGAACTCCAGATGCATGCGCCACCTTGTGCATCTGGCTTACGTGGGTCCTGGAGAATCGAACCAAGGTCCTTTGGCTTTTCAGGTGAACACCTTAACCACCAAGCCATCTCTCCAGCCCTTTTTTTTTAAATGAGGAAAAATTTGTTTTCAATTCTATCCTCATGCAGATGAAACATCTCTGAAACAGAGTGGTCAGCATTTATTAGCCTAAAAAGGCAGCAGACCTGTCTGCCTTCTCCGCCAGTTTGGGCATCATGCATACTGAATATTGTTAGCACTAGGG
This sequence comes from Jaculus jaculus, assembly GCF_020740685.1. Lineage (NCBI taxonomy): Eukaryota > Metazoa > Chordata > Mammalia > Rodentia > Dipodidae > Jaculus > Jaculus jaculus. The sequence continues at coordinate 67,132,781 of NC_059116.1, forward strand.
AGGCTGAGGCAGGAGGATGGCAGAGAGTTAAAAACCAGCCTGGGCTACACAGAGCTCAAAGCTGTGGTCTTTCATCACTTACACAGCAACCGAGTCCGTCCTTGTGGGTCCGGAACTATGCTTGATTTCTTTTAGCGTCCCTTCTGCTTCTCCCTCCTAGAAAAGCAGAGATGAAAGGCACTTAGCACAGTGGCTGCATAACAGATCCTTGGTCAAAGGAAAAAAAAGAATTCTGACTGTATGCACCCCAAGGAAAACAACCCTAGCATTTGAATGTGGTATGTCTAACTGGGGTCAGTCAAATGAAATGGAAATCTCACTAGACTATGGTGCGAAGATCAGTCTCCTCCCACTGAACAAACCTGAAAGTTCATGTCCTCTCTCTTCTTGGCAGTCCCTTACCCCTCTAGGTTAAGGTCATATAGAGCTAGTGACGTCCAGGTCCCTTTTCTATGCAGGCCTTTACAATGCAAAAAGGCTAGAAATCTGTGACACCAACTTGCAAAAGAGGCAGTCTTCTGTGATGAGGTTTATAAAGCAACGTCTGCCCAGTTGGCTCCCATTAAAGATTTACATGCACCACTGGCCACTTGGGGAACTCTTAACCTTTTGCTAAGAGTAAGACAGAATTTGCAAGGCGTCTATATTCCAGTAAGCTACTGGAGCCAATCTTCACAAATGCACAAAGATGGCTCAGGAGATCCTAGGTACAGACTTCCCGGGTCATGAGCAGTGTGTTCCAGCTCCCGGGAGCCACGTGAACCATTTGTGTGCCCACAGTAACTGCCGCTCAGCTGGGACGCACGAGGTGACGGCTGCCGTGGAAGCAGCCGCACGTGGCAACTTCTGATAAAATGTCGGGGCTTCCTGGATTGTATCAGTTGTTTGCAGAGGGCCACAGCTCTTTAATCTAATTTCTGTCTGTCATCTTTGCTGACTTGTAGAAAAGACACTTTGGCAACATATGTTGTTCAGATCTTTTTTTTTTTAATTAATTAATTTATTTGAGAGCAACAGAAACAGAGAGAAAGACAGATAGAGGGAGAGAGAGAGAATGGGCGCTCCAGGGCTTCCAGCCTCTGCAAACGAACTCCAGACGCGTGCGCCCCCTTGTGCATCTGGCTAACGTGGGACCTGGGGAACCGAGACTCGAACCGGGGTCCTTAGGCTTCACAGGCAAGCGCTTAACCGCTAAGCCATCTCTCCAGCCCCTGTTCAGATCTTGATTCTGATCCTTTTTAATCTTTTTTTATGTGGGTACTGTAGCATGTGTGTGAGTTCACGCATGCTGTGTATGCACGTGTGCACCCAGTGTACATGCGTGCGGAGACCAGAGGGGAACATCAGGTGGCTTCTTTTATTACGCATCCGCTTGCTTCCTTGAGGCAGAGTTTCTCTTTGAACCTGGCACTGCTAGGTTTCTCAGACTGGCTGACCAATAGCCTTCAGCAATGTTATCGTTTTTACCCCCCACAGAACTAGGGTTACAGATGTGTGTAGCCATGCCCAGCTATTCATTCACATGGGTACTGGGAAATCATGCTCAGGGTGAATCAGATTCTTTCAGGCCCCTGTGCTTACATCAAGCACTTCTTCCCAATGAGCCATTTCCCCAGTCTCCGATTTTGGTCATTCAATGCATCTAAATTTATTAGGGGACATCGACAGCAACAGTAGTAGGAGTCATTTTCCAACTCTACTGTTCAGGAAAACAAGTGGATAAGGATGGCCCACACTAAGTACTCCAAATGCGTCTTCGATTAGGCTTAGAGCAAGTTGCTCTCCACTCTCCCAGTTTATCTATGAAATACACTTCTCTCTTTCAAGTAATTCTGTTTCTAGCAGATGCCCACTCTGACAAGAACAAATGGCAGCATCTGTTAGATCTTTTTTAAACATTTTTATTTACTTTCACGTGTATGTGCACACATGCACACCAGAGTCTCTTGCCACTGCAAAGAAATACCCATCTGGCTCCAACATGGGTAGCTGGGGACCTGGATCAGCAGGCTTTGCAAGCAAGTACCTTTAAGCACTGAGCGGTCTCCCCAGACCCTACAAAATCTTTTTTTTTTTTTTTGGTTTTTCGAGGTAGGGTCTCACTCTAGCCCAGGCTGACCTGGAATTCACTATGGAGTCTCAGGGTGGCCTTGAACTCATGGTGATCCTCCTACCTCTGCCTCCCGAGTGCTGGGATTAAAGGCGTGCGCCACCACGCCCGGCTTCTACAAAATCTTTTTAAAATTATTTAATTAATTTATTTATTTGACAGAGAAAGAGGGAGAGAGAGAGAGAGAGAATGGGCGCACTAGGGCCTCCAGCCACTGCAAACAAACTCCAGACGTGTGCGCCCCCTTGTACATCTGGCTAACGTGGGTCCTGGGGAGTTGAAGCTGGGTCCTTTTATTGGCTTTGCAGGCAAACGCCTTAACCACTGAGCCATCCCTCCAGCCCACCCTACAGAGTCTCTTATCCAGGTGTGTTTTACCTTCAGTGCCCTATCTTTCTCAGCAGCATTGAAGGAGAAACCCCCTCAAAGCCTGTCTCTCTGCTCTGCTCTCTAACAGGACTGGGTACACTTAGAACATCTACGGGCTTGGGGATCAGTGCACAGCACCTCACTTAACACTTCCTTTGGGAGACACAGAATTTCCGTTTGACAATGCTGACTGACGTAGACTGTTCTCAGGGCCCCGACTAGAGAGCTGATGCTGGGAGAAGTAAAAGCCAGATATCCCTTCCACCTACCCCACAGCACTTCTTCTCTTTCCCCTCTTCTCGTTTATAATTATCATGGTTCCTCACCAGCCTCCAAAAGGCATCAATTAAACGTTATTAAAAGGTGTAGGAAAGCCATAAGTTTACTGCAGCCGATCTCAGCTCAGCTAGCCCAAGCAAGCTGCTCAATACAGCTTTGAGACTTGGCTTGAGAAAGCAATGATGTTTATACTTGCAGTTTTTTTTTTGTTGTTGTTGTTTGGTTTTTCACTTTGTTTTTGTATTCCGATCAGCCACTAAAATATCCAAGTTGGGCTGGAGAGATGGCTTAGTGGTTAAGGCATTTGCCTGCAAAGCCAAAGGATCCCGGTTCAATTCTCCAGGTCCCACGTAAGCCAGATGCACATGGTGGCGCATGCATCTAGAGTTCATTTGCAGTGGCTAGAGGCCCTGAAACGCCCATTTTCTCTCTCTCTCTCTCTCCCTGTCTCTAATAAATACATAAAATCTTAAAAAAATATATCTAAGTTGTACCTGGGCATGGTGATGCACACCTTTAATCCCAGTACTTGGGAGGTAGAGTTAGGAGGTCATGAGTTCAAGACCACCCTGAGACTACATAGTAAATTTCCAACCAGCCTGGGCACTATCTTGAAAAAAAAAAATCTAATTTGTGACAAGAAGTTGGGGAAAAAAGATGGTATATTTTTTATCTTTTTTATTAAAAAATTGTTTTTTAAAGATGGTATTTTTATAGTTGATTGTTTTTTTTAAATTTCAGCTAGGGCAACACTTGTTAAGCATTATGTTAAATTAAAAAAATAGGAAGCCAATTTATCTTTGCCACACTGAAATTTCCTCATTATTTGGTCTTGCCATGTTGACAACAAAAAACCACTATTTGTTTCATATATGGATGAGGCTTCAAAATTTGCTTAATATGAAAATGACCCAAACTCTTACAGTCATCCTGATCTCAACAAAGGAGTCTTCCGACAAGCCACTGGAATTGAGCTTGAGCTGGAGCTCAGAGACGATGCCCAGCAGGTCTGCCTTCTCGGCCTGGAGGCGTGCCACCTGGGTCCTCAGCTGCTCAACCTCCTGCTCGGCTTCAGCCCTGGGCAGCCTGGAGTCACCAGTGGTGTCCTGGGTAACAGAGAGCAGTGAATACACAAATCTAAGGAATGGCCTCGCCATTAAACTTAACTGTGGGCACCGCACGGACAAGGCAGCTTTATAACACTTCACCCCATGCCTGTGTGTGTGTGTGTGTGTGTGTGTGTGTGTGTGTGTGTGTGTGTGAACACGTGTGCATATGCACATGCTTGTGTGCACCGCAGTGTGGAAGCCAGAGGGCAATCTCGGGTATCATCCTCAGGACCCCAACCACCTTCTTGGGGACATGGTCTCTCACTGGCTTGGAGTTTACCATTTAGGCTAAACTTGCTGGCCAAAGAGCCCCAGGGATCCTCCTGTCTCAGCTTCTTCAGGGCTGGGATTACAAGTGCTGTGCCCACATGCCCAGCAGTTTTATGTGTGTTCTGGGGTTAAACTCAGGTCCTCCTGACTGCAAGGCAAGCTATCTTCCCAACCTTTGATAACTTATTTTGGTATATGGTTTAAAGTGGAAATTTGGGGCTGGGGGGGTAGCTGATTGTTAAGAGAGACTGTGTTATATGTGTGAAGCCCTGAATTCAACCCCCAGTACCCTGTCCCCACACACAGAGGAATGTTTGCATTATCTTGTTGTAGTCTAATAATGAAAACTTTATATTATTTTAATTTCTTTATTAGAGATACAGGAAGGGAGGGAGGCAGACAGAGAGAATGGGCATGCCAGGGCCTCTAGCCACTGCAAACAAACTCCAGACACATGTGCCACCATGTGTATGTGATTTACATGAGTTCTGGGGAATTGAACCTGGTTCCTTAGGCTTTGCAGGCACATGCCTTAACCACTAGGCCATCTCTCCAGCCCTAATAATAAAGATTTTAAATAACTTCTTAGGGCTGGGGAGACATCTCAACAGTTAAGGTACTTGTTTGCAAAGTTTACTAACTGGGTTTTTCTTATTTAAAAAGTATTTTATCTATTTATTTATTTATTCAATAGAGAGAGAATGGGCAATGCCAGGGCCTCCAGCCACTACAAACAAACAGCAGATGCATGTGCCACCTTGTGCATCTGGCTTATGTGGGTCCTGGAGAATCAAACCTGGGTCCTTCAGATTCACAGGCAAGCGCCTTAATGACTTAGTCATCTCTCTAGCCCGACTAACTGGGTTTAATTCCCCAGCTACCATATAAAGCTGAATGGGTTTTTGTTTGTAATGGCAAGAGACAATAGCACAAATATTTGTGTACATGCATGCAAAGTGCAAATAAATATATATTTAGGGCTAGAGAGGGCTTAGTGGTTAGGGTGCTTGCCCGCAAAGCCAAAGGACCTCAGTTTGATTCCCCAGGACCCACGTAAGCCAGATGCACAAGGTGGTGCATGCATCTGGAGTTCATTTGCAATGGCTGGAAGCCCTTGAGTGCCCATCCTCCCTCTCTCTCTCTCTGCTTCTTTCCTTCTCTAAAATAAATAAATAAAAATCAAATATTTTTTTAAAAAATTAAGAAATAAAATAACAATGACAGGAAGAAAACACTTCCACAGTACAATGGAATAATCAGTAATCATGAAAACAACCAACCAGACTGGCAATGGCAGACTCAGAAGTTATATTTCACAGTTCTAGTAAATAAGGGCAAAAACCTGTTATGTCCAACTCTAACCTCCTTTCTTCCCCACAAATGCCTTACCCCCACAATCCTTATACCCATCACGTGACGTCAAAGGCCAAAGCACCAGGATGTGACTTGACTCAAGACACAGTGGAAGGTCTCCCACCCTCCCAGTATGACAGCTGGTGGGTATATTACTGTGTGTTGGGTGGTTTGGGATTGCTCAAGGTAAATCTGTGAGAAGTAACAAAATTTAAAATCTGGAGATAAGTATCAAAGTTGGAAGGTCTTTACACATTTTGGATAAAAGCAGCAGCTACGCATCGCATCGTGTCTGAAGTGCAGCTGGCAGGGACTTCACGGTCTGTTCACTTTGCTCATCGTTTCTTTTATCGTGAAGGAACCTTTTAATGAACAACTGCAAAAACTAAACATCCAAAAAGCAAAGCATCCAAGCACCAAGTGGGATAAGAAAAGAGACAGTTTTTGTTTTTAAGACACACAAATAACCAATAAGTATTTTTTCAAAAAAATTTTTTTTGGTTATTTTATTTATTTATTTGAGAGTGACAGAGAGAGAGAGAGAGAGAGAGAGAGAGAGAGAGAGAGAGAGAGAGGAGAGAATGGGTGCACCAGGGCCTCCAGCCACTGCAAACGAACTCCAGATGCGTGCGCCCCCTTGTGCATCTGGCTAACGTGGGTCCTGGGGAATCAAGTCTCGAACCAGGGTCCTTAGGCTTCACAGGCAAGCGCTTAACCGCTAAGCCATCTCTCCAGCCCCCAATAAGTATTTTTTAAAGTGTGTTCAGTAGGGGCTGGGAAGACGGCTCAGCAATTAAAGGTGCTTGCTTGCAAAAAGTGTTCAACATCTCTAGCATCCAGGTCAGTTTCACTTCCTAGCTGTTGTGAACAGAGCACCAGTAAACATGGCTGTACAAGTATCTCTGTAGTAAGATCTGGTGTCCTTCAGGCATATGCTCAGGAGTGGTATGGCTGGGTCTTATGGCAGTTCTATTTCTAATTTTGTTTAGAAACTTTCATAGTGATTTCCATATAATGGCTGTACTAGTTTGCACTTCTTGCCAATGTCTGTTATCAGTTCTCTTGATGAAAGCAACTCAGACTGGACTAAGATGCTATCTCAAGGCGGTTTTAATTTGCAGTTCTCTAGTGGCTAAGGATGAGTATGGCAGTAATAGGAGAAAGATCCTGTTTAGATATGGTGCTTTTACTCAAGTATGGAAAGCAGATCTAGTCTATCCTTTGATAATCACTAGGGCTATGACCTGCAGCAGATTCATGGAAGTCCCTAGCCTCAGTTTTCTTGGGTCAGAAGAAAAGATGTGCTACTTACTGTATTATATATATGGTCAGTCCATAGGCTCTTCTGGTGTGACTCTCCAGGTCTCCAAATCCCTCTCCAGACAACCTCCATGGCTCTGACATACATGAAAACACACTTCTCTTTCCAAACTCAAAGCTCAGATACCCTAGAGTAACAGAAAACTCTCTCTCTCTCTGCGCGCGCGCGCACACACACACACACACACACACACACATTGTGTTTTGTTTGTGACAAGGTGTCATAGATTGGCCTTGAACTCATGATCCTCCTACTTTAGCTTCCCTAATGTTGGAATTCAAGGGTGTGCCACCACATTTGACTCACACCCAACTCAACTAACCTTCAGACCAGCTTTTATTTTGTTTTATTTTATTTTTTCAGCTTAATAAAAATTTATTGAGAACTTCTGGGATGTGGTTGTCTTCTCCCAAATGGAGGGAGGGGAAAACACTGTAGAAAATCACCGAGAAATCACCCTGTTCCAACCCTAATATAGGAGGAGGAAAATCATTCTCTCCAAAAGAGTTGGTCTTTAAGTCTTCCTTAATTCAAGAACTGGATGGGTACAAAGGGACCATCACTTGACATTGGCAGACCAGTTTTTAAAGAAAAGTCTTAATACCACTTAGAAATTTACAGCATGACTAAACATAATTGGTGCACTCTTGAAACAAGTAATTTAAAAATGTAATCTTAAACGTGCAGTCAACATTGCTGAGTTGAGTTGTTTTCAACTGATAATTTTCACACACATACACCCAAATTGAATGTGATCCCTTCCTTCCCCAGGTTTCCTCAGAAACAGAAAACAGGCCCTCAGGGTCGGTAGCAGAACCAGACTGACAGACAAAGACGCGTGGATGGACTGTAAAGTAGCTAGCCCATGAAAAGTTAAAGACAAGGTACAGATATTGACTTACAGCCTGACATGCCCCAGATCCTACCAAGGGAACACTTTCTCTTCCCCACAGGCTTCTACAAGAAGCAACTCACTGTGAACAGGAGAGTTGTGCTGCAAGAAAAGGCCAGAGTCTGAACAACCTCTCTCAGTAATGACCCCAGTTTAGAAAAACAAATTTAGGGCTGGAGCGATGGCTTAGCGATTTAGTGCTTGCCTGTGAAGCCTAAGGACCCTGGTTCAAGGCTCGATTCCCCAGGACCCGTGTTAGCCAGATGCACAAGGGGGCGCACGCGTCTGGTGTTCATTTGCAGTGGCTGGAGGCTCTAGTGTGGCCATTTTCTGTCTCTATCTCTCTCTGCCTCTTTCTTTCTCTGTCACTCTCAAATAAATAAATAAAAATAAAAAAAATTAAAGAATGAAAACAATGCAAAGATGGGTACTCCCTGGCCCTGAACAAGGAAGTATGCTTAGGTAGTGGTCATGCCTTATTAGAAATCATCACTCCTGACTCCACTAAGAGTATTTTCCTTGGTGGGGAATGGATAAAAGGTCTTGTGCATACTAAGCAAGTATCCTATCATTGAACTACATCCCAGACCTAGGATAGATTTTTATTTGCTGAACAACAACAACAACAACAAAAACTTAAAAAGGTCACAGGACCACTCCCTAAGATTATAGGAATGATAAACAAAGGCCAGGCTTTGACCAATGTCAATTAGAAATTGAAACATTTCCTCCTACAGGGAGGAAGAAGTTCAGGAGACTTAAGTCAGGGTATAAAGGTTACAAGAACCTCCCTAAGACTGTATCAAAGGAAAACAAATGCTTTTAAGTTTCGGTTCTTATAGACCTCTTGACTCCTTCCTCCCTTCAGGAGGGAGTATTTTTTAAATTTATTTTGTATTGTTTTTTATTTTTATTTATTTGTTTGCAAGGAGAGAAAGTGAGAGAATATGGGTGTGCCAGGGCCTCTAGCCACTGCAAACAAACTCCAGATGCATGCCCCACTTTGTGCATCTGGCATTATGTGTGTACTGGGGAATTGAACATGGGTTGTTAGGCACTGCAGGCAAGAGCCATCTCTCCAGCCTGGGAGGGAATATTCTAATTGGAATCTGTTGTATGGCATACATCCTTTGCAAGATTAAATGCCAGGTTTGGAAATCAGATGGACAGCAGATGTCCAGCTAAGTGAAGCTTGGAATACCAGGAGGGCCTTCAGATGAACTCTGCTGCGTCTACACCACTGTCATTGACATTTACTCCCTTCCTAGGATCTTTGGGTCGGCTAAAATGTGCCTACATTCCTCTTTACCATGACAACTCTACAGCTAGCCTCCCATCACAACATAGCACTGCCAAACCACTGTTTAAAAGGGAATTGCAAAGGAGATAATCTCCATTTACAGACTACGAGAAAGGACAAGATCAAAAAATAAAATTATGAGTAACAAACAAAAAACTAACAATTAGATGTTCTAATCAGTACAAAACACTAATGTATAATGCTAATATTCTTTATTTTCACCTCTAGTTATTTAAGCTAGGATCTTACTCTATAGCCCAGGCTGGCTTCTAACTCTCAATCCATCTACTTCAGAAAAATAGAGTATAAACTATTATACCTGGTTCTCAATATTCTTTTTAAAGGTATATTTGGGAGGGTGGGGGCTGGAGAGAAGGCTTAGCAGTTAAGAGGCTTGCTTGCAAAGCCTAAGGATCCATGTTCGACTCTCCAGGTCCCATGTAAGCCAGATGCACAAAGTGACGCAAGCACTTAAGGTTGCACATGTGCACAAGGTGTTGCACCTGTCTGGAGTTTTACTGCACTGGCTGGAGGTCCTGGAATGCTGATTCTCTCTCTCGCTCTCGATCTCTCTCTTACATTAAAAAAGCCAGTCTGAAGGCCGGGCGTGGTGGCGCACGCCTTTAGTCCCAGCACTCGGGAGGCAGAGGTAGGAGGATTGCTGTGAGTTCGAGACCACCCTGAGACTACAGAGTGAATTCCAGGTCAGCCTGGGCTACAGTGAGACCCTACCTCAGAAAACCAAAAAAAAAAAAAGCAAAAAAAAAAGCCAGTCTGTTGGGCTTGCCTCAAAACACAAAAAAAGTATATTAGGGGCTGGAGAGATGGCTTAGTGGATAAGGCATTTGCCTGCAAAGCTTAGGAACACAGGCTCAATTCCCCAGGACTCATGTAAGCTAGATGCAAAGGTGGCATATGTGTCTGGAGTTTGTTTGTACTTGCTGGAGGCCCTGGCGTGCCTATTCTCTCTCTCTCAAATAAATAAATAAAGACTTTTTTTTTTTAAAAAAGTATGGCTTCATGGTTAAGGTGCTTGTCTGCAAAGCCTAAGGACCCATGTTTGACTCTCCAGATCCTACATAAGCCAGATGCACAAAGGTGAGGCAAGTGCAAGGTTGCACATGCCCACTAGGTGGCACAAGTGTCTGGAATTCGACTGCAGTTGCTGAGGTTCCTGGTGTGCTATTTCTCTCTCTTTGTTTCTCTCTCTAAAACAAAATAAAAAAAAAAAACCCTGTATTTGTTTATTTGGAAGCAGAGAGACAATGAGAGAATGAGAACAGGCTTGCTAGGGCAAATGAACTCCAGATACAAGTGCCACTTTGTGCAACTGGTTTTCCATGGTTACTGGGCTGATCCAGTTTTGCAGGCTTTGCAAAGAAGTGCCTTTAACTGCTGAGCCATCTCTCCAGCCCTCAATATTCAATATACAATCAGTATGAATAAGGCCTTCTAAATTTCTTTCTCCCAGAGACTATATATGATTCCTAGTTGGAACCAATGTTTTCAGCAAAAACATTCTTTTAAGGCTCTGTGAAGGGCTGGAGGGATGGCTTCACAGTTAAGGCGTTTGCCTGCAAAGCCAAAGGACCCAGGTTCGATTCCCTAGGACCCACATTAGCCAGATGCACAAGGGGGCGCACACATCTGGAGTTCGTTTGCAGTGGCTGGAGGCCCTGGTGCGCCCATTCTCTCTCTCTCCCTCTTTCTGTGTCAAATAAATAAATTAATTAAAATAAGGCCCTGTAAAACACCAGGACAGCCTGAGCCATGGAAGGTTTAATCTAAGATCAACAACATCCTACTGCACACAACAAGAAAACAAAATCACCCTTGACCCATCTGCTCACCTCAAACGACCTTTCTGAGTTCCTTCTCAGTGTTGCTAGCTCTGCCCGCAGCATCTCGTTTTCATGACTCAAGGCCGCCAGGCGCTCCTTAGCTTCTTTGCTCTGTAGCTCAAAAAGCTGGCGTTCTTCTTTCTGCTTCTCTGTCCAGGCTGAAAGCTCCTCAAACCGTCCTTTCATAGCTTGATTGTTCAGCTTCATGGCTTCTGTGTGGAGTTCACAAAGAGGGCGGCACACAGCAGGGAAACCAATAGAATTACGTGAGTCAGCCTTCCTCTTTGACCAGTTCACTACAGAATCTAACTATGTCACACTGGCCTGAGCTAAGGGACAACAGGGAAAAGACACACACTGAGGTGAGCGGGTTTTGCATGTGGATCAGATTAGCATACCTAAACATCATTTGTAGTGCATAAAAGTTCCTAGAAGGAGCCAGGCATGGTGGCACATGCCTTTAATCTCAGCACTTGGGAGGCAGAGGTAGGAGGTTCAAGGCCACCCTTGTGAGGTGGCTCATGTCTATAATCCTGGCCCTTGGAGCCTGAGCAGAGACTTACTGGTTTAGAGCCAGCCTATGCTACATGAATCCCATTTCATAAACAAATAGCCCGGCCTGTAATCCCAGCACTTGGGAAGCAGAGCTAGGAGGATCAAGGCCAGCATGGGGACTACATGAAACCTTGTTCCAAAAAATAAAGTCCGCCTCCACCCCGCCCGCCGAAATAAAATTGATTTGGATACACAAATTCCTATTAATGAGCAAAGTCTTAGCACTCTTGCATTAGAACATGTGTCCAGCGAAAAGCCTTGGCTTGGGATATCAGAATCCCACTCCTGCCCCGCCCCCAACACCATCACCATCTCACCTCCCTAGCTAGCCCCGGGTGGCACTGAATTTGGGATTCTCTAACCTCTGTCTTTGGAGCTAGGATTATAGCATTTTACCACCACGCCTGGCTCAGGATGCTTTACAAGTATGCAATCAGTCACCTTTTCCCTCTTCAATGGACTAATCTGAGATGGAATACTTTTTTTTGTGCAGTGCCAGGGATCTGTCTCAGTGCCTGGCCAGGTCTTACCACTCACCCCCTAAACCAAATACCTTTTTTTTTTTTGAACAAAAAAATACTTTTTTTGGAGACAGGGTCTCTCATTGGCCTAGAACTCACAAATTAGGTTACACTGGTTACTCAGTGGGCTCCAGGGATCTTGTCTCTACCGCTGAGCTTTGGGGTTACAGGCTTGCCCCACTCAGTCTGGAGGTACTGAAGATCAAACTCAGGTCTTCATGCTTGTAAGTCAAGTGCTTTACTGACTTCCTTCCCAGTCCTAAACAGAATATACCTTATAGTCCTATTTGTATCCAGAGGTAAACAACAGGAAGTGTTTTAGCCTCTCTCAAACTCATCCTGTGCTGTTTCTTCTCTAGGGAAACAGCCAGAGATGCAAGCTCACTGACCAGCCTCATGAGACAATGACAGACGCGGCAGCTAACCTTTCAGCTGGTGGTTCTCAACCAGGAGTTCCTTCATCTGTTGCAGCAGCTCCTCTGGGGTGAATGTATCCAAGCTGGGGTGAGCCAGGCTGGGGGGTCCATTTCCTGGGATTTCACTGGAGCTGTCCCCCTTTTCAGTCAGGGAGCTCAGAGGTTGGTGGGACATGGCAGCGGTTCCTATGGAAAAGTCACATACTAGAAACCCCAGGTGCTGAGAAACACATTCCTATGAAGTCTATAATAAGCCACCATGTCTGGCCCAACAGACCTTTTTTTTTTTTTTTTTAAGTTTCTATGCAGGGCTGGAGAGATGGCTTAGCAGTTAACGTGTGTGACTGCAAAGCCAAAGGACCTCGGTTTGAGTCCCCAGGACCCATGTAAGCCAGGGGGTGCATGCGTCTGGAATCTGGGGTTCCTTTGCAGTGGCTGGAGGCCCTGTCACACCCATTCTCTCTCTCCCTCTCCCAGTCTCTCTCTCTCCCATAAATAAATACAAATCAAGGATTTTTTTAAAAGCAAAACTAAAAAGTTTCTATGCAGATAGCTATAGATGTGCTCAGCATATGTACAAATCTTCCCCTTCCCTCAGTCAGTTCCCTTCTTAATTATTTTCAGCCAGAGTCTAGTTATGTGGCCCAGCTGACCTCAAACTTACAATCTTCCTGCCTCAGCCTCCTGAGCTAACAGGCTCACCAAGCATATATCTGGAAACAAATTTCCTTTTAATCATTTTTTCAAAAAGGAGGAAAAGAAGGGAAAGAAGAGGGGAAGGGAAGAGAGGGGAAGGAGGAAGCCAGGAAAAAGGGAGGAGAGAAGGGAAGGGTGAAGAGGTTCCCTTAAAGCTTCTTATATTTACCCTCCTTCGCCTTTACAAGCCATACTATAGTCAAGCTAAAATTAGTTCCAGTTGTCAGTGCTTCTCACTTTTTCAGGTTGCTTACATTTCACAAAAACACTAGAAAAAAAGCAGGAATGTGCTAAGGGAGGCAGTAGAAAAATCACTGTACTTATAGCCAAATGTGTGGCCTTGGAAGTGACCTGACCTCTGGGGATTATTTACTAGTGAATGGTGATCATTCTTGGCTCAGCAATCCTTCAAATATATGCTTAACTTTCCAATATGATCATAGTTCCACATTCAGAACAGACATACCCACAGCCCCAGGCAAACTATGGTCTCTCACAAAAACATACAACTGTCTGCTTATGGTAAATTGCTAATCCAATGTCATTAGGAAAAAATATCCTGGGCTGGAGAGATGGCTTAGTGGTTAAGCGCTTGCCTGTGAAGCCTAAGGACCCTGGTTCGAGGCTCGGTTCCCCAGGTCCCATGTTAGCCAGATGCACAAGGGGGCACACGCGTCTGGAGTTCGTTTGCAGAGGCTGGAAGCCCTGGCGCGCCCATTCTCTCTCTCTCCCTCTGTCTTTCTCTCTGTGTCTGTCGCTCTCTGTAGGGAGCCAATGCAAACGCCATTACAAGATGGCGCTGGCTTCCTGCCAGTCTTGAGGTAAACATTTCCTTATTTAGGCAACGCCTTGGCGCCAACCTCGCTTGAGGTTGCGCATGCGCTTGACGTACCTTCTCCCAAGCCTATCCCGTGGCTCCTGTGGGCGGGTGAGCCTGTGGCAGCCAACCAGCAGGCGCCCCGTAGTATTCTGCCCTATAAAAGCAGCTACACTCCTGCGCCCCTCGCCCCTCGCCATCAGCTTTCCTGTTAACCAAGAGGCTCTCCAATAAAGTGTGATCAAGAAGGATCTTCGTTTGCTGGTCGTTCTTCTCCTGCTGGTCAGGGGGTTCGCCGCAGCTCTCAAATAAATAAATAAATTAATTAATTAAAAAAAGAATGCTGGGATTAAAGGCATGTGCCACCACACCTTGCTGAAACTTAATTATAAAAAAAAAAAGAAAAAATATCCTGTAATTCAAATTTCATAGTGAGTAAAAAGTTATGACAAACATAAGATGCAAATATTTCCAAAATTTTACTAAAAGCAATTTAAAGTAATTTTGAATCTAATGACATATATAACTAAAATTTTGTTTTTGTTTTTGGAGGTAGGGTCTCACTCTAGCTCAGGCTGACCTGGAATTCACTATGGAGTCTCAGGCTGGCCTCGAACTCATGGTGGTCCTCTTACCTCTGCCTCCGAGTATGGGGATTAAAGGCAGTGCACCACCATGCCCAGCCTGACATTAGAATATTTTCAAGGCACCGTCATATGTTAATGCTGTATGGTACACTTGTGAAATATCTAATGGTAGAATACCAGTTAAAGAACACTTAAGTCTCTAAACTTGTAGCTTCATCTTGAGCTGCATTCAATCGGGCAAACAGAGTCACACAGGTATGTCTTTGCACATACATATCTTCAAAGAGTACAGAAACTGGGGGAAAAAGTATTCTGAGGTTCTATCTAGTAACAGAATTACTCATGAAAATCCAACTGACTTAGATAAGAAGCACCGTTTCTAAACAAAGATGTTATTTACTATGATGGGCATGGGGTGGTGCGTGCCTCTAACATCAACACGTGGGAGGCTGAGGCAGGACTGCCGAAAATCTGAGGCCAGGAGTTCTTTACCAGTCTGGGCTATAGTGTGAGATTCTCTCAAAACCACCAAGATATTTAGTGATTAAGGACCTATTAACTGAGCACAGGATTTGGCAAGATTTCACGAACAAGGAAGATTGGAGAACTAGCTGGTAGGTAAGAAAGCAAAATTTCCTAGCTTTTCTTCCCAGATCTGCTGCCTGCATTCCTACCAATAGACATTAATTTTCTTCATCCAAAAGGTCAAGTAATTACAGCAATGACCTGACCTTGTAGACAACAGGCATAAATCTCATTTTTGAGTTGGCCATGGACATAATCTACTATGATTTATCCAACACAAGAATGTCTTGGCTGGCTTCTGTGGTGCATGGACACATAAAGCAGGCTTGGATACGAACGACAGACCACACCAGCAGCAGGCACTGTCACTTCCATTACAGGATGGTTCTGACTGCCAGAAGGTCGTGTGCCAAGTCGACTCTACCTTACGCTGACTTCTGCTCACTGAACACCAGACAAAGAGACAAAGAGAAGCCTCGTCCTTTACCCCAACGTAGCTGAGTCTTCACATTTTCTAATAAAGCACTGACAGGATCGAACCCTACCTTAGTTTTAAATGATGAAAACCTGTCTCTTGATCAGAACCAACAGCTGGCCATGGCAGCGTGAAGTGGACATTCACAAAGGGCCGGAGCCGATTCCAACATTGCATGACAAAACCAATCAGCACTGTGGAAGGCATGTACTACCAACCGAGGAAAAGCAGCCTGACCTTCACATGATGGGAATGCCAGAGTGATCTTGTGTATCACTAAGACCCCAGGAGTAGACTTAATGGGGTCGCTAAAGCAGGAAGCTGGGAGAAATGCTTTCTTCCTCCCATTCCCTCTTCTCCCAAGTCACTTCCACCTCCAAAACGCTACTAAACCGCCCCCCCCCTCACTCTCTAGCCCTATAGGCTAAAGCTTGGCCCTTTATTCTGCCTGGACTTTCGCAATGTTAGGGCTCCATGTAGAATAGGGGGTTTTGTCTACTGCTCTGGTCCTACCACTAAAACATCCTGTTACACATGTAAGGAAAAATATACCCAACAGATATCTTTAGAATGAATTCCAAAAGCATGCATCTTTCCATTTCAATCCCACTGCCTTCAAAACCTCTGAACATATGCACATATGTACGTATGTACACACACACACATATAGTCCGCGGTGCTGGGGATTAAAACTAAAGCTTTGCACGTGTCATCACTCCACCACCTCCAGCCCTCATGGTTTGTTCTGTGAGTCACCCGTGAGCACAAGCATTCGCATACAAGACAGGTTTAAAGAAGCAAGACAGATGTGGCTTTTCCTATCCATGTACCAGTGTCACCTCCTCATGTGACCACTTGTACCACTGAAAAAGGCTCCCAGTTCCCTACTTTCAAAATCTCCGTGTCCTTCCCTCTCCTCATCCTCTGCCTCAGATCTCTGGCTCCCATTTGCCCTGGCACACTTCCACAGGGTAGTCTCAACGTCCAGCTCACACATGACATCCCGCAGGACAAGCTCTCCCAAGCACTTGAAAGGCATGTGCATTTCCACCTCAGCCCTTTCGGCAATCACTGCCGTCATCTTCTCCCATCCATGTCCTCTCGATTTTTCCTTGCTGGAGATGGGCACACAACAGGCTCTCAGCAAGTGTTTACTGAACTGAAATGAAAATAGAGCATTATAACGTCTTTTTTAAGTCCAACACCTGTAAAATGCTCCTGCCGTGTAAGGGACAAACTCCATGTGCTGGTATTGTGAATTTCCTACAGTCCTGTGACATTCATCCCAAACTCGTAAAGACACCTTTTAAAACATATTTTAAAAAATCAGAACTGTTTTTTCCCATCACTGCAAACAATCCGAGAAGTAAGGTTTTACTCTAGCCCAGGCTGACCTGTAACTGACTCTGTAGTCTCAGGCTAGCCTTGAATTCTTAGCAATCCTCCTGCCTCTGCCTCCCTAGCACCGGGAGTAAAAGCATGCGCCACCATGCCCAGCCATATTTAGTCCTAAAGAGGTTTCATTTCTTCCTCTTTTTGGATCTTGGCTTTACTATTCCTTAAATTCTAAATAACATGCCAAGTTTCCATGAACGTGAGGGAAGCAGGTCTGAGGATGAGTATGCATACCAGGTAGGAAGGTAATACAGTGTCCATGTCCTTTCAAGCCTGTCGGGGAGGGGCTTCTTAGCCTCTTCAAATGTTTATTCTTTCTCTTCCTCTCTCTTTTCTCCCTCCCTCTCTCTAATGCACACACACACAAAGAGCATACTATGAAACCTAAAAGTCAGTTGTAAAAACTGCACTGTTACTTTTACAGTTGTTGTACACGATGCAGAAAAAAAACCTCCTAAAACTGGCTCAGTGTAAAAACAGATCAAAGACACGCGCACACACACTGAAAATACTCGTAGGCCTTTCTCTCCAGACCACAATGAAACTCCGCTTGTCCTATCCAATCCAGTGCTGCCCTTGGTTGTGGCCGAGGCTTCGCAAAGGCCCTCTACCTCATCATGGGCTCCCCACTTCTCCCCTTAGGTCAAAAGAGCCCACACTTTCATAGGGCTCTAGTTTCCTATTCCATCCTTTACCACCTCTGGCGTTCATTTCTACACTAGAGTCCTCTTCGTAGTGGAAGCCAGGCCTGAGGCTAGTTTCATTTCTCAGTGCCTCCTTTACTGCCTCCAATTTAAAGACTGCCTACGTAAAAGCAATTCCTTTGAGGTTCTCAGCCTACCAAATATTCTCTCTCTTCATGTATGTACTATATGTACATATGTGTGCATGTGCATGTCACAGTCTCCCAGGCACAATGGTTCATGTAGCCTTCTCTGAGGTCTTGGAGAGGGGCGGCTGCTCCGGGGCCACCTCTCTAAAGAGCGTCCTCATGTGCTCCAAAGGTGTACGTTTCACCCACTTCCTCCTCATATCATTATACGGTCCGCTT
Organism: Jaculus jaculus; assembly: GCF_020740685.1. Lineage (NCBI taxonomy): Eukaryota > Metazoa > Chordata > Mammalia > Rodentia > Dipodidae > Jaculus > Jaculus jaculus. The sequence goes on from NC_059116.1 coordinate 67,150,663, forward strand.
AATCGTTCTCAACCTGTGCGAGGCTGTCACCTTCAAACCACCTCCGTGACCCGCACGTGAAATCACCTACAGCCAGCCAAGCAGGTGTTCCACCAATCTGGAGAGAGGAGGGTTCCCTGGGGTGGCCGCCACCCCCACTCCCACCCCGTGGCCCTTTCACACCGGATCGCGATCCTCCCGGGCCTGGAAGCCTTCCCAGGGCGGAGGGACGCCCCGGCCGGCCGGCTTCACCACCCTCGCCCCGGCAGGCTGGGGAGCGTGCGCGGCCCCGGGAACCGCTTCCAGGCACGACAGCAGTCGCCGCGCCCGCCCAGCCCCTGCCGCCCCCTCCGCCCGGGCTCACCAGCCCCGGCGACCGGCTTCCCTGGGCGGCGTCACTGCTGCCGCGGCATCCTTCCCGGGAGGAGAGCTCCGCGACCGCCGCCGAAGCCTGCCGGAGCTCTGCCGGGGAGGCGGCGGGCCGGCGCGGCGGCCGGCTGGGGGGTGACGCGCGACCTCGCGACCCGCCCCGCCCCGCGCCGCTCAGCTGACCGCCGCGCCGAGCCCCGCCCCCGGGGAATTTCCCGGACCACGCCCCCCAGAGGGTAGCCACGCCCACACAGGCCCCGCCCCCGAGAGCCAGCCTCCAGCGCCCCGCCCCTCCGGGTCGCCGCGTGGGGCCCGCGGCCGCGGCCCTTCCTCGCCGGAGACCCAGAGCCCGCCCCGCCCCGCCCGGCGCCGGGAACCCGGGGACGCTGGGGCGTTTGGTTAGACAGGCGGGCAGAGCCGGGCTCGCGGGTACCTGCTTCGCGGGCGCCTACACCGACCAGAGTCACGTGAGGTCGCCGAGCCCCTCGGAAGGACGCGCGTCCCCGGCGGACATCCTCAGAGCGAGGCCTGCATCTGGGACTGGGGCGAGATGCTCTCGGGCCCGGGCCCGCTTTCTCCCCGATCCGTTAACACCTGATTGCTTCGTTTGCCGCAGGCAGTGAGGTTCATTGGTTGGCTTGGATTAGACCTGGCAGTCAGGGTTTGAAGCCGTGGGAAGTACTTACCTACTGTGTGACCCGCAGGGAAAAGCAGAGTCGCCCTGGTTGGCATTCCAAGCGCCCGAGCCGGCGTGATCAAGGCCTGAGATGGCTTGTGATGCCGGGGCTGAGGGTTTTTCCTCACAGCTGGGTTCAGGGCAAGGCAAGTAAACAGGAATTAGGGCTGGGTCCCAGGAGAGAGTGTGAGCGAACCTTTGTGCTCAAAGTCTAAAAGGGTGGGGTGGAGCCGGGTGGGGTGGCGCACGCCTTTAATCCCAGCACTCACTCGGGAGGCAGAGGTAAGATTGCTGTGAGTTCCAGGCCACCCTGAGACTACAGAGTTAATTCCACGTCAGCCTGGGCTAGAACGAGACCCTACCTCGGAAAACCAAAAAAAAAAAAGAAAAAAAGTTGGGGTGGAAATTATCACGGTTCATTGCCTAGACATTAAAGCTGTCAAAAGGGCTTTTTTTTTAAAGGGTGTCATAATGGGGAAGAACTTGTTTTGTGGATGAGAGAGCTGTTCAGTGGCGACAGGGAGATGGTCTGTGCACCTGCTCACTTGTTGCAGGAACAAATCCTAATCTACAAAGGGAACAGACACCAAAATCCTTCCTGGTGTACTGCAAAGCCCACCAGCTGCTTATCCCTGACCCCCACCCTGAGTTTAACCCCTACAGCAGGGCAGAGCAAGACTAGGAAGATAGAAACAAGCGCCAATCAATTTCTCCTGCACTCCTGAGGCAGTTTGTGGTGACTGGGCCCCTGAAAGAAAAAGCAAGTGGTGACCTTGAGCCTGCCCTGTGGTCTCCACAATGCTAGAAGTCAGAGAAGATCGGCCTCTATCTCTTGCTTAAAGGAGTTCCCTAAATCTGTTTGTCCATAAACAACTTGAGTCCCTTCCTGGGAATGAGTTCTGTTTTCCTAAAATTAAGATTCCTGGAAACCTGATCCTGGCACTGTGGTTGGTCAAACTCATCCTCAAAACTTAGCATCCTGGATGGTTATGCTCAACCTCCACTCAGAACTTAAAGCTGACCCCAGATTGAGGCACTAGGGGACCTTCAACCCCCTCCTGCCTTTTAATGGGCAGGAGGTCACTCTGCTTTCTTGTCTGTCTTTCAATTAATCTAATAGTCTCACCAACTTTACCCTCTCATCTATAGATGTCGATTCTTTGAATTAATTAGACAAAATAAATCCAGGGACACCCCAACATTATTGGTGCATTACAGCAACTCCAAAGCCATTGGTCTGTTGTTATTTATTGGTGCATTGTTGTAATCCCAACATTATTAGTGCATTGGTGTATTTTGATGCATTGGCAGAGAACCCCAAAATTCCCATATCACTCTTTAAAAAATATTTTATTTACTTATTTATTTGAGACAGAAGGAGAGGGAAAGAGGCAGGTAGAGAGGGCATGGGCACACCAGGGCCTCTAGCCACTGCAAACAAACTCCAGACGCATGTGTCACCTTGTGCATCTGGCTTTATGTGGGTACTGGAGAATCAAACCCGAGTCCTTTGGCTTTGTAGGCACGTGCCCTAACGGTTAAGCCATCTCTCCAGCCCTCCATGTCACTCCTACTCCACAATCAACACAGAAGAGTTCCATGATCCCTAGTCACAGATTTCTCCCCACCAAGAGCCAGGTGACACTAGCTGTGTGTCCTGTCATTCTACTCAATTCTGTCACAGTGTACTGGGCTGTGGTAGAAGATCCCACAGGTCTTGTAAAGACTCAACTCCACAGGGCTCCTTCCCACTTCCAAGACCAGTTGCAAGCCTCACATTGGTTTACCCAAGGGTCAGCCTGCTGTGCCCGCTGTCAGTTGGGAGTTCCAGGACTTACCTCTTTAGGCCTTAATAGTTTACTAAAGCAGATCACAGAATCCAGGGAAACACTTTTGTTTACAAGTTTATTACAAAGGATGGTTTCTTTGGCTGATTAAAATAGCTGGGTGGAGAGTTACATAGAGTCAGGTCTGGAAGTGCCCTAAGGGCAAGAAAGTTCTGGCCACATGGAGTTGGGATATGTCCCACTCTTGATACAGGAATTGTTCCTCTATCAATGCAACAATATATGGCAACACACAATAATTTGGGATGTTCCCACAACCTACCATGTCTTATGACTTTGAAGAATGAAATATACAGGCCAGATAAGGTTCAGAAAGATTTTATTTTAGCTTAAAGTTTTCCCCCACCCCCATCCCCTCCAAGATAGGGTCTTGCTCTAGCCCAGTCTGACCTGGAATTCACTATGTGTTCTCAGGCTGCCCTTGAAGTCACAGAGATCCTCCTACCTCTGCCTTCCAAGTGCTGAAATTAAAGGCCTAGTTTAAAGCTTTAGGACAAAGAAGAGGAGGGGGCTTAGGGTTTAAGCTCAGAACATAAGAGAAGGAAGCAAGGGTGGAGCTCTTGTCCCAGAAGGCAAGAGGTAATTTCAGATGCCCACCTCAAGGCTCAGGCTGTTTTTTATAATTAATTTAAAATACTATGTATTTATTAATTTGCAAGCAGAGATAGATAGAAAGAGAGAGAGAAAAGAGAGACAGACAGAGAGATAATGGGCATGCCAAGGCTTCTAGCCACTGCACATGAACACCAGATGCATGTGCCCCTTTTGCATCTGGCTTACATGGATCCTGGGGAATGGAACATGGGTCCTTTGGATTCTCAGACAAATGCTGTAACTGCTAAGCCATTTCTCTAGCCATTATTATTATTATTATTATTATTATTATTATTATTACTATTATTTAATTTGAGAAATACTGAGAGGAAAGAGGCATGGAGAGAGAGAATGGACACAACAGGGCCTCTAGCTACTGCAAACAAACTCCAGATATATATGCCACCTTGTGCATCTGGCTTATGTGGGTCCTGGGGAATGGAACCTGGATCCTTTGGCTTTGTAGGCAAGTGCCTTAACCACTAAGCCATCTCTCCAGCCCAGGTTGTGTTTACTTGTTTTTTTTTTTTTTGAGGTAGGGTCTTTCTCTAGCCTAGGCTGACCTGGAATTCACTATGTACTCTCAGGATGGCCTCCAGCTCATGGCGATCCTCCTACCTCTGCCTCCTGAATGCTACAAGTTGTGGCTTTTTTTTTTTTTTTTTTGCCAAAGTTGTAGTTTTTTATGAGCCTGTGTATGGGCAGCTGATTTGGACAGTCTAGTCCTGGAGTCACGTGTCTGTGGTCATGATCTCTAGAAAAGGGCCATCTTCTCAGGGATCTTAATTCTCTAGGAAGAGAATGGAAGGACTCCCTAAGAGTGCAGAGATTAGGAAAGGCCAGTGTAATGTGTAAAAGTGTAATCACCTACATTTTCCCCTACAGCCCCAAGGACAATTCCTGCACTTAGCTGGGAGAATGCTATTCACTTCGGGGTCTGTCACCACTAAGCTGTGTAGTCAATTTCTGTTTCACATCACTCTAACCTTCCTGGAATCCCTGTGTGTTCATTGGCAGAGTACTTGCCTAGCATGCATGAAGCCCTAGGTTTCACCCAAGTATGGCATAAACCAAGGTATGGCGGTACAGTCTGTGATCCCAGCACTCAAAAGGTAGAGTCAGAGGATCAAGAATTCAAGGTCAAACTGGACATGGTGGCGCATGCATTTAATCCCAACACTTGGGAGGTAGGGGTTGGATCCTCATGAGTTCGAGGCCACCCTGAGACTACTACATAGTGAATTCCATGTCAGCCTGGGCTAGAGTGAGACCCTACCTCGAAACCCCCCCCAAAAAAGAGTTCAAGGTCATCCTCAATTACATAGCAAGTTTGAGGCTAGCCTGGACTACATGAAACCACATCTTAAAACCAAACAAAAACAAACTAACGGGGTGGAGAGATGGCTCAGCAGTTAAAATGCTTGCCTGCAAAACCTAACAACCTGGATTCAGTTTCCCAGTATCCACATAATGCTAGATGCACAAAGTGGTGCATGCATCTGGGGTTCGTTTGCCCATTCGCTCTGTCTCTCTCCTCTCTCTACTTGCAAATAATATATAAAAACATTAAAAAAATAACAAACCCAGAAACTCTCCAAGCCTCATCTTTTTGGGCTTTTGTGAAGGTTTTCTTACATAACTGATGAAATCATTGGACTTTAGTGATCAGCTTGACCTGCAGCCACCTCCCCTTCCCCAAGGTTGGGGATAGGATGGAAAAAACCGGCTCTCCAGTCCTGTCTTGGCCTTTCTGGAGACCAGTCCCCATTCTGAAGCTATCTAGGGCCTGCCAGCTACTAGTCAATTTATTCACAAGAAATGAGAAGAAGATCAAATACTTATTCCACAATATTTTAGACAACTATCAGGTCAGTAACTGCTCCCAGACTCAATTCAGAACCCTAAAGGAAGGTGAGCTGAGTGGGAAGGGATACCATATATGGAGTGAGCTGGGAAAAGATGCAGCAAATAGGAGCTTAAAAAATCAGTGTTTGGGCTGGAGAAATGGCTTAGTGGTTAAGTGCTTGCCTGTGAAGCCTAAGGACCCCTGTTTGAGGCTCGATTCCCCAGGACCCATATAAGCCAGATTCACAAGGTGGTGCATGTGTTTGCAGTGGCTGGAGGCCCTGGTGTGCCCATTTTCTCTCTCTCTCTCTCTCTCTTTCTCTCTCTCTCTCTGCCTCTTTCTCTCTCTATCCTCTCAAATAAATAAATAAACTAACAACAACAAAAAAAAATCCTTAAAAAAAAGTCAGTGTTGGCCTGGAGCAATGGCTCAGCAGTTAAGGTGCTTGCCTGCAAAGCCTAATGAACCGGGATCAATTCCCAAGTACCCACGTAAAGCCAGATACATGAAGTGGCAAATGCGTCTGGAGTTTGTTTACAGTGGCTAAGGGGCCCTTTCTCTCTCTCTCCTCTCTGACTCTTTCTACATGCAAATAAGTAAATAAATAAATAAAATATTTTTAAAAATCAGTGCATTATGGATGGAACTGATGTCATTTGTTGAGAGAGCTTAGGAGAGAGAGGGAGGAAGGAGATGAGAAAGCTCTGGAGGTTTTTGTTCACATACTGGAATAATTCAGGCAGAATAGATTCTGTCACATACCTTCTGGCCCGTCACACTCCATGTGTTAAGTCAAAATTACAGAATGCCATTGCTTTCCCTCACTAGGCCCCCACACACCAGGCTATAAATAACAATGGAGTCACACACTATCAACTTCATTCAGCAAGCTTAAAGTAACCTGTTTATCTGAGCTAAGGATTAAAGAGATAATGCACTTCCAGTACTGAGAACAATGCCTGGCACTTGCTGTTGGCTGCTGTGGGAGCAGGGCTGCTCCAGTGGCAAGGTCCTTGCTCCCATCTCTCTTGGCCTTTTACCCACCTATCCTTTTTGCTCAATAAGAGCCCTCGAGGTAGTTGAGATGTTAACTGCTAAATGGAAAGAGGTGGTGGAAGGAATGTAAGAGCCAAAGGAAGGGTAGGACTCCTTACAACCTGCTCCTCCAGACACAAAATGGCCTGAATATCCATGACCTCACAGTGCCTGACACTACCTACACAAGCCCATCATAATAGAAGGAAAAGATGATGACATCAAAATAAAAGAGTGACTGATTGAGAGGGGGAGGGGATAGGATGGAGAGTGGAGTTTCAAAAGGGAAAGTCGGGGGAGGGAAGGGATCACCATGGGATATAGTTTGCAATTATGGAAGTTGTCAATAAAAAAATTAAAATTAAAAAAAGGTTGAGAGCAATAAAAGACATCTTGCATTGACCACACACACACACACAAACACACACACACACACGTGCAAGAAAGAAACATACTGAAGCAGCTTCTGAAGATCAAAACCCATGACAGTGTTCTGGGGGGTGGGGACAGTAGCTCGGATGATGGAAACCTGCTCGCAAATAGCTTGTCTGCTGTGCTCTTCCTGCTCTGCCTGTGAAAGCCCTGTGTTCCCCGAGCCACAGAGACTTTGGTTTTTGTTGTTGTTTGTGTTTCAAGGTCCAGGCTGACCTAGAATTAACTATGTAGTCTCAGGGTGGCCTCGAACTCATGGTGACCCTCCTACCTCTGCCTCCCAAGTGCTGGGATTAAAGACGTGCGCCACCACACCCTGGCTCTGTGTGGTGGTTTGATTCAGGTGTCCCCCATAAACTTTTCCTTCTATTATGATGGGCTTGTGTAGGTAGTGTCAGTTCTGGATGCTAGGTTCCCAGCTGATGGAGATTAGGGAATTAATGCCTCATGGAGGCGGTGTATTGTTGGGGGCGGGCTTATGGGTGTTATACCAGTGTCCCCATGACAGTGTTTTGCACACTAACTTGTTGCTATTGTCCACCTTATGTTGGCCAGGGGGTTGTTGGGCTATGAAAGACCCAGGCGTGAGGCCTAGTGGAACTTCCTGAGTCTAGCTAAAGTCTGGCGACCTGTCTCTGGCCAGCTAGGACTCAGCAGGACACCTAATGGCTTCTTGCATGCTACTTCTGCGCAGGAGTTGGAATTATCATTTCAATAGTCACAGTTTACTATTGGCCATTACCTCTCCCCCCCATCCTAAAATCCCCGCCTTTGTCCCCAACATGATATAGGCAACTGCTCAGAGTAATAAAGCGAGTTTTTTCTGTGAGTTCCTGCTTTGAAAAGACTCCCGACTCAGTATGGTTTTTCTCCAGTGGCCAGGAGAGGTTTCTGAGTCGTCTGATGCTCATCTTCCTCCTCAACCCCTTGGGAGGAACCAGCAGGCCTGGTCCTTCCACAGCATTACCTACCTGCCTGGGAAGGAGCCCAGCAGGGGGTGATGTCCACCCTCTGCTCATGCCATCATGGATCTTTCCCTCAAGTCTGTAAGCCAAAATAAACCTTTTTTTCTCAAAAGCTGCTCTTGGTTGGGTGATTTCTGCCATCAGTGTGAACCTGGCTGCAACAGTACAGTTGGTACCAGGAGTGGGGTTGCTGCCAGACACCTGACTGTGTGGCTGTGGCCTTTTGGTGCCGATTTTCTAGAGGAATGTGAAAGGAGTTGAAACCTTGGCCTAAGAGATGCCTCTGCAGTGCTGTAAGTACAGCTCGATGGACTGTTCTGGTCAGAGTTAAAGACCTGAAGGCAGTAAGAACTGTAGACTTTCAGGTTTGTTTATGAGGGTGAGAAAGAGCTTTGGCTAGCAGTTTGTGTGAGAAGTTTGTTATGCCATGTCCTGAGAACTTGAGCAGGGTTGCATTGTGTAGAAATGGGCTGATGGGAGAAGAAGGATATGGCACAGAAAAAAATGAAATCTTTGGGTCAAAACTGCTGCCCATTCAGATGCAATTGAGAGATTACAACCGTTGAGATTGGGCGAGCTGACCTGCACTGGGGCAACAGAAAGAATGTAGACTCTTGAAGGGGCCTGAGTGCTCAAGAACTGTCCTGTTTTTCAAAGTCTGCTTTATTCTCCCCCTGGATTAGCAAATTGGCACCCTACCTGGTATTGTGGAGTATAAGAAATGCAGGAAAGAGAGGGTCATTGAGTTTGCAACACGGTCTTGTGTTTTGGAAACGGCCATGGGCAATGTGAAGCAGGTTTGCTGGTCGCCTGCATGGAGACCTGTTGGAGCCCTGAGGATGAACCATGGATTGCAATGGAGACCCAGTGGAGATGCCAGGACCATGAGATGGCTGCTAAGGAGAGCTGCCACCCCCAATGAAATTTTCCAGGACTGTGAGTAGCCTAGCTGGAGGAGTTGAATTGGAACTCCAGAGACCCGTTGCTGGTTAGAATTATTGGATTTGGAGACTTGTTATTAGCCAGAGTTGTTGGACTTGAAGCTACAGAGTTTGATGTTTTCCCTGTTTAAATCTTGGTTGAATATTTCTTTGCTATGCTCAATGCAATTTTGCAGTGTGTTTATTCTGTGTGTTTTGGGGGATTTTTTTTTTTTTTTGCATTATGGCTCAGTTAAATGACCTTGGATTATGGGGATGTTTGAACATCATTAGGATTATAAAAAATGGGGGGACTTTGAAAGTTGGACTGAATGCATTGCATTTTACATCATGGACAGTTAAGAGCTTATGGGGACGAGAGGCGGAATGTGATAGTTTGGTTCAGGTGTCCCCCATAAACTTAGGTGTTCTGAATGCTGGGTTCCCAGCTGATGGAGATTTGGGAATTAATGCCTCCTGGAGGCGGTGTATTGATGGGGGCAGGCTTATGGGTGTTATAGCCAGTGTCTGGCTCACTTTCCAGTTGCTATGGTCCACCTTATGTTGGCCAGGGTGTGATGTCCATCCACTGCTCATGCCATCATTTTCCCTGCCATCACAGAGCTTCCCCTGAATTCTGTAAGACAAAATCAACCCTTTATTCCCAGAAGCTGTTCTTGGTTGGATGATTTATGCCAGCAACACGAACCTGCCTGCAACACTGTGCTTCCCAAGTGCTGGGATTGAAGGCATGTGCCACCATGCCCGGCTCCAAAAAGGACTTTTGTGACAAGACTCCCCTTTCTTCTCTGTTAAATCAGCTTCTTTAACAGGTTACCTTCTTTGCCTCAACACCTTAAGTTTTTAGACTCAGTTGGCTTGTGATGGGGTGAGCAGTCTAGTCTGGTCCAGTAACACTGATTGTTGCTTTTCTTTTTTTAAAAAAAGTTATTGACAGTTTCCATATAGACAATAAACCATAACGATTCCCTTCCCCTGACTTTCCCCTTGGCAACTCCACTCTCCATCATATCCCCTTCCCCTCTCAATCAGTCTCTCTTTTATTTTGATGTCATGATCTTTTCCTCCTATTAAGATGGTTTGGTATAGTAGTGTCAGGCATTGAGAGGTCATGGCTATCCAGGCCATTTTGTGTCTGGAAGATTACATTGCAAGGAGTCCTACCCTTCCTTTGGCTCTTACATTCTTTCCACCACCCCTTCTGCAATGGACCCTGATCCTTGGAAGGTATAATAGAGATGTTTCAGTGCTGAGCACTCCTCTGTCACTTCTCAGCACCATGATGCCTTCTGAGTCATCTCAAGGTCACTGCCATCTGAAAAGAGAAACTTCTCTAATCAAAAGTGAGAGTAGCATTAATGTATGGGTATGAACATTAAGTGAAGTGCTTACCCAGCAGTTTGGTGAACATAATATATGCATTTAGATAGATAACAACAGGTGTTACACTCCTAGGGCCCATGACCTCCCCTGTCATAGGTTTTTGGTATTAGGCATGTATTCCTTCCCATGGAGCGGACCTCCAGTCCAAAGTAGAGAGTGGTTGGTTTCCCCTGTAACAGTCATGCCACTATTGCATCCATTGGCTCATTTGGCCTGACTGACCCAACTTAAGCCTTGCAGTGTTCACTGTTGTTTATCTCTACTGGTGATTTCTCTCTCTCCCATGGAGTTACATGCAGTGTAGCTTTTCTGACTTTCTATCAGCTGGTCTAGATGGAGGAGGTTTTCAGCTCATCGCCAGCAGGATTTCTCAGTGACCTTGCAGCCCAAGCATGTGGAGTCTTCAACAATAGGGTCTTACCATTTATTCCTGGTGGGAAACCAAGGGCCTTGGCAATGGCCTGTAATGTTTTGGTGTATCAGGGACCTCTCTGACCAATAACTCACTGGAAGGTATCCTATCCCTGACACTGAAAATGTACTAGTAACAATCTATGGCTTCTGGGTATGTCATTGCCCAAAAAAGTAGGTTTCCATATGATTTATTCATACTCTGTTAGGTTTTGGTTAACCGTCCCCCAGCCTTCCTTTGCTTAATCTCTTCCCCTGACCTCATTTAGTTCTTTCCACTCTCAGTAATCTGTTCTACTTACATATATACAACACCATCCTCTTAAGTCCTGTCCCTTTTCATCATCTTCTTCTTTTAAAAAAATATTTATTTTTATTTATTTATTAGAGACAGAGAAAGGGGTGAGGGGGAGAGAGAAGGAGGGCGCACCAGGGCCTCTAGCCCCTGCAAATGAATTTCAGACATGCACCACCATGTGCATCTGGCTTATGTGGGACCTGGGTCCTTAGGCTTCTCAGGCATGTGTCTTAATCACTAAGCCATCTCTCCAGCCCCCTTTTCATCTTCTTTCTATCTCACTGGCTGCTTTTATTTATTTTTTAACTTATTTACTTATTTGCACATGGGTGAATAAGGGCCTCTTGTGTATGCAAATGAATGCCAAACACCGGCACCACTTGTTTTGCAATGGATTTACAGAGGTTGCTCAAGAATTGAACCTGGGCCTGCAGGCTTTGCAGACAAGTACCTTAACAGCTGAGCTGCCTTTAACCACTGAACAATCTTCCCCGCCGCTGATTATTGCTGTTCTTAGAGATAGTTCTGGTTTGTCACTGTAAAATGACAACTGTTTCCTTCTCTTTCCTTTCCATGTTTTCCCCCTTAAGGCAGAGTTTTTCTGTGTGGCTCAGGTTACCCTCAAGATAGCAATCTCCCTTCCTCTACCTCTACCTCCCAAGTGTTTGAACTATAGGCTTGTGCCACCGGGTCTGGCTATTAATTCTGCTTTAAAGGAAATGAGAAAAATCTTGTATTGAGCCAAATGTGGCTGGGAACCCAGACTCAATTTAGACTGAATAACATGGTGCACCATGGAAGAGAGTGCATGCACTTTTATAGTCCGTAAAATAGTCCCAGAGCCACAACCAGAAAACCATAAATCTGTACCCTTATTAGTTACATTGATGGGTAATAGTTGAGGTCAGCTCCGCATTGCTGGTGAACATCCAAGCGAGGCACAGGTTAGGGGAGAAAGGGATTTACAACAAACTTACAGGTCCGGGGGACATGCTCCATCCATGGCAGAAGCAGCCTGCATACATCCAAACGGGGAGCAGCCACCACCAGCCAGCAAAAGCCACAAGCAACAAGCACAAAACCAGCGGCAAACAGCAGGGACCCCACCAGAGCTCAGCTGCTCTGCATGCCTTTGGCCAGAATTCAGATCTGCCTCCAAATACACCTTAGGACTGGGCTCCCCAAATTCACCTCCAGTGAAACGTCTTCTAGCCAGATGGCTGGAAATCCAAGTTACGCGCTTTAATAAAACACCCGAGTCTATGGTGGGACACACGTTCAAACTACCACAGTAACGTAAGTTCTTGTCCCATAATACTCCATCTTTCTGTCATTAGCACTTGCTTTTGCACCCCTATTTTAGTTGAAAGAATTCAAAGGAGACACAGAGTTTTTAGTATAGACACTAAATAGTTTATTTATATATTTATATAAGAGAACACACTTCTTACATTTTTTTTGAGGTACGGTCTTGCTGTAGTCCAAGCTGACCTGGAACTCACTATGCAGTCTCAGGGTGGCCTTGAACTCATGGCGATCCTCCTACCTCTGCCTCCTGAGTGCTGGAATTAAAGGCATGCATCACCACACCTGGCTTGAGAACATACTCTTAAGGTCTGGGAGCAGACAATGAGCAAAGTGACTTGCAGACTACACTTTAGGTAGACTTTGTGCTATTTATAAATTCTCTAGAACACAAGTGAGGGCCATTTTTATGTCCAGGTGATTGACAGGCTCATTTGGATGTACTATTAAGTAAGGGAAGAGGCAAGTCTTTGTTCTCTACCAGAAAGCCTCCACTAGAGTAATCTTATAACCTTTCAGGAAGTTCATAATGTCAGGTCTTCACCCAGGGCAGAGATGTAACTTTTGTCCCATTCTTTTGACCAGTAGTCAAGGTCCTGCAGTTTCACTTCCTGGTTTTACAAACTGCTCCTTGCTCATTGTGAGGGAGGAGGCGTCACCTCCACTGACCTTTGAGCCAGCTAATATCCAACTAGTCACCAAACATCCCCACGAACCACAGGTGCTAGAAAGCTGAAGTCAAGCGGTCTGTCATTTTTCCTGAGGAGTTCAGTTCGTAGCCTGCATGGTCCAGTTTGGGGTCTCCTGTCGCCCTGGTACTTCTTGAGTAGTTAGAATCTCACTGCAGCTACTGAAATGATGACACGTGTCTTTTTGCTGTTGCACTGATGCGGCAGTGTGCTGGGCATCGGCGTGATGTTAATTTGTATGCCATGGCCCTTGTGTTCCTCCTAAACCCTCACCCCCTGTTGTTGACTGATAGGTAGTCCGGGATTTCCTACCCCAGTGGCGCCAATGGGATTTGAAGCAATAGCTCTTAGAAGAATAACCTTTCTTCTAGTTGTTGGAGAAGCCTGATATCAATCAGCACGTGACCTACCTAGGTAGCCCAGAGGAAGAGGGAGAGAGCCAAGGTGGGCTGAAGCTCGCAGCAGCTGGAGGGAGGGGTGACTCTCCCAGTTCTGGGGACAAGAGAGGCCTGGTGGTCTCCTGAGTATCCAGGATGTTGCATTTCCAGGACAGATAGGGAATTCTTGGGGTGTCAGCTATGCAGTGCGTCATCTAATTATTCCTCAGAACCTGTGGCAGATTCTGGTGTCTGGACTTGCTATTGGAGATAGCAGGGCGGCCTTCTCTTTCCTTATGCAAATACTGTGTTTTACTGTTTTTAATTTTTAATTTTTTTTTTTTGGTTTATCGAGGCAGGGTCTCACTCTAGCCCAGGCTGACCTGGAATTCACTATGGAGTCTCCGGGTGGCCTCAAACTCACGGCTATCCTCCTACCTTTGCCTCCCGAGTGCTGGGATTAAAGGCATGCGCCACCACGTGCAGCACTAATTTTTAATTTTTCTTTTAAATCAAGAAAGGGGAAAGGGTCTAGCACAGGAACTTACTCTTGTAGTTCCAGGCTGGCCTTGAACTCATGGTGATCCTTCTACTTCTGCCTCCCGAGTGCTGGGACTAAAGGCGTGCACCACTATGCCCAGATAAATGCTGTGTTTTATAATGAAGGCATTACTTAAACATGACAGGCTGAAGAATAAGTGGTCCTTGTTTCAGTGGGTACCCAAAGCCCTCTTAGATTGATTTTTTAAAAATTTATTTAATTTAATTTTTTTTTTTTTTTTGGTTTTTTGAGGTAGGGTCTCACACTAGCCCAGGCTGACCTTGAATTCACTATGTAGTCTCAGGGTGGCCTTGAACTCACAGTGATCCTCCTACCTCTGCCTCCCAAGTGCTGGGATTAAAGGCGTGCGCCACCATGACTGACTTTTAACCTTATTTTTATTTGTTTTTTTTGAGAGATAGAGATGGAGGGAGGGAAAGACAAAAGGGCACACCAGGGACTCCAGTCCCTGGAAACAAACTCCAGACACATGTGCCACCTTGTGCATCTGGCTTACATGGGCCCTAGGGAATCAAACCTGGGTCATTTGGCTTTGCAGGCAAGTTCCTTAGCCACTAAGCCATCTATCCAGCCCCCTCCTCGATTTTTGCTTCCTTCTAAAAACCACAGTGATGCCAGAAAGTGGGTTTCCCCACACTCAAGGGTTTCTTATATACATGTGGGCCGACACTGGATTTAAAGAAAGTAACACTGTGTAATATTTAAAACGCAGCTGAACTGATAGACTGCTCTTCCTACTTGGTGCACCAGATATAAAAGACTGCATGGACCATGAGTCAGCATAGATGAAGTGTCCAGAAAAGGGAAGCATACAGAAAGCAGAGCAGTGGTTGTCTGGGGGTGGGCGGATGGCTTTGCTTGCGAACAAGCTCAAGGGAATTTCGGGAAGAAAGATGAAAGTCTTCTGAACTGGATTGTGATAATAGAACAGCGATGTAAGTGTAAGCAAGAGTCACTGAATTGCGGTTCTCACAATGGGGCGAAAATTTATGGCATATAGATGCTTAGCAAATGCTCTTGAGGCAAAGTGATCCCTGAGCAGCTACGTATGTAGCCAGAAGTTGCTCCTTGCAGCACGGTGCTCAGAACCTTCGCCTCTCTCAGATGCTGGGTAGAGGATCAGGGCCTGGAACAAGTGCTCACAGCTTCCAGCAGCCAGGCTACATAGCAGATGGAAAGATGTCTGCTGGACCTAGAACTATGAATATTTTCGTAACGAAAATTTGGCAAAGGCACTTGCCTGCAAAGCCAAAGGACCTTGGTTCAATTGTCCAGGCCCACCCATATTAACCAGATGCACAAGGGGGCCGCACGCGTCCGGAGTTCGTTTGCTAGTGGCTGGAGGCCCTTGGTGCGCCCATTCTCTCTCTCTCTGTCTCTCTCTAATAAATAACTAAAAATACAATAAAAATTTGGCAACTGTTTACATTAACCTGTGTTTGCTAAATCTCCACTGGCTAAAAGGGGACAGGATAAATTCAGAAGGACTATGTAGTGTTGCTGGGTTGGTTGGTTGTGTAACTACAATGGATTGATTGTATGAGGTTTTGAATCATTAAAAAAAAATTTTTTTTTTTCAAGGTTGGGTCTTGCTCTAGCCCAGGCTGACCTGGAATTCACTATGTAGTTGCAGGGTAGCCTTGAACGCACATTCAGTCTTCCTACTTCTGCTTCCAGAGTGCTGGAATTAAAGGTGTGTGCATCACGCCTGGCTAAAGTTTTCACATCTGTTTAATAATGTATAAGTCATTTGTGCATTGTGTGCCTATTGGCATGTGCAGGTGTGTGTGTGTGTGTGGGGGGGGTGCATGTGGACGCCAAGGGACAACCCTAAGTATCACTCCCCAGCACTGTGTACCTTTTTTATTTGGCTTGCAGTAGGGTCTCTCACTGGTCTGGAACTTACCAAGTAGCATAAACCGGCTGACCAGTGAACCCCACGGGATCTGCTGTCTTTGCCTCCCCAATGCTGGGATTACAAACATAGGTCACCACAACCAGATTTTTTTTTTTTTTGGTTTTTTGAGTTAGGGTCTCACTCTAGCCCAGGCTGACCTGGAATTCACTATGGAGTCTCAGGGTGGCCTCGAACTCACGGTGATCCTTCTACCTCCGCCTCCCGAGTGCTGGGATTAAAGGCATGCGCCACCACGCCCGGCTAGATTTTTTTATGTGGATTCTGGGGATTGAACTCAGGTTCTCATGCTTGTAGGGCGTGGTGGTTTGATTTAGGTGCCCCCCCATAAATTTATGCATTCTGCATGCTAGGTTCCCTGCTGGTGACAATTGAGGGACTTGGATCTTCCTGGAGGTAATGTATTGTTGGGGGAAGTCTTATAGGCATTGTATCCAGCTTCCCCTTGGCAGTGTTTGGCAGACTCCTGTTGTTTTGTCCACCTGGAGGAGATGATGTTCACCCTGTGCTCATTGTATGGTTCTCCTCTGCCTTCATGGAGCTTCCCCTTGAGTCTGTAACCCAAAATAAACCCTTTCCTCCCACAAGCTGCTCTTGATCGGGTGTTTTCTGCCAGTAATGTGAAGCTGACTGCAACATGGGGCAAGCGCTCTGTCGACTGAGCTAATTCTCACCCCTACTGCCCTTTAAAAAAAAAATTGAAATAGAGTTTCGCTTTGTGTAGCTAAGGCTGGCTTAGGACTCACTATGTAGCCCAGGCTGGCCTTGAATCCACAGCCCCAGGTGCAGATGTTTGCAGCTTGCCTGGGTTGTAATGGTCTTATATAGTTTGGCCCATAGCTATTTATTCACTGACTAACTTGCCTGATCTCTCTTCATCTCTATCCTCTGGCTCTTGAAATTAAATTTAGAACATCTCGGATTTTTTTCATATATTTACACCTAACGCCAAAACCCACACTGGAACCTGGGGAAGGTAGTGGTGTGCGTTTATAATCCCAGGTGGGATTGGAGGATCTCCCGGGTCCAAGAGTTCAAGGACAGCCTGAGCAGCATATTAAGACTCTAGGTCACATGTAACTGTGTATATGTGTGGTGTGCCTCAAATCAATAAACTACAAAACGAAAAGAGGAACTTAAACAAGAGCTCCTATTTATATGCCTCTAACGGTTGCCCTCCTTTCCCCAAAATCCTACTTGGCAGCCTCTCTCTTTGATGAGTGAGGGATCCATTAGAATGAAGCTCTGGAGCCGGGCATGGTGGCGCACTGGGGAGGCAGAGGCAGGAGGATCACCGTGAGTTCGAGGCCACCCTGAGACTTTATAGTGAATTCCAGGTCAGCCTGAGCTAGAGCAAGACCTTACCTCAAAAAACAAAAACAAACAAACAAACAACAAAAAAGAATGAAGCTCTGGGACCAAGGGTTCAAGCTGTAGCTCAAGTCCTAAGAACAAAAGAAATGGCTGGAGAAATGGCTTAGCAGTCAAGGAACTTGCTTGTGAAGCCTGAGGACCCAGGTTTGATTCCCCAGTACCCACATAAGCCAGATGCACCAGGTGGCACATGTCTGGAGTTCGTTTGCAGTGGCCAGAGGCCCTGGTATGGCCATTCTATCTCTTCTCTTTGCCTCTTTATATCTCTGTCTCTTAAATAAATGAATAAATAAATAAGTAAAATATTTAAAAAGAAAACAGATCCCAATTGGAGTTTATCCCTTTGGTAATGGATTGGTGCTCTGTAAATATTTCTTTTTGAGCTCAGAATTACTTATAGTAGTAGAATACTGCATCATTTACAGACATGTTACTCAATAATCTACTTATATCTCATAACCAGTTATCTAGTTATCTTTTACAAGAGTAAAATATGCAATAGTGTTGAAAATAACTATACAATATAAGGTAGTCTCTACATTCTCATTCAAGCTTGAAAATGAGATTATCAAAACTTAACTGATTGAATCTTTTGCCATTCTGGAAATATCTTGGGGAAATGACACTGAAATTTTTTTTTTCATTTTTCCTTGGACTACTTTTTAGTATCTTTGTTATGAAAATTTGTGTTGGATAGTTTGTTATCGCTCTAGTTGCTCCCACATCAAAAGCTCTCTTGTACTGTTGTTCTTCATTTAAAACCCAGATATATACTTGAATGCCTCGGGCAGTGAGGGTCAAAAAAGCTTTCCTCATTTGTAAGAAAGCAGAAAGCCAGACGAAAAACTTTGACCTTTGACATGGTGTAGGCTTTGGGATTTCAAAACACTGTTCTCCAGTGGGGCCAAAGGGAACAGGCCAGTGAAGAACAGGCCAAGTTTGAGCAAAATCCGCTGTAGACTGAGGAGTAGAGGAATATCTGAATGCTCTTTGTAGCACTTTTCTAGTTTCAGGACTGGCATTAACCCCGTACTGTTACGTGGTCTTCTTTCTACTGCGTCAGCAATTCTGAAAGCTTTGGAATCAGCACATTGTTGCTGACTTTGATATTGATGTTAATGGGGGTGTTTGGAAAGGCCTCAAAAACTTCCTCAGTAATGGAATTCGGTTATCTTTTCCTTCCCACTGGCAGGCTTTTTTTTTTTTTTTTTTTTTTTTTGAGGTAGGGTCTCACTGTAGCTCAGGCTGACCTGGAATTCACTTTGTAGTCTCAGGGTGGCCTCAAACTCACAGTGATCCTCCTACCTCTGCCTCCCGAGTGCTGGGATTAAAGGCATGCGCCACCATGCCTGGTTTTTTTTTTTTTTTTAAATTGTATTTATTTATTTATTTCAGAGAGAGAGAGGGAAATAGGTGTGCCAGGGCCTTTAGCCACTGCAAACTAACTCCAGACGCATGCGCCACCTTGTGCATCCTGCTTATGTTGGTACTGGGAAACTGAACCTGGGTTCCTTGGCTTTGCAGGCAAGTGCCTTAACTGCTGAGCCATCTCTCCAGCACCGTCATAGGCTTTTGACAAAGTTTACAGTACCAGGCATACATTCCCTCCTATGGAACAGGCCTCACATGCAGTCAGAAAGCAGTTGCTTACCCTCCTAATAGGCATGCCACTATTGTACCAGGGAGCACACTTTCCTGGCAGGCTGATAGCATAGCATGCAGAGTCAACTGCTGGGCACGGACCTTGATGGTTTCTCCCCGAGGAGCCTGCATAGCACCTCTGGCGCTGTGAAAGCTGGCCAGCCGTGGGGAGGCTCAGTTCCAGCTGACATTTGAGCATGTCCTGTAGCTGCAGTGTATTTCAGCGTTCGAGCCTGACCACCTGCAAACGGCAGTAAGAATGCCACAGTGTCATGGTTTGAACGTGAAGTGTTTCCTAAAGGCTCACAGGTTTGAACACTTGGTTCCCAGCAGGTGATGCTGTTTTGGGAGGTTATGGAATCTGGGAGACAGGGCCTAGCTGGTGGTACCGCTACCTGTGGTGAGCTCTTGAGGGTTATAGCCCAGCCCCGGCCTCTGGTCCTGCTCTCTGGGTCCTGATCTTGCCAGATGCTAGGAGCGTCTCACATGCGTTCCCCACCATGGAGCTGTTCAAGTATGTTCATCTTGCCAGAATGGACTATGATCCTTCTGAATGCAAACTGCGATCCAGAAGAAATCCTTCCCGTCTTGTTTCTTCAGCCAAGTGTTTTGCTATAGTGGCGTGAGCAGGAACTACTGCACACGCTAAGACTAGCATTCCTTACTTCCCATTCCTCTTCCATTACATGACGACGGAAGCCATCTAGCCCTGGCCACCTTTTCTGTCAGGTCAAGCAGAACAAAGATGAAATGCTGAATCTTCACTTCCTTTCTTTGATATAAAACTGCTGACTTCATAGAACTAATTTTTTTTTTCTGTTAAAGTATAAATTAGCCAGAGCTGTGATTTGGAAAAATATTCACAGTAATACCCCACAATTCTTCATTATGACCTGAAAATTATTGTCATTATCTCTTTTGTACTGTGGAGGAATGAGAATTTTGCATAGCTTTAGTTTCTTGCTTCAGATTTAAGGAACTGGTCTCTGGTGTAGAATCATATGTGATTTGTCCCCCCCCCCATTTATTCTGTTTATTTTATGTCCACTCACTTTGTCTAAACTGAGATGTCTCACTTTTTTGCAGAGGTGAATGATGGTGTCACTGGGATCTTGGTCTGGCCTCCTGTGGCTCCCTGTTCCTTGTGGTTTCCATCAGAAGGATCCACAGGAGGGCTGGGAAGATGGCTCAGTCGAGAAAGCACTTGTGGCACAAGTGTGAGGGCCTGAGTTAGGGTTCCTAGCACCCACATATGTATGCCAGGCGGGCATGATGGCCCATCTATAGTCCCAGTGCTCAGTAGGTGCAGGCAGAGGATCCCCGGGGTAAGCTGGCTAGATAGACTCAGCAAATGAGGGAATTATGGGTTCAAGTGAGAGATTCTGCCTCAATAAATAAGGTGCAGAGCACTTGAGGAAGACACCCAATGTCAAAGGGAGGTAAAGAAGCCAAAGGACCCAGGTTTGATTCCCCAGGACCCACGTTAGACAGATGCATAAGGGGGCACACACATCTGGAGTTCATTTGCTGTGGTTGGAGGCCCTGGCATACTCATTCTCTCTCTCTCCCTCTTTCTCTGTCAAATAAATAAATAATTTTCTAAATAAAATAAAATAAATAAAAAGTCAGCATTCTAGCTTGAGACTACAGAGTGAGTTTCAGGTCAGCCTTAGCTAGACTGAGAGCCTACCTCAATCCTCCACCTCCCCACAATTCAGCATTCTTTATTTTTTATTTCAAAATTTTTTTTGTTCATTTTTATTTATTTGTTTGAGAGTGACAGAGAGAGAGAAAGTGGCAGAGAGAGAGAGAGAGAGAGAGAGAGGGAGAGAAAATGGGTGTGCCAGGGCTTCCAGCACCTGCAAACTCCAGAGGCGTGGGCCCCTTTTGTGCATCTGGCTAACGTGGGTCCTGGGAAATCAAGCCTTGAACTGGGGTCCTTAGGCTTCATAGGCAAGTGCTTAACCACTAAGTCATCTCTCCAGCCCCAGCATTCTTTTTTTTAATGGGTTTTCAAGGTAGGGTCTCACTCTAGCCCAGGCTGACCTGGTAGTCACTATGTACTCTCAGGGTGGCCTTGAACTCACGATGATCCTCTTACCTCTGCCTCCCGAGTGCTGGGATTAAAGGCGGGTACCACCACGCCGAGCCCCAGCATTCTTTTTGATTCACTATATTTCACATCCCATTTTAGTAGATGCCAAATCAACTTGACTTCAGTTTATATTTCTTCCTTTATAAGAGACTGACTTAACGCTTGGCTAGTTAAATTGTCCTAAGAGAGTTTGCAGTTTGAAAATTCACTAAATTCCCTGTTTTTGTAAGAAAATGTTCTTACATATGCCTTTCAAAGAGACAACAATAAACCAGATTTAGCTGGATTGCCTGTGACCTTTTGTTTGTTTGCTTGTTTTTTCAAGGCAGGCTTTCACTCTAGCTCAGGCTGACCTGGAATTCACTATGTAGTCTCAGGGTGGCTTCGAACTCACAGTGATCCTCCTACCTCTGCCTCCTGAGTGCTGGGATTAAAGGTGTGTGCCACCACACCCAGTACCTTTTATATTCTTGAAAAATCCAGTGTCCTTTTCTAGTCAGGCTATATTAACCATTTCTGCTTTGTGGCCAGAATGCCTGTCCTTGTCATAGGGCAGTAGAATTTCCTGAACACATGACCCTGGTGCCGTCATAAGCAGTGAACACAGCTTTCTCTGGGGAAGTCTCTTCAGGTCTTCATGACACGACACCAGCAGGCTGCTTCTTTCTTTCCTAAGACCCAGGGTTCAGCTGTTTGTGGTTCAATTCTGCTGCATAGTTAAAATTTGCAAATGAGCACCTCTTTGATATTCCTGACATCCATCGCCCCTGCTGGATTCAGTGGAACTGTGGGAGAGAATGACTTTGGTTACTTGGATCTGTTATGTGCTTGCTGTTGTCACATAGAGCAATTCTTGTTTTTTTTTTCAAAGTAGGATCTCGCACTAGCCCAGGCCAGTAGGCTTTGAAGTCACAGTGATCCTCCAACCTCTGCCTAAGTGCTGGGATTAAAGGTGTGCGCCACCACACCTGGCATATAAAGCAATTCCCATCAAGTTCATTTGATCAAACCTCAGGGAGTCAGAAGTCCCTGCCATGGCACCTTCTCATAGAGACAACCTGTACACTTATGCACTGTATTGGTAGTGCAATAGAGTGTGGGAACGTTTTTACAGAAGAAACTGACATCAATGTGGTCACATGCCATCAATGGAACGGGCCGAGTCACCTTTGAAGGGGACCTTCTTTGTTCAGGAAGAACAAAGCCATCTTGTTAATTACGGAGTTGTAACCTGTGTGCAGACAGAACATGATAGATAGCACACTTGCTTACTCATGTCCTCAGGGTCAGGGCTGGGCGCTGGACTTGTTAGGCAGAATGTTGTAGATGGACACTGGCCACCCTATTGGGATTTCCAGGTTCGTGTGTTCCAGAATACAGAATTGGACCAGGGACACTGTAAATAGTGGTTGAAACAGCTTGTTAAGAGAGAAAGCCACTTTCCAGAGCGGAAGTATGACAGAGCTGAAGAAAGGTCGCAGGCTCAGTGGTGAACACTGCACAAAAGGTTGGGACTTTTACACCCCATCATAGGAAGAGGACCAGGAGAAAGATGGCGTTTTATAGACAGTCATCCAGGGGCAAAGGTCCAAGGAGAACATGGATGCCACTTTGCCTGCTGGATCCAGTCCCATTCTAGATATTGCAAGCAGCAGTTGAGCAGCGCTTCCTGTGTCCTCGAGTTTTCCTGGGTTTAGCAAACCTGGGTCGGCGTTCCTTCCTGAGTCAGCCTCTGAGTCCACCAATCAATTGGATTTTCCCCTTACACACCTGAGTCTGGTGACAAGGCTCATTTTAATTGGATGTTTAATCCATAAATGGGCCGGGATGTGTGTGTAAATCTCTTGATCCCTTTTCTCCTGGCACCTGAATCCTTGCTGTGGTAAGCTCTCCCCTTCTAGCTGGGATAGCAGGGAGGAATTTCTGTTTGTCCACGTGCTTTCCTACCTTGTTTTATTTTATTAGAGAAAGAGAAAGAGAGAGAGAGAGAGAGAGAGAGAGGGAGAGAGAGAGAGAGAGAGTGTTAATTGGTGCTACAGGGCCTCTAGCCCCTGCAAGTGAACTCCAGAAGCCTGCACCACCTTGTGCACGTGGCTTGGCTTGGGTACTGGGGAATCAAACCTGGGTCCTTAGGCTTCTCAGGAAAGCACCTTAACTGCTGAGCCATCTCTCCGCCTCTTCACTATCCAGCTATGGATGAGATTTTCTTTTTTCTTTAAAAAAAATTTTTTTTTGTTCATTTTTATTTATTTGTTTGAGAATGACAGACAGAGAGAGGAAGAGGCAGGTAGAGAAAGAGAGAGAGAGAATGGGCACGCTGGGGCCTCCAGCCACTGCAAATGAACTCCAGATGCATGCACCCCCTTGTGCATCTGGCTAACGTGGGCCCTGGGGAATCGAGCCTTGAACCGGGGTCCTTAGGCTTCACAGGCAAGCACTTAACCGCTAAGCCATCTCTCCAGCCCATAGATGAGATTTTCCCTCAGCTGGGCCTGGACTAGCTTGGTCCATACCCAGGCCCAGCAGGGAGGGCCGCCCAGCCCTTACTCTCCACCTGAGCTCCTTTTTATTTTTATTTTTTCCCAGGTGGGGTCTCGCTCTAGCCCAGGCTGACCTGGAATTCACTATGTAGTCTCAGGGTGGCCTTGAACTCACAGCGATCTTTCTACCTCTGCCTTGTGAGTGCTGGGATTAAAGGCATGTGCCACCACACCAGGCTTCACATGGGCTCCTTTACCCCCTCCAGCTCCCACATGGCTGGAGCATCTTGAACTTTCTTTTCTCTTTTCTTTCCACGGTTTTTCTAGGCCCTCCATGTGGGATCTCTAGCCTTTCCTTGGCTCTGTACTTCCCTCAAATAATACAATTTCATAATTGTCCTTCTCAGTCTTTTTTATTCAATTCTTTGATTAAAATGAGAAATGAGCCTAGGTTTTGGCGTTCAAGGACTTTCTTGGACCCTGAGCACTCATAACATCTGGCAACCCAGATGGGACTATCTTGAGGAGGAAAATTATGATAATTATGGGCGAAAATGGAAGGCACGTTTTCCAGCTGTGAGCGTGACTTGGGGGATTTCAACTGCTTCTTTCCGCTTGTGAGAAAACTAGCTTGCTTACTCTTCTGGCTGGAGGCTAAGATTCACTCTCCCTGACTAAGCCGAAGGGAATGAATGGAGCTCGGCGGTGGCCAGGCAGGCAGACAGGCCTCCCTTCGGACTGGGGACTCGCCAGGCCACCCGTGGGCATCTCCAGCGGCCTGGCCCTGCTGCACGTTGCTGGAATTGCAAACCCCGTTGATCACCTTGCCCATCACCTGGGGCCAATCTGGGATGGTGCCAGGCGGGGATCTTCTGGAAAGGTGATACCTCACCTTGGAGGGAGATGCACCTAACTGAGCACCCCACCCGCAAGCTTCACAGTCCTCCGGGAGTTGGGGAGCTCGTTCTGCTGAGCTGAGGGGGAGGGGGCCTCATGGCCACACGGAGGCTCAGGAACCAAAGGCAGCTGGCTGAAATGTCTTCCAAGATTTTTATTTACCTTTCCCATTATAAGCCATTGTGCCACAAGACACGTGGCTGCCCTGTGCGGGAGGGAGAAGGGAGCTCCGACTTGTGCCTGGGCTCCGGCCCTCCAGTGGCTCCCGCCCCCTGCCCAGTCCAGCTGGGGACTCCAAGTCTCACCTCGGGAGCACAGCGGGCAGCTGGCCTAGACGGCGGGTCTCTGGCCATCTAAGTGAGGGGGAGACGGAAACTGCCCCAGGGAAGCTCTGAGCTTAGGTGCTTGGCTGGAAAGGTTTCTTTAGCAGCCCTGGATCCTGTCCGTGGAGCCCTGAAGCTGAGGCCTGCCGCTGTGTCCACTGGCTGGGCCAAGTAACCACGCTGTGCCCTAGGAAATATGGAGACCCAGTGGAAAAAGATATGCCTGATGGTGCGTGCTAACTGCCATGATTCTGCCAAAATGCTCTAAGGCAAATATATCTTTACATAAATGTAAATCATTTATTCATACAGGTATTATAAAAAGTAAAACTAGGCTGAGACAGGAGGATCTCCAATCAGGGCTCCAATGTGATAGCCTGACTCCACATTTAAAAACCATGTGACTTTTAAATTACTTGGTAAAAATAAGTTCATAATTTTAATTTGATGTTTTCCAAATTACTTAATGATTAAAGACAACTCGTTAATAACTGTACATGACATATTCTCTTTTGCTTGGGCTTTAAACAAATAAGATGTTATTTAAAGACACCTTTTAGTTTCTTTATTTGATAAATTACAGTATGGCTTTCCTAATCCAAACAGTCCAACAGATAACTTCTGAAGTTTGTGTTGACATTTGATTTTTTTAAAAATTTATATTTATTTACTTATTTTTGGTTTTTCGAGGTAGGGTCTCACTCTAGTTTAGGCTGAACTGGAATTCACTATGCAGTCTCAGGGTGGCCTCAACTCATGGTGATCCTCCTACCTCTGCCTCCTGGGTGTTGGGATTAAAGGTGTGCCCCACCATGCCTGGTGACATTTGATTTGTTTATTTATTTTTAATTAATTTATTTTTATTAACAAGTTCCATGATTGTAAACAATATGCCATGGTAATGCCCTCCCTCCCCCTCACTTTCCCCTTTGAAACTCCATTCTCCATCATATCCCCTCCCCCGCTGTCTCTCTTTTATTTTGATGTCATGATCTTTTCCTCCTATTATGATGGTCTTGTGTAGGTAGTGTCAAGCACTGTGAGGTCATGGATATCCAGGCCATTTTGTGTCTGGGGAAGCACGTTGTAAGGAGGCCTACCCTTCCTTTGGTGCTTACATTCTTTCCGCCACCTCTTCCACAATGGACCCTGAGCCTTGGAAGTTGTGATAGAAATATTCCAGTGCTGAGCACTCCTCTGTCACTTCTTCTGGGCACCATGGTGCCTTCTGGATCATCCCAAGGTCATTGCCATCTGAAAAGAGAAGATTCTCTACCAAAAGTGAGAGTAGCATTAATATATGGGTATGAACATTAAGAGAAGTGCTTACTGGGCAGTTTGATGAGCATAGTATATACATTTAGCCAGACAGCAGCAGACATTACACCCCTAGGGCTCGTGACTACCCCTGTTGTAGGTTTTCAGTATCAAGGATGTATTGCCTCCCATGGAGCAGGCCTCCAGTCCAATTAGAAGGCTGTTGGTTTCCACCCTGACAGACGTGCACTATTGCACCTGTTGGCTCATTTGGTCTGGCTGGCCAAATATAAGGCTTGCAGTGTCCACTGTTGAATATCTTCACTGGTGATTTCTCTCTCTCCCATTGAACTGCATGCAGAATGGCTTGTTCCAGCTTTCTGTCAGCTGGTCTACATGGAGGAGGTTATTTATCAGCTCAGTTCCAGCAGGATTTCTCAGTGGCCTTGCAGCCCAAGTATGTGGAGCCTTCAGCAATAGGGTCTTACCATCTATTCCTGGTGGGAAATCAAGGGCCTTGGCAATGGCCTGTAATGTTTTGGGGGCATCAGGGACCTCCCTGGCCCACAATTCACTGGAAGGTATCCCATCCCTGGCACTGAAAATTTTCTAGTAACAATCTGTGGCTCCTGAGTGTTCCATTATCCTAAAAATTAGGTTTCCATATGATTTATTTATGTCCTCTTAGATTTTGATTAGCCTTCCCTCTACCTTTCCTTCACTCAATCTCATCTTCTGACCTCACTTAGGCCTTTTCACTCCCATTAATCTATTCTTCTACTTCCTTATACACTGCAATCCTATTAAGTACCCCTCCCTTCCTTTCTATTCCCTTTATATCTAATTTCTAGCTTACTGGCCTTTGCTACTGAATTTTCTTCCTACTCACAGAGAAGTCCAATCATCTACATTGGGATCCACATATGAGAGAGAACATGTAACATTTTATTTATGGGCCTGGGTTACCAAACTTAGTATAATCCTTTCCAGATCCATCCATTTTCCTGAAAATTTAATAATTTCATTTTTCTTTACCGCTGAGTAGAACTCCATTATATAAATATGCCATATCTTCATTATCCACTCATCAGTTGAGAGACTTTGAGGCTGGTTCCATTTCCTAGCTATTGTGAATAAAATGGCAATAAACATGGTTGAGCAAGTATCTCTAAGGCAGTGCTATGAGTCCTTAGCATATATGCCTAGGAGTGGTGTAGCTGGGTCATATGGTAAATCTATTTTTAGCTGTCTCAGGAACCTCTGTACTGATTTCCACAATGGCTGGGCCAGACTGCATTCCCACCAACAGTGTAGAAGGGTTCCTCTCTTTTCTGCATCCTCACCAGCACTTACTGTCATTTGATTTCATGATGGTAGCCATTCTGACAGGAGTGAGCTGAAATCTCAAAGTAGTTTTAATTTGTATTTCCCTGATGGATGGGGATGTAGAACATTTTTAAAGATGTATATATACTATTTGTATTTGTTCTTTTGAGAACTCTTTACTTAGTTCCATAACCCATTTCTTTAGTTGGGTTGTTTGGTTTCTTATTAGCTGGTTTTTGGAGTTCTTTGTATATTTTGATTATTAATCCTCTATCAAATGTATAGCTGGCAAAGATTTTCTTCCACTCTGTAGGTTGCCTCTTTGCTCCATTCAGTGTTCTTTGCAGTGCAAAAGCTTTGTAATTTCATGAGGTCCCAGCAGTTGATTCATGGCTTTATTTCCTGAGCAATTGGAGTTATATTCAGAAAGTCTTTGCCAAGACCAATATGTTGAAGGGTTTCCCTTACTTTTTTTTTTTCTAGCAGTTTTAGTTTTGGATCTGATATTAAGATCTCTGATCCATTTGGACTTAATTCTTGTTCCTAGAGAGAGATAAGGATCTATTTTCATCCTTCTACAGATACATATCCAGTTTTCACAGCACCATTTGCTGAAGAGGCTGTCTTTTCTCCAGTGAGTATTTTTGGCATTTTTGTCAAATATCAGGTGGCTATAGCTACCTGGACTTACATCTGGGTCCTCTGTTCTGTTCCATTGAGATATGTGTCTGCATTTGTGCCAGTACCATGCTGTTTTTGTTACTATGGCTCTATAATATAGAATGATGAGAGTGAGGTGTTGAAGTCACCCACTACCACTGTGTTTGGTGTTATCTGTGAATCAGGAATACCACCAGCCTTATTTTTGTTGCTCAAAATTGTTTTACATATCCAAGTTTTTTTTTTTTGTGCTTCCAAATGAATTTTTTGGTTTTTTTCCTATTTCCATGAAGAATGCCATTGGAATTTTGATGAGAATTGTCTTGAATGTGTAGATTGCTTTTGGTCATGTTGCCATTTTCACAATATTGATTCTTCCAATCCAAGAACAAGTGATGTCTTTCCATTTTGTAGTGTATTCTGCAATTTCTGTCTTGAATGTTTTAAAGTTTTCATTATAGAGATGCTTCACTTCCTTGGTTAGGTTTATTCCAAGATACTTTATTTATTTATTTTTCTGATGCAATTGTGAATGGGAGTAATTCTCTGATTTCAACCTCTGTGTGTTTCTTGTAAGCATATAGGAAGGCTGCTGATTTCTGTGTGTTTTGTATCCTGCTATATTGCTATAAGTATTTGTCAGCTTTAACAGTTTGCTGGTAGAGTCTTTAGGGTCCTTTATGTATAGAGTCATATCATCTGCAAATAATGGTTACTTGACCTCTTCCTTTCCAATTTGTATCCCTTTTATGTGTGTCTCTTGCCTTTATTGCTATGGCTAATACATCCAGTTCTATATTAAATAAAATTGGGACAGTGGACACCCTTGACTTGTTCTCAATTTTAGTGGAAAAGCTTCAAGTTTTTCTCCAAAATTAGTATTATGTTGGCTGTAGGTTTGTCATCAATAGCCTTTACTATGTTGAGATATGTTCCTTCTATCCTCAGTTTCTGCAGGACTTTTATCAGGAAGGGATGTTGGATTTTGTTGAATGCTTTTTCTGCATCTAATGTCATGATCATGTGTTTTTTTTGTCCTTCAGTCCATTTATATAATGTATTACATTTATTGATTTGTGTATGTTGAACCATCCCTGCATCTCTAGGATAAAGCCTACTTGATTGGGATGAATGATTTTTTCTGATATATTCTTGTATTCTGTTTGCCAATATTTTGTTGAGAATTTTGCATCTATGTTCATGAGGGAGATTGGTTTGTAATTTTCTTTTTTTGTTCTGTCTTTGTCTGGTTTTGTTTTCAGGGTGATGATGGCCTTATAGAAGGGAGTTTGGTAGTATTCCTTCCTCTTTCTATTTTATAGAAAAGTTTGAGAAGTATAAGTGTTGGTTCTTCCATGAAGGTCTGGTAAAATTCACCAGTGAATCCACCTGGGATTTTTTTTTAGTTGGGAGATTTTTTTTTGTTTGTTTGTTTTTTTTTTTTTTTGATGTAGAGTCTCACTCTAGTCCAGGCTGACATGGAATTCACTAAGGAGTCTCAGGGTGGCCTCGAACTCACAGCGATCCTTAGTTGGGAGATTTTTGGTAACTGCTTGGATCTCCACACTTGTTATAGGTCTATTTAAGTGGTTAATTTCATCTTGATTTAATTTTTGTAGGCCATATAATTCAAGAAAATCATCCATTTCTTTCAGATTTTCAAACTAAGTGGAGTATATGTTCTTATAGTATGTTCATATAAATATTTGAATTTCCCTGTTGTCTGTTGTGATGGTACCTTTTTCATGTCTAATTTTGTTAATTTGCATCTCTCTTCTCCCTGTCTTTTGGTCAGATTTACTAAGGGTTTATCAATCTTGTTTATTCTTTCAAAGAAACAACTCTTTGTTTCATCGATTGTTTGTATATATTTGGTTTCTGTTTCATTGATTTCTGTCCTAGTCTTTATTATTTCTGCCTGTCTACTGATTTTTTTTGCCTTGTTCTTCTTTTTCCAAGGCCATATGGTGAAGCATAAGTCATATATTTGCGACCTTTCTAATTTCTTTTTTTTTTTTTAAATATTTTATTTATTTATTTGAGAGTGACAGACACAGAGAGAAAGACAGATAGAGGGAGAGAGAGAGAATGGGCGCGCCAGGGCTTCCAGCCTCTGCAAACGAACTCCAGACGCGGGCGCCCCCTTGTGCATCTGGCTAACGTGGGACCTGGGGAACCGAGCCTCGAACCGGGGTCCTTAGGCTTCACAGGCGAGCGGTTAACTGCTAAGCCATCTCTCCAGCCCAATTTCTTTTTTTTTAAGTACAATGTTTAATGAAATGAATAACCAGGCAAATACTTTCTGCTGACTATATCAGCACTATTAGATGTTTAAAATAATTTATACATCTGCTGACACAACAAAATACCTTATGTTCAAAAACATGTCACCTATTAATACAGTATACTTATTTTTCTTACTGTTGGCTGTCTATGATACATTTAAGTTGCATTATTGTGTTTTGGGAAGAAAGGTTATTTCATAATAGAAACAACCAAGGAAAGCAAAAGTTTTATTTACTTCCAATTACTTGGCCTTGACATTGACATAATCTATCACTGGGAACAGAAAGGGGCAACAATCTTACATTAGGAAAACTTCACAATTTCAAAACACATGCAGAGGCTTTTACAGCTAAAAGTGTCCTAAGTATAAAAAGTGAAGTTCATGGATGTATAAAGAAATAACGGAAGATGACTGTACTGCAAAAAAAAAAAAAAATCCATAATTTCATTTCATTTTCATTGTCAACTACTGTTTTGGAAAGCGTTGATTTTCGTCCCTGTCCCCTCAGGTTTAGGGGTTTGGGGATCCAGCAAGACTTAAGTATTCACAACAGTACTGTAGAGCATGCTCCCGTTACTTCTTCCCACCAGGTCTGGAAGAAATGAAGAGGAGGAGGAGGAAGGGGTCGACATCACGGTTTCTGCCGAGGGGAACTCAATTCTGGGGCGCGGGCGACTCGCGGCGGGTGTGTGCGGTGCAGGGGCAGCGCGGCTTCGTGGAGCTCAGCCCTGGTCCTCTCGGCTTCCACCTTCCAACGCCAGTACGGTCGCTCGCCCTCTAATTTCTTAATATAAGCACTTAAAGCCATAAATTTCCCTCTTAGGACTGCCTAAACCGTGTCCCACGGGTTTTGGTGTGTTGCGTTCTCATTATTTGATTCTATGAATTTTTAAATTTCCTTCTTGAGTTCATCATTGACCCATTCATCACTTAGTAGTGTGTTGTTTAATTTCCATGATTTTGTGTATGCTCTATAACTTTTCTTGCTATTGATTTCTAGTTTGATCCCATTGTGATCAGATAGAGTACAAGGAACTATTTTAGTTTTCCTGTATTTGTTAAGATTTGCTTTGTGTCCTAATATATGGTCTATTTTAGAGAATGTTCCATGTGCTGCTGGATGGAATGTATATTCTGCAGCATTTGGATGAAATCTCCTGTATATATCTGTTAGGTCCATTTCTTCTATGACCTCATTTAATCCAGATGTGTCTCTGTTTATTTTTTGCCAGGTTGACCTGTTAATTGATGAGAGCTGGGGTGTTGAAGTCACCCACTACCACTGTGTTTGGTGTTATCTGTGACCTTAGTTCTAATAGCATCTGTTTGATAAAGTTGGGACCCCCCCCCATGTTAGGTGCATGTTGCAGTCTGGTTCGCATTGCTGGTAGAAATCACCCAACCAAGAGCAGCTTCTGGGAAAGAGATTTATTTTGGCTTACAGGCTCGAGGGGAAGCTCCACGATGGCAGGGGAAAATGATGGCATGAGCAGAGGGTGGACATCACCCCCTGGCCAATATAAGGTGGACCATAGCAACAGGAGAGTGTGCTAAACACTGGCATAGGGGAAACTGGCTTTAACACCCATAAGCTTGCCCCCAACAATACACTCCCTCTAGGAGGCATTAATTCCCAGATATCCATCAGCTGGGAACCTAGCATTCAGAACACCTAGTTTATGGGGGATTGATTCCTTTGACGATAGATATATATTTTTTGAAGTCTTTGTCAGGCATTTCATCTAAAATAGTATCAATGGAAGTGATTTATGATGAATTTATAATTTTTGGTGGGATTGTATTGTCTTGATTTTTTGTGTTTCTTATTATAATATAGAGATTTTTAATCTTGAGGTAATTTGATGGTTGGGTTTTCTAATTATCTGCAGTGTTCTTATCCATGTACATACAACTTTATAAATCTTCAGTGTAGGTGCCAGGGTGCTGGTGGTGAGTGAGTTCTCCACACGTTCATGCCCCTTGTTTCTGCTCCTGCTTCTCTGTGCCATCAGCCAGGTGGCCTCACAGATTGGGGCTGCTGGTTCCTTGGTGGAATTCTGGCCAGTTTTCTCCTTTCTGGAAGATCTTGGTCTGTCCTGCTTCTCTGCTGTGATTGATTATAACTTAAAAACCTTCATTTTTCAGTAGAAGAGTGTGTTTTGCTGACTTTCTGTTTGCTTCCCTTCCTAGGCCGCTTTGGTGTGGACAATATGCCACCATCTTACCTGGACTAAGATGTTCTGATTCCTGGACTCACCCTTGTAGCTGAGACAGCAGATCTCCAAACTTTCTCAGTCTCTTTACACCCGAATAAAGCTCCCTTGTGTATAAGTACTACATTTTCTTTGTCCATTTAACTATTGGTGGACGCGTAGGCTGGCTCCATTTCCTAGCAACTGTGAACAGTGCAGCAGTCAATATGGATGTGTAAGTATTGCTATGTTATGTTTATCTAGGGAACTTTTTTTTTTTAATTTTTTAATTTATTTGAGAGTGACAGAGAGAGAAGAGAGAGAGAGAGAAGGGCGCTCAAGGGCCTCCAGCCACTGCAAATGAACTCCAGACGCATGCGCCCCCTTGTGCAAATGGCTAACGTGGGTCCTGGGGAATTGAGCCTCGAACCGGGGTCCTTAGGTGAGTGCTTAACCGCTAAGCCATCTCTCCAGCCCGGAACTTTGGGTTTAAACCCAGGAGTCATCTGTTAATTACCACTGCCCTGAGAGGGCCAATTTTGTTCCTACAGAATGATCTACTCTAGAGTGAGCTTCTCTGTCACAGACAATTTTTCTTGTCTTGGTGGTAGTCTATGCTACCAGCAGATCTTGCTGTTTCTGGAATCCAACCTGACTGCAGGTTTAATATAATAACTTTTTATACCTTCAGCCTATGCAGAAGCAAGAAGGAGTTTGCCCCAAAGTAAAGGAGGCAAGCACAAAATGAAGGCAGAGGTCCCTAGGTCTCAAATTTGTGGGTCCAAATTAACAGCCAATGCTTTTGAGCAAAAGCAGCTTCTATTTATTTATTTATTTATTTGAGAATGACAGAGAGAGAAAGAGAAAGAGACGGAGAGAGAGAGATTGAGAACGGGCATGCCAGGGCTTCCAGCCTCTGCAAACAAACTCCAGATGCATGCGCCCCCTTGTGCATCTGGCTAACGTGGGTCCTAGGGAAACCGAGCCTCGAACCGAGGTCCTTAGGCTTCACAGGCAAGTGCTTAACTGCTAAGCCATCTCTCCAGTCCCCCAAAACCGCTTCTAAATGTCTGTTGTAATCAGTGTGCTGCCCCACCATCCCTGCAGCAGAGTTAATGTAGTGGCAGACTGACCCAGGGGGCTGGTACCAGGGATACTGCCAGCTCCTAGGAATGAAGATGGTATGGCCCTTTAAAGTGGATTGGCATGACTCTAACGACTTAGATTAAGATCAGACAACAGGAGATACCCCAGGAGTCAGTGTGCAGAACCCTCCATGTGATACAAGAATCTGATACTATGGATCCTTCTGTCCCAGACACCTAAGGGGACACAGCTGTATGCGGTCACACTGCTAAACTTTGCAACTCCCTGGAATGTCACCTTGGAGTGCTGGCCTCTCTCAATGGGTGGCATCCGTGGCTCAATATAATGCTGCAGAGAAAGGGTGTTGACCTTCATTGCTGGGTCACTGGGTTAGCAGCAGCCAGAGCCATCCTGAGTTCACGGTGCCTCTTGGAGCAGGTACAGCCTGGCACCGAGCTCATAGGCATT
Organism: Jaculus jaculus; assembly: GCF_020740685.1. NCBI lineage: Eukaryota > Metazoa > Chordata > Mammalia > Rodentia > Dipodidae > Jaculus > Jaculus jaculus. The sequence continues at coordinate 67,184,373 of NC_059116.1, forward strand.
AGAGAGCAGAGACAGCGGAGAGAGGCCCAACAACCTTCCCTGCCTCTTTGTACAATGACAATCGCTGGGAAGATAAGAGGGAGCAGCTAAGCATGTCTACAGGTCTTAGACTCCGTGTGAGATGAGAGTGTTAGCCTGGCCTGGGCGCTTACTGCCACTGTAGTTTGGATGAGGAAGAAATGTCTGGTTTTTTTCCTCAAGATGGGGATGTGTCATGTATAGGCACTTTGGAGTAATTTTATCCATCTACCTTGTTGCATCAGACATCCGAATCACTCTCTTGGCTTTTATGTTCTTTTCTTTTTAGATATTTTGAGGTAGGGTCTCATTCTAGTCCAGGCTGACCTGAAATACACTATGTAGTCTCAAGGTGGCCTTGAACTCACAGCCATCCTAATATCTCTGCCTCCTGAGTGCTGGAATTAAAGGCGTGCACCACCATGCCCAGCAAGTTTATGCTCTTTTTTTTTTCCTTAGTTTTTCAAGGTGTGCAGGTGCTCAAGGGACAGTGCATGTGCAGGTCAGAGGACAATACTGAGTGTCAGTCTTCACCTTCCATCCTGCTTTGAGTCAGGATCTATTGCTTTCCACTAAGAATGCCAGGCTAGCTGGCCCACAAGCTTCTTTCTCCTTTCTCCACTTCCCATCTTGTGGTAGGAGTCCTGGGCTTATGGACTCTCCCCAGTGCATCTGGTTCTTATCTGGTTCTTCATGGGATCTGGGGCTCTGAACTCAGGGTCTCGTGCACCCCTCCACATCATACACACATGAAGACACACACACATTTAATTCTTTGTTTATTTTTATTTATTTGTTGGAGAGTGACAGACAGAGAGAGAAAGAGGAAAGAGAGAGAGAGAGGGAGAGAGAGAATGGGCACGCCAGGGCCTCCAGTCACTGCAAATGAACTCCAGACTCATGCACCCCCTTGTGCATCTGGCTAACGTGGGTCCTGGGGAATTGAGCCTCAAACCGGGGTCCTTAGGCTTCACAGGTAAGCGCTTAACTGCTAAGCCATCTCTCCAGACCAAGATATATATATGATTATAAAAAAAATCCATGATTATAAAAAAAATCCCATGTTAATTCCCTCCTTCCCCTCACACTTTCTCCTTTGAAATTCCATTCTCCATCATATTACCTCCCCATTACAATCATTGTACTTACATATATACAATATCAACCTATTAAGTACCCTTCTCCCTTCCTTTCTCTTCCCTTTAAACTCCTTTTTAACTTACTGGCCTCTGCTACGAAGTATTTTCATTCTCATGCAGAAGCCCAGTCATCTGTAGCTAGGATCCACATATGAGAGAGAACATATGGCGCTTGGCTTTCTGGGCCTGGGTTACCTCACTTAGTATAATCCTTTCCAGGTCCATCAATTTTTCTGCAAATTTCATAACTTCATTTTTCTTTACCACTGAGTAGAACTCCATTGTATAAATGTGCCACATCTTCAAGATATATATTTTGGGCTGGAGAGATGGCTTAGCGGTTAAGCGCTTGCCTGTGAAGCCTAAGGACCCCAGTTTGAGGCTCGGTTCCCCAGGTCCCACGTTAGCCAGATGCACAAGGGGGCGCACGCGTCTGGAGTTCGTTTGCAGAGGCTGGAAGCCCTGGCGTGCTCATTCTCTCTCTCTTCCTCTATCTGTCTTTCTCTCTGTGTATGTCGCTCTCAAATAAATAAATAAATAAATAAATAATTAAAAAAAGATATATATTTTAAACTTTTATTTATTTATTTATTTGCAAGCAGAGAGATAGATAGAGGGAAGATAGACAGAGAGAGAATGGGCACGCCAGGGCCTCCAGCCACTGCAAACAAACAAACTCCAGACACAAGTGTCCTGGGGAATTGAATCTGGATGCTTTGGCTGTGCAGGCAAATGCCTTACCCGTTAAGCTATCTCTCCAGCCCAAAGACAAATGATACCCTAATACCCATGGAAAGCCAAATGTACAAAGTGGTGTATGCATCTGGCTGTCAGGCTTTGCAAGGCATCACCTTTAATCATGGGGTCATCTTTCCAGCCGTGTAGTTTGGTTTTTCAAACTGCCTCTAGAATGGTTCATGAGCTCTGCCCACAGCATTATATGGCTCCTGTAGTCAAAAGTTCCCTATCTTGTTTTTTTCTTGTTTGGTTTTTTGAGGTAGGGTCTCACTCCAGCCCAGGCTGACCTGGAATTTACTATGTAGTCTCAGGGTGGCCTTGAACTCATGGTGATCCTTCCACCTCTGTCTCCCAAGTGCTGGGACTATCACGCCCAGCCAAAGTTCCATATATTCCTCCTGCAAGCCAGTTCCAAAAGATGAAACACCGCATGGTCAAGCTTATCACAGGAACAACCCCATTACTGGTGCCTGATTTTCTGTAGCAATTATCTTCTCACTGCTGGACAAAATACGCAACCAGAAGCAGCTTCCAGGAGAGGCTTTACTTCCGGCTTACAGTTTTGAGAGGAAGTGTCATCCTGGCAGGAGCAGAGGTAAGCAGCTCTTCCTTAGGGGCTTTGTTTCGTTGTTTGTTTTGAGACAGGCTCTCCCCACATAGTATAGACTGGTCTGAAACTCTCTATTTTCAAGACCTGGTTCTAGAACACTGAGGTTACAAGTCTGAGCCAGCACACCCAACAAGATTTTCTCAATCATTACCCACCTGCCATGGCTGGCCAGTCTGGAACAAGCCTGTCATTAAAGTAAGAATATTGGGTTGGAGAGATGGCTTAGTGGTTAAGGCACTTGCCTGTGAAGCCAAAGCACCCAGGTTCAGTTCTCCAGTTCCCATGTAAGCCAGAGGCACAAGGTGGCACATGTGTCTGGAGTTCCTTTGCAGTGGCTGAAGGCCCTGGCGTGCTCATTCTCTATCAGCTGTTTCTCCCTCTCTCTTTCTCTCTCAAATAAACAAAAATAGAGTAAAAAAACAAAATGAGAGTATTTTCATGTCATCTTCCATCACAATACATATTGATCCAAAAGCCATAAAAAAGAAAGAAAGAGCTGAGCGTGGTGGCGCATGCCTTTAATCCCAGCACGTGGGAAGGCAGAGGTAGGAGGATCGCAGTGACTTCAAGGCCAGCCTGAGAAGACATAGTGAGTTTCAGGTCAGCCTGAGCTAGAATGAGACCGTACCTCAAAAAACCCACCCCCCCAAAAAAAGAAAGAAATTTTGCAGTCACATTGTTAAATGTTAGGGATGTACATGTGGTTGACTTATCTGATGTAATAAAACAAAGACCCATTATGAAGTTTGGAGATAGGGAAAAGGTAGATTTGAGATAGCTATAGGAAGTTTTCAAGATTTGTGACAAAAGCACACAAAGCATTGTTTCAGCAGGAAATAGTTTGTTCACACCTGTTCAGGTCCCGTGCAGAAGTCAGATTCGACTGTTCACACTACCTGTGTCCAGAAGATGGCACCAAACGACTGGTTGTGCCAGGGTGGCATTGGCTTGTCTCAGGAAAATGTGTAATGTGTTACAGAGGTTGCCTTCTTAAGGAATGCTCTATTTGCTCCACTTTCATGGGACACAGGTTAAAAAAAAAAGCAATGAACTAAAGCAGTACCCAAACACACCAGGTACAGGGAAGTCATGTGTGTTGCACATGTATGTGTGATTGTATGTTTATGAGTGTATGTGTTAATGTGTGAGTATAGGTTTTGTGTGTGAGTGTATGCATGTGTATACACCTGTGTGAGGGCATGCCTGTGAGAATACATGTATGTGAGTGCATGTGAGAGTATGTGCATGTGTGAGCGTTTGTATGTATGAGTGTATATGTAATGTATGTGTGAGCGTACTTTTATATAAGAATGAGTGTATGAGTACGTGTGCACTGTATGTACAAGTGTATGCGTGCCTAAGTGTATGTGTAGTGTATGTATGTGTGAGCGTATGAGTTAATGTATGTATGGGTATATGTGTATGTTTGTGTATGTCTGTATGTGTGTATACGAACCTGTGAACATGTATATATGTATATGCATTTATAAGCATTATGTGAGTGTATGTATGTGCATGTGATTGTGTGTGCTTGACTATTGCATGTGTGTTAATATGAGTGTATATGTGTGCATGTGTGAGTGTATGTATGTATGTGTACACAAGTAAGGATATGTGTATGTGAGTGTATGTGTATGCATGAGTGAGTGTATGTGTTTATTTATGTGTGTGTGTATATTTATAGGTCTAAGAAAAATCAAATAGTAAGAAATGGAAGTGATGGGAAATCATTTTTATTTTTATTTATTTATTTATTTATTTATTTTTAATTTTTATTAACATTTTCCATGATTATAAAATATATCCCATGGTAATTCCCTCCCTCCCCACCCCCACACTTTCCCATTTGAAATTCCATTCTCCATCATATTACCTCCCCATTACAATCATTGTAATTACATATATACAATAACAACCTATTAAGTATCCTCCTCCCTTCCTTTCTCCACCCTTTATGTCTCCTTTTCAACTTACTGGCCTCTGCTACTAGGTATTTTCATTCTCACACAGAAGCCCAGTCATCTGTAGCTAGGATCCACATATGAGAGAGAACATGTGGCGCTTGGCTTTCTGGGCCTGGGTTACCTGACTTAGTATAATACTTTCCAGGTCCATCCATTTTTCTGCAAATTTCATAACTTCATTTTTCTTTACCGCTGAGTAGAACTCCATTGTATAAATGAACCACATCTTCATTATCCACTCATCTGTTGAGGGACATCTAGGCTGGTTCCAGGGAAATCATTTTCTTTTTTTTTTTAAATATATTTTTTTTAAATTTTTATTTATTTATTTATTTATTTGAGAGCGACAGACACAGAGAGAAAGACAGATAGAGGGAGAGAGAGAGAATGGGCGCGCCAGGGCTTCCAGCCTCTGCAAACGAACTCCAGACGCGTGCGCCCCCTTGTGCATTTGGCTAACGTGGGACCTGGGGAACCGAGCCTCGAACCGGGGTCCTTAGGCTTCACAGGCAAGCACTCAACCGCTAAGCCATCTCTCCAGCCCAAGGGAAATCATTTTTAAAGAGCAAAAGGAAATACTGTGGAAATACCTAAGAAGAGAATTTAGAAAGTTGGAGATGTGTGTGCGGAAGGACGTGCCAAGCCCCTTGATAGAAAGGCATTAATTATGAGAACTCTATAAGAAAAGACTGGGCTTGCGCCGTCTGCAGGTGCTTCCGGGCCACCAGTTTCCCTGCCTCCCACCCTGGCGCCCCCAGCCCTGGCTCGCCGGCACTGCCCCGGGCGTCCACGCCCTGCGGGCTCAGCGGATTCAGCGGGCTTATCTGCGCAGCGCCTCCTCCATGCTGACCAAGCCTCTGCAGGGGCTCCCTGCGCCCCTCGTGACCCCCACGCAACCGCCAGGAGGCAAGGATCGGGCAGCCTTCGAGGCCGGACACCGACTTGGCCCCCTCTTGGGTAAGGTGGGCCTTGGCACCATCTTCGTGGGACACCGCGTCACAGATAGATGCCAGGTGGCCATCAAAGTAATCTCCCGAAATCGTGTGCTGGGCTGGTCCACCTTCTCAGACTCAGTCACGTGCCCACTTGAAGTGGCACTGCTGTGGAAAGTGGGTGAAGGCAATGGGCATCCTGGTGTGATCCGTGGGCTTGACTGGTTTGAAACCCCAGAAGGCTTCATGCTGGTCCTTGAGCGACCCATGCCGGCCCAGGATCTTTTCGACTACATCCCTGAGAAGGGCGCACTGGGTGAAAGCCGCAGCTTCTTCACCCAGGCGGTGGCAGCTGTCCAGCGCTGCCAGGCGCGTGGAGTTGCCCATCGCGATATCAAGGATGAGAACATCCTGATAGGCCTGTGCCGGGGCTGCATAAAACTCACCGATTTTGGTTCTGGTGCCCTGCTTCATGATGAACCTTACACGGACTTTGATGGGACAAGAGTGTACAGCCCTCCAGAGTGGATCTCTCGACACCAGTACCATGCCCTTCCAGCCACTGTCTGGTCACTGGGTGTCCTCCTCTGTGACATGGTGTGTGGGGACATTCCATTTGAGAGCGACCAGGAGATTCTGGAGGCTGAGCTCCACTTCCCTGCCCATGTCTCATCAGATTGCTGTGCCCTAATCCGCCGGTGCCTGACTCCTAAACCTTGTTCCCCACCCACACTGGAGGAGATTCTGCTGGACCCCTGCGTGCAAACACCAGCAGACAAAGCACCCATCAGCCCCTCCAAAGGAAGGCCCACCCCTTTACCCCATCCCTGCTTCCCTAGGCCCAGCCAGGATCTCACTACTTGGAATCCCATGGTTACGCCACAAGGGGTATCTGTTGACCTGGTTATACAGGCTGTTTAAAATCCCAGTATTGGGCTGGAGAGATGGCTTAGCGGTTTAGCGCTTGCCTGTGAAACCTAAGGACCCCAGTTCGAGGCTTGATTCCCCAGGACCCACGTTAGCAGGATGCACAAGGGGGCGCACGCGTCTGGAGTTCGTTTGCAGTGGCTGGAGGCTCTGGCGCGCCCATTCTCCGCCGCCCCTCCGTTGCTCTCAATTAAATAAATAAAAAAATAATTAAAATAAAACCCAGTATTGCTAAGATCAGGGACTAGGGATCAGGGCTCAAAAGATCAGCCAGGTCTGCCCAGTTCTCATCCCAGTTCTGTGAAGGATCCTCCCAGAACCTGTGGTCCATTATTTGGGAAAGAGGAATTCCTTCCTTCTGTTAAAGATGTGTATTTGGTTGGAGTTCCTTCCCTTCTGAGCCCTAATACTCTTATTCTGACATTGTAGTCCCTACACTGGCACCTCTTAATACTACCACCACAAACCTAGACACTTAGTTCAAATGCTCGCACTTGGGCAAGGGTGCTTTCCTTAAAATACCCCAGCAGCTCTTACTCTAGCTAAAGGGCCCTTAACCCTAGCACGGGGTCCCATAATCAGTCAAGCTGCTTTTCTGCCTCAGCCCAGAATTGCTTGTTCTGGGGGAGGTAATGCCCCATTGGTACCCCAGGGCTTTGTGTGTGTGTGTTTTATTTTTTCTTCTGGTGATTTTTTGGTGAGGGGACCCTGTTGTTATCCCAAGGGCTCTTATTCTGGCGAGAAGATCCTTACTTCCATAAACTGGGGAAGGAATGGGAGATGGACGCCACCAGAGACTTGGTTGATTGGGGGAGGGGATGGGCTGAGGGAAAGAAGTCTTGCTGTTTGTTCTCCTGGGGTCCTCCCTCTCCCAACTTTACTGCCTCCTCCTGCGCCAGGTTTGTCCACTTGCTAAAATGTAAGTAGTTATGTACTGGAGGTAGGGGAGAGCTACAAGTGTGCCCTCCTGTCCCTTCTCCTCCTGCCTGGATTATTTAAAAAGCCATGTGTGGAAACCTATTTAATAAATAATCAAGTCAGAAGTCAGTGGCCAAAAAAAAAAAAGATAAGACTCAATGCGGGCTGGAGGGATGGCTTAGTGGTTAAGGCATTTGCTAGCAAAGCCAAAGGACCCAGGTTCGATTCCCCAGGACCCACATTAGTCAGATGCACAAGGGGGCACACGAATCTGGAATTTGTTTGCAGTGGTAAACCCATCCTCTCTTTCTCCCTCCTTCTCTGTCAAATAAATAAATAATAATAAATATTAAAAAAATAAAAGACTCAATGCCATTTTAAATTTATTTTTATTTATTTGAGAGAGAGAGAGAGAGAGAGAGAGAGAGAGAGAGAGAGAGAGAGAATGGGAGCACCAGAGCCTCCAGCCACTGCAAACAAACTCCAGATGCATGCTCCACCTTGTTCATCTGGCTTAGGTGAGTCCTGGGGAATCAAACCGGGGTCCTTAGGCTTTGCAGGCAAGCTCCCTAACCACTAAGCAATCTCTTCAGCCCCAATTCCATTTGTTAAAAAAAAATCCTAGTAATAGACAATTTGAATTTCAAATGAATGTCGCATAAGTGGAGGGTAAGGGGGAAAAGCCCCATCTCATCCTGAACCAATTCAATGGATTCTTCACTTCAAGAGGCTCAAATCTTATGCTCCCAAAGATAGTCTCTGAACCAGCCATTGTGGCATATGCCTGTAATCTCAGGATTCAGAAGACTGAGGCAAGAGTTCAAAACCAGCCTGGACTACATAGTGAGAACTTATCTAAAAAAAAAAAAGTTGCAACTGATAAAATGGAGGATAGGAAAGAAGGGGTTATGCCTGATGCAGTTGCGGGGACCCACTTCTTAGCTTGCCACTTCCAGAGATAGGGTGTTCTTAGCCTGCATGAGTTAGAAAGTCTCAAGAAGGATCAGCGTTGACCCTGCATATTCCAATTGATCATCCAAAGAAAATATTCATGAAGTGTATCTTGGTATAGCAGCGGCTCTCAAATTGTGTACCAAACACTCAACTGGGATGCTTGCTAAGATGCAGATTCCAAGCTGGGCATGGCCACACATGCCTGGCACCTCAGTACATGGGAAGCTGAGGCAGGAGGATAGCTTGAGTTCAGGAGTTCAAGGCCAGATGAGCAGTATAGTGAGACCCTGTTGCAGTTAGCTTCACTTTGCTGTCAGGAAGCACCAGACTAAAGCAGCTGCGGGAGGAAAGGGCTGATTTTGCTTACAGACTTGAGGGGAAGCTCCACAATGGCAGGGGAAAATATGGCATGAGCAGCCTCAGGTGGACAATAGCAGAAGGAGAGTAGACCAAACACAGGTAAGGGGAAGTTGGTTATAACACCCATAAGCCCACCCCCAACAATACACTGCCCCCAGGAGGCACAAATTCCCAAATTGCCATCAGCTGGGGACCTAGCATTCAGAACATATGGGAGACACCTGAAACAAACTACCACCGACCTATCTTAAAAAAAATAGAAAGGTGATAGAAAAGGAAGAAAGAAACAAGAAAAAGAAAGGACAGGGCTGGAGAGATGGCTTAGCGGTTAAGCGCTTGCCTGTGAAGCCTAAGGACCCCGGTTCGAGGCTCGGTTCCCCAGGTCCCACGTTAGCCAGATGCACAAGGGGGTGCACGTGTCTGGAGTTTGTTTGCAGAGGCTGGAAGCCCTGGCGCGCCCATTCTCTCTCTCTCCCTCTATCTGTCTTTCTCTCTGTGCCTGTCGCTCTCAATTAAATAAATAAATAAAAAATTATTAAAAAAAAAAAAGAAAGGACAGAGAATGGGGAGATTTGGTATTACTGCAGACATTGTGATTTGAAGGGAAATGTTGCATTTTACAAACCACTTCAGGGGTTCAGATGCAGAGACACAGAGACCTCTCTTTTTCCTTAGTGCATTTATTTTTTTTAAAGAAACTCTAGATGCATGTACCACCTTGTGCATCTGGCTTACATGGGTACTGGGGAATCAAACCTGGGTCCTTAGGCTTTGCAGGCAAGTGCTTTAACCACTAAACTATCTCTCTATCCCCAGCGTATTTTAGACAAGGTTTCTCTATGTAGCCCAAGGTGGCCTCACACTCTTGTCTTCCTGTCTCAGCCTCCCTTGTGCTGTGATACAGTGTGTGTGTGTGTGTGCACGCGCATGTGTGTGTGTACCACCATACTCTACCAGAGACCTCTCTGAGAAATAGTACCTTAAGCTATGGCAGAGTGGGCCCATCAAGGGCCCTTCAGATTCAGTTTCCATTCATTCACTCATTTATTCATTTCTTCCCAGATTCATTAGTTTGCTACACATTTCTGGAGTCCTAGCAGCCCCACACATAATCATGTAGACATTGTAAATACAAAGACATTGTAAATACATCGCATGAAGGAGCTTATATCTAGTAGCCGACACACACACACACGGTATGTGTGTATGTATGTATGTATGTATGTATGTATGTATGTATGTGCGTGTGTGTATATACGTGTGTGTGTGTGTGTGTGTGTGTGTGTGTGTGTGTATACTATACATCCATCATATGACTATTGCAAGCCAGGTTACTACAAGCATTTATTCATTTATTTGAGATAGGGTCTCATGTAGTGCAGGCTGGCCTTAAACTCACTGTATAAGTGAGGATGACATTGAATTCTGGACCCTCCTGCCTCTGCCTCTCGAACACTAGGCTTAGAGTTATGCACCACCATGCCAAGCTGCTTCCAGGAAGGAGAAGGAGGGCATGCCAACACCGGTACCACCTGGGCAGCCTGACGAGGAGCTGATTGGAGACCAGAGAGCAGAATTACCTTTGTATCTCTCTCTAAGCGGGAACATTATTAATGTCTGCCGGCCTCTACTAAAGATAGCAGAGCAGCCCAGCCTGGCCAGGGATTAGTTATAATCTTGTTAACCAGCTTCAGAGGAAGAATAAGGATGAGATGCCAAAAGCTCCTGACTCAGCAACATCATCCTTGCTTTTCAATAGTCTGAGTAAGTTAATTAATTGCAAGATCTTGTTTATATTTGAATCTGTTTTTATCCCAAATCTGTGTCTATTTCGTTCAGCTATTTCCACAAAGTTAAAAATTTGGCTGGAAGACACATGAAGAATGTAACATTTAGAAGTAAAGATGATACTCGGGACTATTTGAGACAAAGAAAGACAGATTAGTATAATTACAAATCACTTCTAAAAAAGAAGTGTCTCAAAGAAAATATGGTGGAGAATGACTGAGGAACACACCCAGCATTGACCTCACCTCCATAACCTTCCATAAACACTTGACACTGAGACGCTTCTAAAAAAATTTTTAAAAAAGCACTTTATTTTTAATTATTTATTAGAGACAGAGAGAGGGAAGAGGAAAGAGCGAGAGTGCAAGTGAGCACACCAGGGCCTCTAGCCACTGCAAACGAACTCCACATGCATGTGCCACCATGTGGCTTACACAGGACCTGGAGAATTGAACCTGGGTCCCTAGGCTTCACAGGCATGCGCCTTAACTGCTAAGCCATCTCTCCAGCCTGCCACTTCTTTTTTTTTTTTTGGCATGTGTGTATTATACTCATGTGTGTGGCACATTTGTATGCACAGATGCACACGTCTCTGTGTGCTCATGCGTGTGTGTGTATGTGTCTGCTATCCGTTTATGGAGGTGAGAGGTCAGTGCTGGGTGTCTTCCTCAGTCGTGCTCCACCATATTTTCTCTGAGACACGGTCTCTCACGGAACGTGGAGCTCACCAGTTTGGCAATACCAGCTGGCCAGCAAGTCCTAGTCATTTACCTGTTTTTACCTCCTTGGTGCTAGAATTACAACATGTGCCATCACAGCCGGCACTGTTACATGGATGGATTCTGGGGATCTGAACTCAGGCCCTCACATTTGCTTGGCGAACACTTTACACATTGTGCCTTCTGCCCGGCCCCCAAATCATTTCTTTTTCTTTTCTTTTTGTTTTGCGAGGTAGGGTCTCACTCTAGCCCAGGCTGACCTGGAATTCACTCTGTAGTCTCAGGGTGGCCTCGAACTCAGGCGATCCTTCTACCTCTGCCTCCTGAGTGCTGGGATTAAAGGAGTGTGCTACAATGCCCGGCCCTCAAATCATTTCTTTTAACAGAGAGATTTATATCCTATAAATCTTCTGCTTAGACATGCTTTCTTTCTCTTTCTTAAAATATTTTAAAATTTTTATTTGAGAGTGACAGAGAGAGAAAGAGGCAGATAGAGAGAGACAGAGAATGGACATGCCAGGGCTTCCAGCCACTGCAAACGCTCCAGACGTGTGTGCCCCCTTGTGCCTTGGGGGATTGAGCCTGGAACCACGGTTCTTAGGCTTCACAGGCAAACCCTTAACCGCTAAGCCACCTCTCCAGCCTGACTTGCTGTCTTTAAGCTGTATTTTGCCTGTGACAACTGACATGGAGGAAGGATTAATTCTGGCTAGCGGTTTAGAGGTCTCAGTCTGTGACCAGGGAGGAGAATGCAATGACCAGGAAGCAGATCACATATACAATACACGGCTGACTCCCTGCACGTGGATGTTCTCACTGTGCTCTTGACTCTCAGTCCTGCGTTGACCTCCTGGTTACAGAAAGGCAAAAGAGGAAAAACCCAAGAGCTCTCTCCTATCTTCACAGCGTTGGGGAACTACATTGCGATTCTCCTAACCTACTTACTCTGAGCCCCACCTTGGTGCCACCCACTTCCTGCTTGTACTCTGAGCAGCAGATGGCAGTGTGCCCACATCTGCAGAGATGTCTTCTGTGTTCGGAGGCACTGGGGGAAATGAGCATCAATGTTCTGCTAACCATTCCTTTAATCTCATAGACATCGTCTCTCCCCTCTTCTCTCTAGGTCCCCGAGTGCAAGTGCCACAGAGAAAATACTGTGTGAAGTGTGTGATTTATGGTGGTACGGATGGCTGGCTCGTCAGGGCATTGACTTCCTCTCTTTCCTGGGTACACGGCTGGAATATAATCGTGGTTATCACCAGTCAGATTTGATCATATGCCCAAAGTTGTGGTCAATGAAATGCACAAAGAAATATATGCCATTTCTAGTTCTGGCCTTTAAAAAGTCACATTCATGTTTATAGGAAGCATCCATTTTTCTGTGCAATAGTGATTTTTTTTTTTCTATATTAGACTCAAAACAGGAAGAGACTGTGGATGGGAGTCTTTTTAGTTTTTTTTTTTTTTTTTTTGAGGAAGGGTCTCACTCTAGCCCAGGCTGACCTGGAATTCACTATGGAGTCTCAGGGTGGCCTCGAACTCACGGCAATTCTCCTACATCTGCCTCCCAAGTGCTGGGATTAAAAGCATGTGCCACACACTCGGCTGGAGCTTTGTGAGTGTGTGTGCGTGTACAGATGTACTTGCATGTATATGTACATGTGTGTTGAAGCCAGAAGACGACCTCAGGTGGTGTTATTCAGGTGCTGTCTACTTTTGTGTATATGTGTGTGTGAGTCTGTATATTATGTGGTATATGTATGTTCGGGTGCAGATGCATGCACACCATGCATATGTGTGTGGTGTCCAGATGAGAACCTTGGGTATCTTTTTCTGTTGCTCATCCACGTACTGCCTTGAGGCCAGGCCACTCCCTCAACTTGGAGCTGCCATTGTCCACACTTTAAAAATATTTTTTATATTTATTTATTTATTTGAGAAATGCAGGAAAGAGAAAGAGAGAGATAGAGAATGGGTGTGCCAGGGCCTCAAGCCACTGCAAATGAACTCCAGATGCATGCACTGCCTTGTGTATCTGGCTTACATGGGTCCTGGGGAATCAAATCTGGGTCCTTTATCTTTGCAGGCAAGTGCCTTAAATGCTAAGCCAACTTTCTAGCCCTATTATCCACCTTTTTGGAGACAGGATCTCTCATTGGCTTGGAATTCGCCAATTATGTTAGACTGGCTGGCCAATGAGATCCACCTCCCCAGTGTTGCGATATTCAGCATGTGCTCTCATATCTGGCTTAAAATTTTTTAAAATATGTTTTCATTTATTTTTATTTATTCATTTGAGAGAGACAGAGAGAGAAATAGGCAGAGAGAGAGAGAGAGAGAGAGAGAGAATGGGTGCACCAGGGCCTCCAGCCTCTGCAAATGAACTCCAGACACATGTGCCACCTTGTGCATCTGGTTTATGTGGGTCCTGGGGAATTGAGCCTCGAGCCAGGGTCCTTAGGCTTCACAGGCAACCACTTAACCACTAAGCAATCTCTCCAGCCCAGGAAATAAAAAAAATAAAAACAAAAAAAAAAAAAAACATTTGCAAGCAGAGAGAGATAGAAGAGAGTCAGAGAGAATGAGTGTGCCAGGGCCTCCAGCCACTGCAAACAAACGCCAGATGTATGTGCTACTATGCCAATCTGGCTTTCATGGTGTTGCAGTCTGGTTCACGTTGCTGATAGAAATCACCCAACCAAGAGCAGCTTCTGGGATAAAGAGGTTTATTTTGGCTTACAGGCTCGAGGGGAAGCTCCACGATGGTAGGGGAAAACGATGGCATGAGCAGAGGGTGGACATCACCCCCTGGCCAACAGAAGGTGGACCACAGCAACAGGAGGGTGTGCCAAACACTGTCATGGGGAAACTGGCTATAAAGCCCATAAGCCCGCCCCCAACAATACACTCCCTCCAGGAGGCGTTAATTCCCAAATCTCTATCAGCTGGGAACCTAGCATTCAGAACACCTAAGTTTATGGGGGACACCTGAATCAAACCACCACACATGGGTACTGGAGAATTGAACTCTAGTCATTATGCTCTTCAGGCAAGTGCCTTAACCACTGAGAAATCTCTATAGCTCAGGATTTTTTTTTTTTTTTAGATAGGACCTTGCTCTAGCCCAGGCTGACCTGGAATTCACTATGTAGTCTCAGGGTGACCTTGAACTCATGGCAATCCTCCTACCTCTGCCTCCCAAATGCTGGGATTAAAGGCGTGTGCCTGGTTATCACCTCTTTTTAAAAAAGTAAGTTTTTAGGGCTGGAGAGATGGCTCAGTGGTTAAGGCACTTGCCTTCAAAGCCTAACGACTGGAGTTAGATCCTTCAGGACCCATGTAAAACCATATACACAAAGTGGTGCAAGCATCTGCAGTTTGTTTGCAGTGGCTAGAAGCCCTGGTTTGCCTATACTCTCTCCTCTTTGCTTGCAAATAAATAAATAAAATACTAAATAATAAGTATTTATTTATTTATTTTGCAATGCTTTAGATGGAACCCAGGGTCATGTGCATGCTAGGAAAGTGTTCTAGCTCTTGTCAGTGACAATTTTATTTCTTTATTTTATTTTTTTTTAATTTTTATTTTTTTGGTTTTTTGAGGTAAGGTCTCACACTAGTCCAGGCTGACCTGGAACTCACTATATAGTCTCAGGGTGGTCTCGAACTCACAGTGATCCACCTAGCTCTGCCTCCCAAGTGCTGGGATTAAAGGTGTGTACCACCATGCCTGGTGAAAAATTTTTTTTTATTTTTTGTTCATTTAATTAATTAATTAATTAATTAATTTATTTATTTGAGAGTGACAGACACAGAGAGAAAGACAGAGGGAGAGAGAGAGAATGGGCGAGCCAGGGCTTCCAGCCACTGCAAACGAACTCCAGACGCGTGCGCCCCCTTGTGTATCTGGCGAACGTGGGACCTGGGGAACCGAGCCTCGAACCGGGGTCCTTAGGCTTCACAGGCAAGCGCTTAACCGCTAAGCCATCTCTCCAGCCCAAATTTTTTAAAAATATATTTTGTTTAGTTATTTATTTGAGAGAGAGAAAGTTGCAGAGGCAGAGAGAGAGAATGGGTGCACTAGGGCCTTCAGGCACTGCAAATGCACTCCAGACACGTGTGCCTCCTTGTGCATCTAGCTTTTATGGGTCCTGGAGAATTGAACTGGGATCCTTTGGCTTTACAGGCAAACACCTTAACCGCTAAGCCATCTCTCCAGCCTGAAAAAATTTTTAAAAATTATTCATTTATTTATCTAGAGACAGATATGTCATTATGCCCAGCCCAAGGAAAGCCTGTCTTTAAAGAGCTTGCTACCAGGCTAGGGAGATAGCTCAGTTGGTAAAGTGCTTTTCTTGTTGGCAAGAAGACCTGAGTTCAACTCCCATTAATTACATAACAGCGCTGGTCATGGTGGCACACCTGTAATCAGCGCTGGGGAAGTGAGGACAGAAAGAAGGATCGCTGGGCCTTGGTGGCTCATCTGATTGGTGAGCTCGCCTGATTCAGAGCCCTGCCTCTAAGAGAAGTTGTACCGAGGCACAGCATGGGAGGTTGTTCTCTGGCTTCCACATACATGGTGCATGTGCACCCACACCTCGATTGGACTCCACACATGCATATCCCACCATATACCTACACACACACGCACACCACCTATTTCTCCCCTCCCTGTACACACATCTCTCCACTGAGTGCGGAATTCTCTCTCCCTCCTTGGAAGCTGGGCTGTCTTTGTACCTTGGGTGGCTAGCGGCCCGCAGTAGGAGTGGTACCAAGCCACTCCGCGTCTCCACAGCTGCCACTCTCTTGGAACATAGCTGCAGAAGGATGAGGAAGGTCTGTTAGATCGCGGGGGAAGAGAAGCCATGCTGGGGCGAGCTCCAAGGCCAGCTGGTGCCAGCCATTTGTCCTCCCAGTGAAGCCTCCCTGCTTGTTCTGGCCCAGCCAAACACCCAGTGGAATGCAGCAGCCTTAGTGCCCCCAGTGCGGAACTGGTGATCTCAGGCCAGCCCACGCACAGGGTCAGAAGAAACAATTAACGAATCATGTTGTTAGTCACTAAAGTTTGGGTGACTTATCTTATGACAATAATAAACTCAGGATAAATGCCAAGTGTTCTTAAGCAAAATGTGAGTGCCCCAGGGGTGTGGCAGGGGATCAGACAGGGTGGGTCAGACAAGAAAACAAATTCAATAAGAAATGACTAAATCCCCTATGACTGAGCCAGTTAGGCCAGGGAGACTCCAAGATCGTCAAGACAAAATTCCTGCCTTCAATGGAAGTCAACACAGAGCAGAAGGAGACAGAAAGACAAACAAATAGCTAGTTATGGGAACTGTTACTGAGTGAGGGAGACAAGGAATAGAAACAATCCCTTTTTATTTTAAAAATTTTTTTTGGTAGAATTATATTGTTTTGATTTTTTTTGTGTATGTTTCTTGTATTATAGTATAGAGATCATGCATCTTGGGTTAATTTGACGCTTTGATTTTCTTTTTTAAATATCTTTTAAAAAATATTTATTTAAGAGAGAGAAAGGGCAGGGGAAGAGAGAGAGAGAGAGAGAGAGAATGAATATGGTGCACCCGGGCCTCCAACCACTGCAAATGAACTCCAGATGCATATGCCTCCTTGTGCATCTGGCTCTTGTGGGTCCTGGGAAATTGAACTGGGGTCCTTTGGCTTTGCAGGCAAATGCCTTAACTGCCAAGCCGTCCCTCCAGCCTGAAACAATCCCTTTTTGCAAGTTTAAGCTGAGGGGCTGGGACATGACTCAGTCAGGAAGGGGCTTACCTCGCAAGCGCGACGACCTGAGTTTGCTTCTCAGAAGTCAAGTGAAAACACGGGCAGACTGCTGCACCTGTGAGTCCAGGCGGAGACAGGAGGATCTTTGGGCTCACTGGTCAGCCAGTTTCACCTAATTAGCAAGTTCTAGGCCATTGAGAGACCATGTCTCCAAATTTACACACACACACACACACACACACACACACACACACTTGTGCGCGTGTGTCTTTGTACTCAAGGTTGTCCTCTAGCCTGCACACCCATGTGCGCACACATGCACACACTCTCCGGAACACAAACATGAACGATCACATATTAAATGAAAGCTTAAGCTGAGTTAATAAGATGAATTGGATTTGATGAGTAGCTGAAGGGAATTGCAGAAAAGGAAGTAAAAACAGTGCACTTGGAAGGAGATCACTCACGAAGGTGGGCAAAAGAGTCAAGGTGGCATTTGGAGGAAAGACAGCAGTTGGCAATGCTGTGTGGAGATTAGCAGCACTCTTTTTTTTAAAAAGTTTAATTTCATCTATTTTTTATTTAATTGAGAGAGAAAGAGGGAGAGAGACGCAGAGAGAAAAAGAAAGAGAGAGAGAGAGAAAAAGAAAGAATGGGCATGCCAGGGCCTCCAGCTACTGCAAACAAACTCCCGACGTATGCGCCACCTTGTGCATCTGATTCATGTAGGTTCTGGGGAGTTGAACCTGGGTCCTTTGGCTTTGCAGGCAAATGCCTTAACTGCTGAGCCATCTCTCCAGCCCAAGATTAGCAGAACTCTTCCAGAGTCCTTTTGTTCCTTGTGGAGCTATTTGTTAGTAGCAGTGTTCTGTGCACTCAGGAGACCGAAACAGGTCACTTACATGTTGGATGACACCATGAATTATATGACCTTCACACCTACGCACGTGGTAGAGTCGGATCAAGGGAGGCAGCTCTCATTTTGGGCCAAGTGGTGTACAAATGAAGTGTCAGATTAGGCTCGCAAATGACAAAGCAAATCACAAGTGCCCTTCAGGCAAATCAGTGTCTCTCACTTAGATAAGTGGAATCTATGTTTGTATTACTTATGATATTTGTAAAAAAAAAAAAACCTTCATCTGGGCTCTTTAAAATATTATAAATCAATGGTAACCAATTGTTTTAATTTCCTCAATTTTAAGACTCTTTTTTTTTTTTTTTTTTTTGGTTTTTCAAGGTAGGGTCTCACTCTGGTCCAGGCTGACCTGGAATTCACTATGTAGTCTCAGGGTGGCCTTGAACTCACTGTGATCCTCCTACCTCTGCCTCCCAAGTGCTGGGATTAAAGGCATGCATCACCACGCCTGGCTAGTTTTAAGACTCTTACCTATAGAACAGCAAAAAAAGGTGGGACTCCACTTGTACTGCTTTCAGATGACTCATGTTAGAGGAGGGACATGAACCTGGTTATGTTTTTGTTCTTTTCCTGTGGGACTGGGAATTGAACCCAGGCCTTGCGCATACTAGATCAACACTATGTCGCTGATATATATCCCTAGTCCTGAGTTATGTTATCCTTTTTTAAAATTTATTTATTTATTTATTTTAATTTTTATTAACATTTTCCATGATTACAAAATATATCCCATGGTTTTTTTTTAATGTAGTATCTTGCTTTATTTAGCCCAGGCTGACCTGGAATTCACTATGTAGTCTCAGGCTGGCTTCAAACTCACGGCGATCCTCCTACCTCTGCCTCCTGAGTGCTGGAGCTGAAGGTGTGCATCACCACACCTGGCCACTTGACACTTAATTGGGAGAAGAATCAGAATGATAAGTAAATAAGTACTGTTCTCCATGCCCAGCCATGACCCCTGCATGCCATCTTCTGACAGATGTGGCTTATTGAAGCATTTATGCACCAGCACCCTTTCCCCATGGCTTGATGTCCTGCAATCTGGCAGCTGCTTAGACTACCAGGGAGAAGAGGTGCCTTGCCTTTGCTGTGGCTAAATTAAGCTTCCACCAGAGGACACAGGCACGGGCATGAGAAGGGCGACCCTCGAATCTGCGCCTGTGGGTGACAAAGGATGCGCTCCGCACCGCCCACCCCCCAAATCCAGGCGAACATCGGATTACTTCACATAGCAGAGGAATCTACTGTTCCGGTTTGTGGACACTGCTCTTGGAAACCCCAGTGTTGCAGTCAGGTTTATGTTGCTGGCAGAAATCACCCAATCACAGCTTTTAGGAAAAAAGGGTTGATTTTGGCTTACAGACTCGAGGGGAAGCTCCATGAGGCCGGGGAAAATGATGGCACAAACAGAGGTCAGACATCACACCCTGGGCCACATAAGGTAGACCATAGCAACAGGAGAGTGTGCCAAACACTGGCAAGGGGTCACTGGCTCTCATTCCCTAAGGCCCGCCCCCAATAATACACTGCCTCCAGGAGGCTTTAAGTTCCAAATTGCCATCAGCTGGGGAGACTAGAATTCAGTACACCTAAGTTTATGGGCGACACCTGAATCAAACCACCACACCCAGTGACAGATTTATGTATGCAACGTGTTTGAATCAGGAAGCACCCCCTACTTCTGTCCACCCTTAGCTCATCCTTGGAAGAGCCCGCAGAGAGGAAAACATGGCTCTTTCTCAGATGCATACTCAGCTATTCCTCACACCTGGGATATGTTTTAATCACCACTTCCGTGTCTGACCTTTCCTCAAAGGAATGGTCTGCAACGTCTATGGTGTCAATTTCAGGGTGCTCCTGAGGCAGTTTTCTCTATGGCCTGGGGTGCTGACAGCTTGTTTCAGTCATACTTAAGCTATTAAATTCCCTTTTCAACTCTAAGTAAATAAATTTTTGCTGCTTTCCTTTCCCCTTAAAAGAGTTTGGAAAAATTCTCCAAGAAGTCATTTTTTTTAAAAATTTTTTATTTATTTGAGAGCGACAGACACAGAGAGAAAGACAGATAGAGGGAGAGAGAGAGAATGGGCGCGCCAGGGCTTCCAGCCTCTGCAAACGAACTCCAGACGCGTGCGCCCCCTTGTGCGTCTGGCTAACGTGGGACCTGGGGAACCGAGCCTCGAACCGGGGTCCTTAGGCTTCACAGGCAAGCGTTAACCACTAAGTCATCTCTCCAGGCCCCAGCTCCTGCTTTTTGCTTTAAAATGGTTGCTTAAAATGACTTCTTGGGGGCTGGAGAGATGGCGTAGCTGTTAAGCGCTTGCCTGTCAAGCCTAAGGACCTCGGTTCGAGGCTTGGTTCCCCAGGACCCATGTTAGCCAGATGCACAAGGGGGCGCACGCGTCTGGAGTTCGTTTGCAGTGGCTGGAAGCCCTGGCGTGCCCATTCTCTCTCTCTCTGCCTCTTTCTCTGTCTGTCTCTCTCAAATGAATAAATAAAAATTGAATTAAAAAAAAAATCTGGGGCTGGAGAGGTGGCTCGGCAGTCAAGGCACTTGCCTACAAAGTCTAACAACCCGGGGTTGGTTCCCCAGGACCCAAACAAAGCCAGATCACAGAAGCTCATGCCTCTGGAGTCCATTTCCAGTGTCTGAAGACCCTGGTGCACCCATTCTGTCTGTCTCTATTCTCTCTCTGCTTGCAGGTAAATAAATAAAATAACAAATTTAAAAATAAACAGCTAAGTTTTGGTTTTTTTTTTTTTAATCTCGTTAGTGGTTTTCTAATGTCACAGTTGAGGACTGAGGTTTCCAAGAAGGAGCCTTGGACTCTGTTGCTTCAGTTGCTTTGCGTAGGTGAAAAAGAGTTAAAACCCAGGTGGAGATGCTTCCCCGGCCCTGTATTCCAAAGGAAAAAAAAAAAAAATCCCCTGGAGACTCTTTGCCCAACATTTCCTCCAACACATATGGACTGATTGAGTCCAGCTCAGGTCGAAATGGCAGGCAACTCTGCTGTCTCAGCATCGGCCTGTGGCTGGATGGTATTTGAAAATGGGGCTGCAATGCTGCAGGATCCAATAAACCGGGGTTAATGCGAGACGATACAATATGCGAGGATGAAGATGTGAGAGAAGCCAGAAGAAGGCTTCCTGAGAGCCTGTATAATGACAGGATGTTCACATTAAGCAGGCACTGGACCTGCTCGAGGCATCAGATTTTGCCTCGGGGGCCGTGGACAAATGATGAGGAGGATAAATTCTACCGAGAACCATAATTGAAAGAGGTTATTCGAGAAAGAAAAGAGAGAGAAGAATGGGCAAAGAAGTCATCTTGTAATTGAGATTTGCAGATGCATTTGTATTTTTATGAAGTTGGTCAAACCTGGACCATAATAAATGTAATCATACAAAAAAGAGTAGAGTCCAATTTGACTTCTCTACCCACTAAAACATACTGGGTTGGTATACAGGTAATCTCTAATTTCCTGGTGAATAAAAGGAAATGGTAGCAGAGCCTTCATGTAGGCTATCTTCAGACGATGAGAGAGATCACAAGATGACTAAGATGTGCTAAGCCAAAGTACAAAGTCATAACGCTTGGCCCTTATTCCCACGCAATAAACAAGTTAGCAGGATTCACTCCCCAGTTGTGACACTTGAAATGTGTATGCTCATCTTCATTACCATGTAGCCAATGCTTTCAGTTTTGTACTGAAAAAATGGAGACTTCAAGCCAGATGATGAAAACAAATTGCAAGTGGCTCTAAGCACAGTGAAAGATCAGCATGTGCTTGAGATGCAGTCTCTGTCTCGCCCACCCTCTCTCATGTACTGTCCATGTGACAACGCAGCTGTCACCTCAAAAGGTGTAAGAGAAAGTTTATTCTGATGCTAAAAATGTGCGACTATGGCCTAGAAACACAGATTCAGGTGAACTGAAATACCACTGGTAACAATTTTTATGAGGTTTTTATAGTCACATAACAAAGGAAATCACGTATCAAGGCATTTTTCCAGTTCATGGTTGGAAACATCAGGCTGACAGCAAAGTGAAGAAATCTCAGCTGCCATCTGATGATATGCTCAGCCTCGGATGGGTGGAAGCTAGTGGTCTGTTTGCACATCCAAAAAGGATCAACACAGAGGTGGCTATTTAGGGATCTAGGTAGCTCAAGGTAATTTGGCTCTGGACCTGGAACATTCCAGCCCTCCACAACCACAGAAGTTCTAATCAGTCCATCAGTCTTGTAGAAACTTTAACACAGGTGTGGCTTTGTTTTTCTGGGAACTTCAATTCATGCACATAGACACAAACACAATGCTCCCCCTCACAATAGTCCATATATATATATATAAATTTGTATTTTTATTTTATACTTAATTATAATACTCCTTTTGTTGGTTCCATACTGCCAATAGCCAGAAAAGTCACAAGGAAAAGAAACACCATGCTGACCATCCACTTGAGAATGGACAGTAATATTTAAGAAGTGCCTATGAGTTCATGGTGGCTCAGAAACTCCTGATACATATTAAGGTCCCCACCTAAAAACGGCTATCATCAGTAAGACAGCAAAGAGTAGAAGAAAATGGGCTGGAGATATGGCTTACAGATTAAGGCGCTTGCCTGTGAAGCCCAAGGAGCTGTGTTTGATCTCTTTTTGCAGATACTGCACAAGCCGGAGCCCAAAGGTGAAGCAAGTGCAAGGTTATACAGGCCCACTAGGTGGCTTAAGTGTCTGGAGTTCGATTGCAGTGGCTGAGGCCCTGGTGGGCCAATTCACTCTCTCTAAAAAAAAAAAAAATTAGGGTAGAACTCATGTTAAGTGTTCTTAACCCCAACCCCCACCAAAAAACAGGAGAAAAGAGTAGAAGAAGTGATCTCTAAGAGGAACAGAGATCATGGAGTAAGCACCAAGGAAGGAGCTTGCCTCTGGTCTTAATCCCCTGGAGGGTTTGAGAGGCCATGAGTATCAGAGGAGAGTCAGCTAGGAGCTTTGGGGTCAAAGTCAGGACAGGTCTCTGGGAAGCCAGACCAAAAAATTCTTTTTGAGAAAGTGAACTATTCTACTGTTGGAGTAATATATCTTGTTGTAACTCAAGTGATTCCTAATTCTTCACTTTCATGAAAATTGAGAGAAGACCTAATTGAATTGTCAGAGAACCAGATCATTAAATAATTGTGATTATATATCACCATATCAGAAGCTTGACTAATTAGTAGTGCAATGATAAAATTCCTATTCATTTTAACTTACTTCCTTATGTGATGGGTGCATAGTACTTGTAATAATAGCAATAGCAAAAATTGGAAAATAGGGAATAATATTATGAAACATATTTTGGCAAAAAGTCCTATAAGAACTGTTCTTTTCAATAAAATTCTACCTTTTATATTTAGTAATTATTTATAAAATTGCATATTTATGTTGTCTAAATAAATTGTCTGTTAATAGTACTCATGATAATTCAGTCTAGAAAATTTTTTCTACCTTGAACCCCAAAGGCCACAGGAAATTTAAAAAATAATTTCAATATATATGCATATTTTATTTGCACATAATTATGGGTAACCAATAAAAAATTCAGGCATAAAGTATATGCCATTAAAATAAAATTATATAGAGAAAAGTGGAATAAAAATATAAGTTTAAAGATCAAGTTAATAAAATAACTTGTGGCCTACTAAAGAGGAGGTTACACACACACACACAAATTGTTTTTTTAGAGGCAGGGTCTCACTCTAGTTCAGGCTGATCTGGAATTCTGATCTTAAATTCACTGTGTATTCTCAGAATGGCTTCCTACTTACAATGATCCTCCAACCTCTGCCTCCCAAGTGCTGGGATTAAAGGTGTGTGTCACCACACCTAGCTGTTGTTCATGTATATTTATTTATTTATTCATTTCAGAGACAGAGAGAGAGAAAGATGAGGGGAGAGAGAGAGAATGGGCACTCCAGGGCTTTGAGCACCTGCGAATGAACTCCAGACACTTATGCCACCTTGTTCATCTGGCTTACATGGGTACTGGGGAACTGATCCTGGGTACTTAGGCTTCAAAGGCAAGCACCTTAACCACTAAGTCATTTCTCTAGCCCTTATTCATGTATATTTAAATAAGTTGTGATCATTATTGAGTTCCTATAGCATTTAGATTTCATAGAAAATATTTGATTTTTTTGTTTTAGACCACTTATTTATTTATTTATTTATTTTAGTTTTTGAGGTAGGATATTATTCTAATCCATGCTGACCTGAAATTCACTCTGTAATTCAAAGCTGGCCTCAAATTCACAGCGATTTCTTACTACCTCTGCCTCCCAAGTATGTGTGCCATCATGCCTGATTTTTGTTTGTTTTTGTTTTTATTTTTCAAGGTAGGGTCTCACTCTAGGCCAAGCTGACCTGGAATTCTTTCTGTAGTCACAGGGTGGCCTTGAACTCATGGCAATCCTCATACCTCTGCCTCCCGAGTGCATACTGATTTGATTTTTAAAATATATTTTATTGATTTGTTATAGAGAGAGAAAGAGGGAGAGGGGAAGGGGAGTAGAGAGAGAGAGAGAGAGAGGGAGGGAGAGAATGGGTGTGCCAGAGTTTCCAGTCACTGTAGATGAACTCCAGATGCATGCACCCCTTGTGCATCTGGCTTATGTGGGTCCTGGACAGTCAAACCGGGATCCTTTGGCTTTGCGGGCAAACACCTTAACTGCAAAGCCATCTCTCCAGCCCCTAACTTGATTTTTTTTTTCTAAATTTATTTATTTGAGAGCGACAGACACAGAGAGAAAGACAGATAGAGGGAGAGAGAGAGAATAGGCACACCAGGGCTTCCAGCCTCTGCAAACGAACTCCAGACGCGTGCGCCCCCTTGTGCATCTGGCTAACGTGGGACCTGGGAAACAGAGCCTCGAACTGGGGTCCTTAGGCTTCACAGGCAAGCGCTTAACCGCTAAGCCATCTCTCCGGCCCTGATTTTTTTTTTTTAATTTATTTATTTGAGAGCGACAGACACAGAAAGACAGATAGAGGGAGAGAGAGGGAATGGGCGCACCAGGGCTTCCAGCCTCTGCAAACGAACTCCAGACGCATGTGCCCCCTTGTGCATCTGGCTAACGTGGGACCTGGGGAACCGAGCCTCAAACCGGGGTCCTTAGGCTTCACAGGCAAGCACTTAACCGCTAAGCCATCTCTCCAGCCCCTAACTTGATTTTTGAAATAAAGGATTTTAATTTATTTATGAGAGAGAGAGAGAGAGAGAGAGAGAGAGAGAGAGAGAGAGGGAGGGAGGGAGGGAGGGAGGGAGGGAGAGAGAGACGGAGAATGGGCACACCCAGGCATCTAGTCATTGCAAATGAACTCTAGACACATGCTGTCTTGTGTATCTGGCTTTATGTGGGTACTGGGGAACTGAACCTGGTCCTTTGGCTTTTCAGGCAAGTGCATAACTGCTAAGTTAGCTCTCCAAACCTTATTTGATTTTTATGTTTTCGAGGTAGGGTCTCACCCTAGCTCAGGCTGACCTGGAATTCATTATGTAGCCTTAGGGTGTCCTCGAACTCATAGTGATCCTCCTACCTCTGCCTTTTACCACATCCTTGCCAACATTTATTATCATTTGTTTTCTTGATGGTAGCCATTCTGACAGGAGAGAGATAGAATCTCAAGGTAGTTTTAATTTGCATTTCCCTGATGGCTAAGGATATAGAACACTTTTTAAGATGTTTATATGTCATCTGTATTTCTTTCGGTGAGAACTCTCTATTTAGTTCCTTAGCCCATTTTTGTTGTTGTTGTTGTTTTTCGAGGTAGGGTCTCACTCTAGGTAAGGCTGACCTGGAATTCACTATGTAGTCTCAGGGTGGCCTTGAACTCTTGGTGATCCTCCTACCTCTGCCTCCCAAGTACTAGGATTATAGGCATGTGCCACCATGCCTGGCTTCATAGCCCATGTTTTAATTGGGTTGTTTGATTTCTTATTGTTAGGTTTTTTTGAGTTCTTTGTATATTCTGGATATTAATCCTCTGTCAGATGTATAGTTGCCAAAGATTTTTTCCCATTCTGTAGTTTGTCTCTTTGCTCTATTCACAGTGTCCTTTGCTGTATAAAAGCTTTGTAATTTCATGAGATCCCAGTGGTTGATTAGTGGCTTTATTTTATGAGCAATTGGGGTTATATTCAGAAATATGCCAATATGTTGAAGGGTTTCCCCTACCTTTTCCTCTAGCAATTTCAGAGTTTCAGGTTTGATATTAAGGTCCCTGATCCACTTTGATTTGACTCTTGTGTGTGGAGAAAGACAAGGTTCTATTTTCAACTTTCAACATAAATATCCAGTTTTCCCAGCACCGCTTGATGAAGAGGCTATCTTTTCTCTATGAATATTTTTGGCATTTATTTTTGTCAAAAATCAGGTGGGTATAGCTGCTTGGATTAACATCTGGGTCCTCTGTTCTGTCCCATTGATCTACATGTCTGTCTTTGTGCCAATACCATGTGGTTTTTGTTACTATGGCTTCGTAATATAGCTTAAAATTGGATATGGTGATACCATTAGCCTTATTTTTGTTGCTCAAAATTGTTTTGGCTATTTGAGTTTTTTTTGTGCTTCCAAATGAATTTCAGGATTGTTGTTTCTATTTTTGTGAAGAATGCCATTGGAATTTTAATGGGGATTGCATTAAACTTGTAGATTGCTTTTGGTAAGATTGACATTTCCACAATATTGATTCTTTCAATCCAAGAGCATGGGATGTCTTTCCATTTCCTTGTAACTTCTGCAATTTCATGCTTGAGTGTTTTAATGTTCTCATTGTAGAGATCCTTCACTTCCTTGGTTAAGTTTATTCCAAGGTACTTTATTTTATCTTATTATTTTTTGAGGCAATTTTGAATGGGAAAGATCCCCTGATTTCATCCTCTGCATGTTTGCTGTTAGTATATAGGAAAGCTACTGATTTCTGTGTATTTATTTTGTATCCTGCTATGTTGCTATAAGTATTTATCAGCTCTAACAGTTTGGTGGTAGAGTCTTTAGGGTTTTTTATGTATAGAATCATATCATTTGCAAATAATAATAATTTGATCTCTTCCTTTCCAATTTGTATCCCTTTTATGTGTGTCTCTTGCCTTATTGCTAAAGCTAAGACTTCCAGTACTATCTTAAATAAAACTGGTGACAGTGGACACCCTTGTTTTCTTCCTGAATTTAGTGGAAAAGCTTCAAGTTTTTCTCCATTTAATATTATGTTGGCTATAGGTTTGTCATAAAATAGCTTTTATTATGTTGAGATATGTTCCTTCTATTCCCAGTTTCTGTAATACTTTTACTATGAAAGGATGTTGTCAAATGCCTTTTCTGCATCTAATGAGAGGATCCTGTGATTTTTGACCTTCAGACCATTTATATGATGTATTACATATATCGATTTGCATATGTTGAACCATCGCTGCACCCCTGAGATAAAGCCAACTTGGTCAGGGTGAATAATCTTTTTTTTTTTTTTAACCTTTAAATGCCAAGTGTCTTCTTTACTTCTTTTATTATCATCATAGTCTCTGCATCAAGATACATAGCAACAATAATAGCAGGATTCTTCTTAAAGCTTAGTATTAAATATTAAATATCTTTCCCCATTTAAATTTTACATTATTCTGCTAAGAAAAAAAAATCAAAACTCAAGTTATCTGAAGTCTGGACATATTTCCATGATTAGCTGGGGTACATAAAAGTTGGTGGATTTATTCTTCCTGCTGTGTAAGCAGGTCTAGGCCCTAGAAAGATGGAACTACGTAATAATTGTTTTGAAAAGTGTGCTACAAAAATGATGGCTTGTTATAAGCCAGGTTACAAAGTAAGGAAAGGGGCAAGGGAGGGATATTTTCTTCAAGAAAAACAAACAAATGTAGTTTATGAAGAGTTGCAGGCCATAATCTTTTTTCCCAAAATGGTTGGAGGGGGAAAATTTCAGTGTGAGTTCCAAGGTCCTGTGTCTGTGAAGGAGCAGTAGTTGCCTTGTTGAGAAGGTGAGGACTGAGGAGGGGGATGGCTGCGCTGACCATTCACACCTTCCCCAGGCAGAGAATGAAAGTGGAAAGTTCACTGCCCAGTGGCTGTGAAAGTGAGCTGAAGCTTGACTGATACTGAATTCTCTAAGAGGTTTCTTCTAGAAACAAACAACCCAGACTCTCCCTTTTGCTTTAGCAAAGAAGTTATTTTTTTTTATATAATTTTTATTTATTTATTTATTTGAGAGCGACAGACACAGAGAGAAAGACAGATAGAGGGAGAGAGAGAGAGAGAGTGGGCGCGCCAGGGCTTCCAGCCTCTGCAAAGGAACTCCAGACGCGTGCGCCCCCTTGTGCATCTGGCCAACGTGGGACCTGGGGAACCGAGCCTCGAACCGGGGTCCTTAGGCTTCACAGGCAAGCGCTTAACCGCTAAGCCATCTCTCCAGCCCAAGAAGTTATTTTTTAAAAGCTCTTGGGAAGTTCCTTCTGCACCCCTCAGGTGGGAAAGCTCAGAGCAGGGAGTCATCAGTACAGCCACCTTCTAGGCCATCACGGAATTCCTGAAGGCTGGAGACGCCACAGACGTGAATAAAAGCTGCTGCCACCACCAGGAGGTGGAAAATCTGATGAGACTGGAACCATATGTCAAATTTTCCAGGAAAGAAGCGTTCAGGACTGCGAGCAGCATAAAGGCCAGCTCCGGTGATGTACATCACGGCCCTGAGGAAGAACCAGCCCATCTGGCCCACGGTGGTGGCCTTGGCAAAGCCCTCCGCAATGGTGAAGCGCATGGTAGGCAGGACACCCCTCAAGCCAAGTCCCAGGAACACGCCTGCTCTTGTCTGGCGATGCTTAGGAGTGGCAAACCAGTCCCACTGTGCCACCATGATGGCAGAAATGCCCAAGACACAGACGATGGTGAGGGAGATGAGCCCAGGCTGTGGGGAGCAGTAGGAGGAATGATAGAGCCAGGGGACAAAGCTCCCCATGATGAGTAGAGCAATCCCTGAACAGTCCAATTTGGAAAAAGTCCGGGAGACCTTCTCTGAATGACAGGAGACAGTGTGGAAGAGCCAAGAGAAGCTGAGGCAGAGCACTGCACCCCAAAAGAACATCCCCCAAACCACCTTCTCCTGCAGTGGAGCCATGAAGTACATATTTGGTCGGAGCATGGTCAAGATTCCCAAACACAGAAACAGCACAAAACCAAGTACATGGGTCCAGATATGGCCAGTTTCTGTGTGAATGCCAAAGATGCTCTTGAAGCAAGCCCGGAAAGAGGGCCTAGGTGGTCTGTGGCCGGGAGGCAGGGAGTCCTCGTCTTTCGGGGGTCAGGAAGCACATCATGTGGGGTGACCCTCCAACGTCCCTCCCAGACCTTGTACACAAACTCCTCCATCCTCGCCACAGCATGGGGGGCCTGCCGGGGAAGTGTCAGTTCGCGCACCTCCTCCTCTTCTTCCTGGGCACTGGGAAGGTTTGCTCTTCTTCAGCTTTGGTGGTGGTGGTGGCAGTCCCCCGCTTGCCCTTCTCCTCCAGCAGGGGTCCCGGTTCTGCCAGCTCCAGTGTGTCGGTTTCCCTGTTGCTGGCAGGAGCCCCGCTGCCCTGTGCCACCGCAGATGCTTTGTGGGAAGACATCTTGCTAACATCTCAATGCCCTGTAGCTTCAGCTTGGGGAAAGGCTGGGGGTCTCCCAGGTCCAGGGGGCAGAGATCTTCCTGTGGTGGTCAACAGGCTGGGCGGGATGCCTGGCGGGGCTGGGGGGGGGGCACCGCAGACCTGGACGCTACATCCCGTGGCGTTGGAGGTGGCAGCGCCCCATCCTCAGCGGCCTCCCCCTGAATAATCTTTTTGATATATTTTTCTATTCTGTTTGTCAGTATTTTGTTCAAAATTTTTGCATCTATGTTCATGAGGGAGATTGGTCTGTAATTTTCTTTTTTTGTTCTGTCTCTGTTTAGTTTTGTATGAGTGTGATGATGGCTTCATAGAAGGAGTTCGGTAGAATTCCTTCTTTTCTATTTTATGGAAATGTTTGAGAAGCAGTGGTGTTAGTTCTTCCATGAAGGTCTGGTAAAATTCACCAGTGAATCCATCTGGGTCTGGACTGTTTTTAGTTGGGAGACATTAAAACTGCTTGGATCTCTGTATTTTTTATAGGTCTATTTAAATGGTTTATTTACTCTTGATTTAATTTTGCTAGGTCATACGAATCAAAGAAATCATCCATTTCTTTCAGATTTTGAAACTTAGAGGCATATATATTCTTATTGTATGTCCTTATGAATTTCTGAATTTCCTCGGTATCTGTTGTAATGGTGCCTTTTTCATCTCCAATTTTATTAATTTTTATCTCTTCTGTCTTCTAGTCAGATTTGATAAGGGTTTATCAATCTTGTTTATCCTTTCAAAGAACCAACTCTTCCTTTAATCCCAGCACTTGGGAGGTAGAGGTAGGAGGATCACCATGAGTTCGAGGCCACCCTGAGACTACATAGTGAATTCCAGGTCAGCCTGGATTAGTGTGAGACCTTACCTCAAAAAACCAAAACAAACAAACAAACATACAAACAAACAAACAAAAAAGAACCTACTCTTTGTTTTATTTATTCTTTGGATTTTTTTTTTTGGTTTCTATTTCATTAATTTCTGCCCTAATCTTTATTATTTCTTCTCATCTACTGATTTTTGGTTTACCTTGTTCTTTTTCCAAGGTCTTAAGGTAAATCAGTAAATTGTTTATTTGTGAACTTTCTAATTTCTTAATATAGGCACGTAGAGCTATAAATTTCCCTCTTAGGATTGCCTTCATTGTGTCCCAAAGGTTTTGGTATATTGTGTTTTCATCATCATTTGATTCTATGAATTTATCAATTTCCTTTTTGATTTCTTCCATGGCCCATTAATCATTCCATAGTATACTGTTTAGTCTCCATGAATTTCTGTATGCTCTGTAGTTTTTCTTGTTGCTGATCTGTAGTTTAATCCCAATGTGGTCTACCAGGGATTATTTCAATTTTCTTGTATTTGCTGAGATTTGCTTTGTGTCCTAATATATGGTCTATTTTAGAGAATTATCCATGTGCTGCTCAGAAAAATGTATATTCTGCAGCATTTGGATGGAATGTTCTGTAGATTATCTGTTAGGTCTATTTATTCCATGACATCATTTAATTCAGATGGCTCTCTGTTTATTTTTTTCTGGGATGACCTGTCAATTGATGAGAGTGGGGTACTGAAGTCACCCACTACAATTGTGTTTGATGTAATCTGTGACCTTACGTCTAATAGTGTTTGTTTGATGAAACTGGGAGACCTCATGTTAGGTGCATACATGTTTAGGATTATTATGTCCTCCTGCTGGAGTGTTCCTTTTTTTTGGTTAGAGTTGGCCTTTTATTTTCTTTCTTTCTTTGTTTCTTCTTGTTCCTCCTCCTCCTCCTCCTCCTCCTCTTCTTCTTTTTTTAAATCTAGTAGGTTTCGCCCTAGCCCAGGCTGACCTGGAATTCACTATGTAGTCTCTGGGTGGCTTTGATGTCACAGTGATCCTCCTACCTCTGCCTCCCAAGTGCTGGGATTAAAGGTGCACACCACCACACCTAGCAGTTGACTATTTTTGAGACCTCCAAAGTTTCTACTCTGGCATATTTAAATAAAAAATCTGTAAAGTTTGAAACAGAAACAAAGTCCAACAATCCCACACTAAAAAACTCCACAACTGTTAAGAGGAACAAGCAAAACAAATCTTTAGGTTGCAGTGATAATTTAAATTCATGTCTCATCATTATTTTCTTAGTGTAGGAAATGTAAGTAAGAAGGCAGAGAAAACATTTTAATAAAGGATAAGAAAAACCAAATGATAGTCAATTGTTAATTGTTATTATTATGTTTTGTACAACAAATTTCATTCTGTGGGTTTTTGTCCAAACAGATGATCCTTTAGTCTTTCCCACAATACCCAGTAGACTCCTGGGCACCCAGCTCCTGAATGGGAACGGTCTTTCACATTTGTGGCCTATCCTGACTAGGTACTCAGTGTCTGGTATTTTAATTTCTGGGTAAGAGAGAAAGCATTTTGGTTCATCAGTTCCCCTACTCGCTCCTGCAGGACATTAACCAGCTCTGCTATTACAAAGACGTGTGTGTCATCAATGTCTTGAATGATGAACTTCTTCCCCAGGGCGCTGGACTCATCCAGGTACAGCAGGAATGGCTTCATGGCAGGGTCGCATTCTGTAAGCACTCCTTTCAAGATGTTGATCATCTTTTCCCAGGCAGAATGTACAGATGACCTCAAGAATGCACTCTCACTCTCTCCAGCGACCTGGAGTGTTCCTTTAATCAGTATAAAATGACCTTCTTTTCTTTCCTCACTAATGTTGGTTTGGAGTCTATCCTGTCAGATATTAGGGTAGCAACCCCTGCTTGTTCCCTACGCCTATTTGCTTGAAATACTGTTTTCCATCCTTTCACCCTAAGACAGTGTCTATCTTTTATTGAGAGTTGAGTTTCCTGGAGGCAACAAATGGCAGGATCCTGCCTTTTAATACAGTCTGCAAGCCTGTGTGTTTTGTTTGGTACATTGAGGTTGTTGATATTAAGAGTTATTATTGCCAGGAGTGATGGCGCACACCTCTAATCCCAGCCCTCAGGAGGCAGAGGTAGGAGGATCGCTGTGAGTTCGAGGCCACCCTGAGAATACATAGTGAATTCCAGGTCAGCCTGACCCAGAATGAGACCCTACCTTGAAAAAAAAAAAAAAAGAGTTATTATTGAAAGGTATGCATTTATTCTCACCATTCTTCTTACTTTTTAGTGTTTCCTATTTTCCCTTTACTTGTTTGTTTTAACTGTTATTTGAGTGTGGTTTATTTTTTCCTATTTCCTCCTGTGTGTGTTTTGCTTTCTATTCCATGTGAAGAATTCCTTCAAAGATTTTCTGTAGAACTGGTTTAGCTGTCATAAGTTCCTTCAGCCTATTTTTGTTGTGGAATGTCCTTATTTCTCCATCAATTTGGATAGATAACTTTGCAGGATAAAGTAATCTTGGTTGACAGTTGTTATCTTTCAGAACTTGAATACATCATTCCAAGCCCTTCTGGCTTTTAAAGTTTGTGTTGAGTAATCTGCAATTTTCTAATGGGCTTGCCTTTGTAGTTGACTTGCTTCTCTCTAACTGCTTTCAATATATCTTCTTTGGTTTGCATGTTCAGTAGTTTCGTTATAACATGGCCAGAAGAGGTTCTTTCCAGGTTTTGCCTGTTTGGTGTTCTAAAAGCTTCTTGTATCTGCATTGGCATTTCTTTTCCAATTTGGGGAAAATTTTCTTCTATGATTTTTGTTGAAAGCACCTGTTAAGCCTCTGGATTGAAATTCTTCTCCTTCTATTATACCCTGAATTTTTATGTTTGAGCTTTCCATAGGGTCCCAGTATCTGGAAATTCCCATCCATACCTTTTTATTAGCTTGTTTTTCTCTTTGTTGGATTGTATTAGGTCTGCCCCCTGGTTTTATAGTTTAGATAATCTGTTCTCTCTTTCTTCCATTCTACTGGTGAGACTTGCCACACTTATTTTTTTAATCTCACTGACTATTCTTCAGAGCTAGGATTTCAGCCTGGTTTTTCTTCAGTATTTCTATTTCTCTATTCATGTCTTGTAATGACCTCATTATTTCATTAAGCTGGTTTCCTGTGTTCTCTTTCACGATTTTGTTTTCTTCTTTAATTTCTTTGTTTTCTTCGAGTATAAATACCATCATTTTTTTTTTTGAAATCTTTGTCAGGCATTTCATCTAAAACAGTCTCATTGGTGATCATTTCTGATGGATTTATAATTTTTGGTGGGACTGTATTTTCTTGATTCTTTGAGTTTCTTGTATTATAAGGTAGCGACTTTTGCATCCTGAATTGATTTAATTCTTGGGTTTTCTACTTATCTCCAGTGTTCTTAGATGTGGCAATTCACCTTTATATACCCTCAGGATATGGGTTTAAGGTGCTAGGTGTAGCTCTTGTACCCCAATCCAGCCGCAGAAGTAATCCTAGGTGTTGAGTTTGCTTGCTAAGCAAGTATTCTAGTAGACTGGGTAGAACAATTTATTGGCAAATTCTAAACTTCAGCTGAGCATTATACACATTCAGTAAAAACCAGCACAAAGTATGCAATTGTGGTGATTAAAATAGACAGATAATTTTATAAAGCCAACATCCCTAAGGGTGTGTGTTGTTCTACACCCTTAATCTTGTCAGCTGGGAGGTAGAGATTCCTATTCTGAACTGGGTTTCAGGTCAGCCTGGATCTGGATCAGACCCTGCCCCCAGTAATGACAGAAGAAAAAGACAAGGGCCCTATAAATATAAAAGCATCAAAGGCAACAATATTCAACCCCCCAAATACAGATTATTTGAAAATAGTAAAGCTAACCAAGAATATATAACCCATAACCTGCCCTGACAAAAAAAGAGAGATTAGCTCTTCCAATGCAGGCCTATGTGCCCCTCCCTTTTTTTTTTTTTTTTGTCAGTTGGCCTCATTCCCTTTTGGAGTGGCTTCCAATATCATCAATGCTGAGTGTCCACCTCGAACCCTCCATGTCGTGCTGCGTAGCTGAAGCTCTGATCAGCTCTGCTGGCCGCGCTGCCACTGGGGGCTGAATGCTGGAGGTTCGCGGTTCTGATGGTGGCGATGGGAGAGATCAGACTCTGGAGTTCCACCTGTATCCCTTTCAGTAGCTCCTTAATTGATGTGCAGATTTCTTAACTTTGCAAGAGGGCTGATGAAGTTGAAATATCCCCTTGTTTGGTCTCTGCTGCTGCCACTGCTGGGCACACCTGGTGGAGCAGTTCCAGGTGGGTGTGGGGATCAGCGGGCTGCAAGAGCCTCGGTGGGATTCTGGCCGTTTCCCTCCTTTCTAGTGGATCTTGGTCTTTCCAGATTTTCTGCTGTGTCTAAGAATAACCTATACTCCTTCGCTTTTCAGAAGAGGGTGTTTTGCTGGGGTTTTGCTTAAATCCCTCCGTAGGCTCGTTTGGCTTGGCTCCCATGACACCATCTTACCTGGAAGATTTCTCATTTTGCCAATTTTATTTTATTTTATGTATGTATTTATTTATTAACAACTTCCATGATTATAAATAATTATCTCATGCTAATGCCCTCCCTCCCCCCACTTTCCTCTTTGAAACTCCATTCTCCATCATATTCCCTCCTCCTCTCAATCAGTCTCTCTTTTATTTTGATGTCATGATCTTTTTCTCCTATTATGATGGTCTTGTGTAGGTAGTGTCAGGCACTGTGAGGTCATGGACATCCAGGCCATTTCGTGTCTGGAGGAGCAGGTTGTAAGGAGTCCTACCCTTCCTTTGGCTCTTACATTCTTTCTGCCACCTCTTCTACAATGGACCCTGAGCCTTGGAAGTTGTGATAGAGATTTCAGTGCTGAGCTCTCCTGTCACTTCTTCCCAGCACCATGATGCCCTCTGTGTCATCCCAATGTCACTGCCATCTGAAAAGAGAAGGTTCTCTACCAAAAGTGAGAGTAGCATTGATATATGGGTATGAACATTGAGAGAAATGCTTACTGGGCAGTTTGATGAGCATAGTATATACATTTAGCCAGACAGCAGCAGATGTTATACCCCAAGGGCTCATGACTACCCCTGTTGTAGGTTTTTAGTATCAGAGATGTATTCCCTCCCATGGAGCTGGCCTCCAGTCCAATTAGAGTGCAGTTGGTTTCCACCATGACAGACGTGTCACTATTGCAACTGTTGGCTCATTTGGCCTGGCTTGCCAAATATAAGGCTTGCAGTGTCCACTGTTGAGTATCTTCACTGGTCATTTCTCTCTCTCCCATTGGACTGCGTGCAGAATGGCTTCTTTCAGCTTTCTGTCAGCTGCTGACCTTAAACTTTTGATACTCTTTTCTTACCTCATTTCAGACATGTATCACCATACCCAATTTCCACAAGAAACATTTTGTATACCATATAAAATTTTTCTTTTAAAAATATTTTTATTTATTTATTTATTTGACAGAGAAAGAGGGAGAAAAGGAGGGGGAGAAAGAGAGAGAGGGAGGGAGGGAATGGGCACGCCAGGGCATCCAGCCACTGCAAACGAACTCCAGACGCGTGAGCCCCCTTGTGCATCTGGCTTATGTGGGTACTGGGGAATTGAACCAGGGTTTCTTTGGCTTTGCAGACAAATGCTTAAACTGCTAAGCCATCCCTTCAGACCCTTTCTCTCTCTCTCTCTTTTTTGTATTAAGTAGAAACTTTGTATGGACACATTATATGTTGGTAGCATCTTTTCTCTCTTCTCTGTGCCCCCACTCCACTGAGAGCCCTCCTCAGTGGGCTTGCTGGTATTCACCATGGAGTTGTAGGTTATGAAATGTGAAAGCAGCATTCAGACATTGTGTGTGGGGGTAATGCCTCTGGATATTCCCTCTCACCACGTGGCTCTTACATTCTTCCCACCCCCTCTTCTGCAAGATCCCCTGAGTCCTGGTGGGCGTGCTTCTCCTTTATTGAGCTGTCAGCAGCTTCTGTGTTTCTGCTTTGGTAGATGTTGACTATCCTCAGGGTCTGTCTCCATCACCATGGCACAGGTTATCAGGCTTGCCATGGAAGTAACACTCTTGCTCATCTTGCCAATTCTTCTGTGGTTCACCTGGGCCCTGGTTGCTGTGCTATGGGTGGTTCATCTCCTGTGAAGAAGTCAGCTCTCTGTTGTTTTCTTGTTGGTAGTTTTTTGGTTGTCCCTGGTTCTTGCTGCTTTGTGAAAAAAAAAAATGAAAAGAAAAAAACAATAATCAGATTCTCCAGTGGAGAGTGAGGTCAGAATAGGTTAATTTAGAGAGATTTTAATGGGTGTATCCTCACCTTTTGCCAAAGACTAGTGGGAGCTTCTCATTGGAGTCCATGATCTTGGTCTCCATAGGATTATAACTTGGTTCCCAGTTCCAACTATGGGTTCCTTTTCACTGAGTGGATCTCTTAGCCAATCAGAGAGACATTGGTTACCCACCTAGGCTGTGTGCATCTTGTCAGGCTGGCTGCTTCCATGTAGCAGGGTCCCCTGCTTGCTCACAATGTGGTTGGCCATTTTCCTTCAGCAGCCCATGCTGTGCTTCTTAGCACTATATGGGCTAACCATCTGGGAACTGGCTTCCATCCAGATTCAGCCATATCTCTTCTGCACACTCTCCAGCATTTGTTGTCTATTAATGCTAACCACTCTAACTGGGCTAAGATGGTGTCTCAAAGTTGTTTTGTTTACATTTCCCTGATGACTAGGGATATTGAGCATTTTCTTTAGCACTTGTTGGCTATTTGTGTTTCTTCTTTTGTGAAATGTCTGTTCAGTTTATTAGCCCACTTGGTGTTTGGCAAATTAATTCTTTTTGGTGTTTAATTTTTGTAGTTTTTAAAAACTCCAGTTCTTTGTCCCCGTCTGAAGCATGGGTGGCAGAGATTTTCTCCCACTCTATAGGCTGTCTATTTGCTTTTTGGTGTCTTTTGCTGTGCAGAAACTTTTAATTTAATGTACTCATATTTGTTGATTCTTGGGTATATTTCCTGTGCTATTGAAATCCTGCTCAGAAAGTTCTTTCCTGTGCTTATATCCTAGAATGTGTTTCCTGCCGTTTCCCTCTAGCACTTTCTGTGTTTCTGGTTTTAGATTGAAGTCCTGAGTCTATATTGACTTTATAGTTTATAGGGAGAGAGATATGGATCTAATTTCATTCTTCTGCAGGTGGATATCC
Organism: Jaculus jaculus; assembly: GCF_020740685.1. Classification (NCBI taxonomy): domain Eukaryota; kingdom Metazoa; phylum Chordata; class Mammalia; order Rodentia; family Dipodidae; genus Jaculus; species Jaculus jaculus. The sequence continues at coordinate 67,221,883 of NC_059116.1, forward strand.
AGTTTTCCCAGCACAATTTTTTCAATCAGCTTTTAATTTTTTTAAATTTTAATTTTAATTTATTTATTTGAGAGTGACAGACAGAGAGAAAGAGGGAGAGAGAGAGAGAGAGAGAGACAGAGAGAGAGAGAGTGACAGAGAGAGAGGGAGAGGGAGGGAGGGAGAGAAGAAGGGAGGGAGGGAGGGAGGGAGGGAAGGAGGGAGGGAGGGAGGAATGGTCATGCCAGGTCTTCCAGCCACTGAAAAAGAACTCCAGATGTGTGCACCCCTGTGCATCTGGGTAACGTGAGTCCTGGGGAATCGAGCCTTGAACCAAGGTGCTTAGGCTTCACAGGCAAGCACTTAACTGCTAAGCCATCTCTCCAGCCCTCAACCAGCTTTTTTCACACTGAATCTTTTTGGCCTTCTTGTCAAAAACAAGGTGGCCAAAGCACTGGGGATTAATTTCTGGATCTTCTACTCTGTTTCATTGGTCTATGTCTCTTCTGTACATGCTGTCTTCATCACTATTGCCCTGTAATTTAGTTTGAGATGGTGTTGTACACCTGCTGTGGTTTTTTTTTTTCCTTTGGCTTTGGCTATTCCTGGTGTTCTGTGGTTACATAAGAACTCCTGGATTAACTTTTCAAGCTTCATGAGTAATATCATTGAATATTAATTGGGATTGAATCTATAGATTATTTTGGTAGAATAGTTATTTTCACAATGTTAATTCTGCCAATCCAGGGCCATGGGAGGTCTTCCCATCATGTGGTGTCTTCTTTGTTTTCTTTTTTAAGTGTCTTGAAATTTTCACTGTAGAAATACTTACATTTTTAATTTTTAATAGGCCTGTTTCTAGGTATTTAATATTTTTGGTAGTTATTGTGAATTGGGTGTTTTCCTTGATTTCTTTCTGTGCAACTTCATTAATAGTATATATAAAAGCTACTGATTTTTATATATTGATTTTGTATCCTGCAACACTGAAGGTATTTATACTCTAAGAGTTTTTTTTGTATGTTCTATGAATTTTTTTGTTGTTGTTCTATGATTTTTTTTGTAAATTTATTTTTGTTTATTTATTTATTTGAGAGCAACAGACAAAGAGAGAGAGAGAAAGAGGGAGGGAGGGAGAGAGAGGGAGAGAGAGAGAGAAAGAGAGAGAGAGATAGAGAGAATGAATATGGGTGTACCAGGGCCTCTAGCCACTGCAAATGAACTCAAGATGCATGCACCAACTTGGGCATCTGGCTTACATGGGTCGTGGGGAATCGAGCCTCAAACCAGTGTCCTTAGGCTTCATAGGCAAGTGATTAACTGCTCAGGCTAGGATTTTGAGTCCAATATTGAGTAGAAGTGGTGAGAATGAGCATCCTTGTCTCATTCCTGATTTCAGAGAAATTAATTCAGTTCTCTAATATCATGTTGGCTGTGGGTTTGTCATATATGGCCTTTATTATTTGTAGTTATGTTCTATCTATTCCATTTCTCCCCCCAGGACATTAATCATGAAAGGATGTTTGACTGTGTCAAATGCCTTTTCTGCATCAGTTGAGATGATCATGTGATTTATATCCTCAAGTTGATTCATGTGGTGTATTGCATTTATTGACTTATGTTAATTAAACCAGCCTTTCCTATCTTTTTAATGTGTTCTTGGATTTGGTTTACAAGAGTCTTGTTGAAAAATTTTGCATGTATGTTCATCAGGGAAATGCTATGTAGTTTCCTGATTTATTTATTTTTAGAGTGAGAGAGAAAGCGGTTTATGGATCAGAAAAATGCTGGCTTCATAGAATGAATTTCGATGTGTTTTTTCCCTTTCTATATTGAGGAACACCTTGAGAAAAGTTGGAGTTATATCTAACTTAAAAGTTTGATAGTGAATCCACAGTAAATTCAACTACCAATTGCTTTTCTTTGTGCAGAAACTTTTAATTATAACTTTAATCTCATTGCTTGTGTGTAATTTATGACTATCATCCACTTATAATTTTGGGAAACAGAAATTTGTCCATTTCTTCCAGATTTTTGAGTATAAATTTTCAAAGTATTCTCTAAATAAGCTTTTTATTCCATTGGGGTCTGTTGTACCAACTCCATTTTTGTCTTTAATTTTATTACTTTGGATATTCTCCCTTCTTCTGTTTGTTTGCTGGCTAAATGGTTATCAACCTTATTTATTTTGTCAATGAACCAACTCTTCATTTGATAAATTCTATGCATTGTTTTTTTTAAAATTTTTATGTTAGCTCTAATTTTTATTATGTCTTGCCATCTGGGTTTTGGGCTGACTTGTTGTTTCTGTAGACCTTTGAAGTGGGCTGCTAGGTTGTTTATTTGAGATCTCTCTAAATTTCTTGATATGCACTTAAATCTATGAACTTTCATCTTAGGACTGCCTTGGCTATACACTCCAGAAGATGTAGTAGGTCATTTAATAACTTCCATTTGTTTCTAGGGATTTTTCAATTCTCTCCTTGATTTCTTGAATATTGTGCACTCCAAGAATTTGTGTAGTTTCCATATTCTCTCCTTCTGTTAATTTCTACATTTATTTCACGGTCATATGACAGTATGCAAGGGATTGCCTCAACTTTCTGTCTTTGTTAAGGTTTGCTTTGTGCTTTGTGATCAATTTTGAATTAGATTCCATGAGCTTCTGAGAAGAATGTGTATTGTCTATCTATTGAGTGGAGTACTGTACAGATCTATTAAGTGCAGTCGATTTGCTGTGTGGTTTAGCTGTGAAGTACCTCTGCTGAGTTTTAGTCTGAATGACCTGTGTAAGAGCAGAGCTGGTTCGGAACTCCCCATCTCCCTGTGTCTGGACTTGAACGTTCCCTCATGACTTCTAGGGTTTGTTCTACGAAGTCAGGAGCCCATATATTTTGGTGCATGAATGGTTACAACTTCTTGATGGGTTTGTTTCCTTTAAATATTTAGTTTTTGTTGTTGTTGTTTATCCATTTTGAGAAAGTGTGAGAGACAGATCAAGAGATATAGAGGTAGAAAGAGAGAGAGAGGGAGAGAGAGGGAGAGAATGGGCGTGCCAGGGCCTCCAGCCACTGCAAAAGACTCCAGATACATGTGCCACCTTGTGCATCTGGCTTATGTGGTAAGTGGGGAATCACACCTGGGTCCTTATACTTCACAGGCAAGTGCCTTAACTGCTAAGCCATCCCTCCAGCATGGTTGTTCCTTTTATTAAGATGAAATGTCCCTTTTAACCTTTCTAATTAGTTTTGGTTGAAGTCTTCTTTGTTGTAAGGAGAGAAGCTCCTTCTTGTTTGTAGCTTCCATTTGCTTGGTATTTCAGTTTGCAGCCTTTGATGTTCAGGTTATGAATATCTTTGCTGGACAGATGGGTTTCTTTTTTAAAAATATTTTTTACATTTATTTATTTATTTGAAAGAGAGAATGAGGTACTGTAGGAATTGGTGAGGCCTTGACTTAAAGCTTTCTTTGTACTGTATTTCCTTTGGGTATATTTTGCTAAGTGAAACTTGTTAAATTTTTTTGTTAACTAAAGTTTTTTCTTAAAATAAAGACTTTTTCACAATGAAAAAAAAAAGAAAGAAAGAAAGAGAGAATGAGGGAGAGAGAGAGAGAGAGAGAATGAATGGGCGAGCCAGGGCCTCCAGCCACTGCAAATGAACTCCAGATGTGTGTGCCCCTTGTGCATCTGGCTAATGTGGATCTTGAGGAACTAAACCGAGGTCCTTTGGCTTTGCAGGCAAGCACCTTAACCACTAATCTATCTTTCCAGCCTTGGTTTCTTGAAGGTAGTAGATAGTTGGGTCTTGTTATTTATTTATTTATTTTTATTTTTATTTTTTTGGTTTTTTGAGGTAGGGTTTCACTCTGGCTCAGGCTGACTTGGAATTCATTATGTAATCTCAGGATGGTCCTGAACTGTTGGGTCCTCCTACCTCTGCCTTCCTAGTGCTGGGATTAAAGGCATGTGCCACCACGCCTGGCCAAGGGTCTTGTTTTTTTAATCTAGCTATCCTGTCGGCGTTTTTTGTTGGAGAGTTAAGGTCATTTACATTTAGGGTTATTATAGAAAAATGCTTGTCATTGCCCAATATTTTACTGGGTGATGCTCTGGTTGGCCAGAAAGCTACCTTTCCATTTTCTTTTCCACTGAGAATTTTCTGATTTGTTGTATTAGGCATAGTTGAATATTTTCCATTTCTTCTTGGTACATCTGTTTCTTTCATTAAGTGTATTTAATATTGTATTCTCACAGATTGGGCTACCTTTCTTCTTCCCTGTGAAATGATCACTTCAGAATCTCCTATAGATTGGGTTAGTTGTCATAAATTGCCTTTATCTTAAGTAACTTTACCTCCCAATCAGTTTGGAAAGATAATATTCCTGGGTATAACATTCTTGGTTGGAAGTTATTTACCTTCAGAGCTTGCACTATATCATTCCATTATTTGCTGGCTTTTAGGATTGCTGATGAAAGGTTTGAATCTATTCTGATATTCCTACCTTTGTAAGTGAGTTGGCATTTTTTTCCTTATAGCTTTTGTTTTATTTCTTTGCATTTTTATTTTTCCTTTGTTTGTTTTATTTTATTTTATTTGAGAGACAGAGAATAGGTGCACCAGGGCCTTTGGTCACTGCAAAAGAACTGCAGACACATGCGCCACCTTGTACATCTGGCTTGTGTGGGTCCTGGGGAATCAAACCTAGGTTCTTTAGCTTTGCAGGCAAGCTCCTTAACTGCTAAGTCATCTTTCCAGTCCTGCTTTGGAGTTTTGACATTGTTACTGGGATGTGCTATGCAGAGATCCTTTGGTAAGTCTATTTGGAATTTTTATGTTTGGATGTCAAGTTCTTTTTATGAATTTGGGATATTTTCTCTGTAATGTCATTGAAAAATTGATCAATTCCATTTGTATTTATCTCAGCTTTTTCTTGTACCCCACTATTCTGAGGTTTAGTGTCTTGGAAATATTGGTCATGTTTTAAATTTTTTTCTGCATATAAGTCTGTGTATATTATTGTTTTGACTTTGTTCTCCTTCCCAGAAATTCATTCTTCTGCGTAACTGTGTCTGCTAATATGGCATTCTGGTATAGTTTTCATTCAATTGATCACTATTTTTGTTTCCCTGATATCTGTTTGATTCTTTATCAACATTTCAATTTCCTTTTCTTTTATAACATAAGCACTCAGAGCTATGGATGTCCCTGTAATCATCTTTTAAAAAATATTATTTATTTATTTATTTGAGTGAGAGAAAGAGAAATGAAGATGCAGATACATAGAGAGAATGGAAGTGCCAGGGCTTCCAGCCACTGCAAGTGAGCTCCAGATGCATGTGCCACCTTGTGCATCTGGCTTATGTGGGTACTGGGGAATTGAATCTGTGTCCTTGGGCTTTGAAGGTAAGTGCCCTCACCACTAAGCTATGCTTCCAGCCCCCCCAATCATCTTTTAATAGCACAAAATGTGATGTAATTTATTTTTGTTGTCATTAATTTCAAAATGTGTTCTAATCTCCTCTGTGATCCGTCTTTGACTCAGACCTTATTTTAAAATGTATTGCTTAATTTTCAAATGAGTGGGAATTTTTCAGAAATTTTCTCCTAATTACTTATATATGCTCAGATAGCATAGTATAATTTCAGGCCTGTGAAAATTTTAAGATTTTTTTGTTTGGTACTTATTTATTTATTTTTGTGTGAGAGATAGATAGAAGGAGAGAGATGGAGAGAAAGAGAGAGAGATGGAGGGAGAGAGAGAGATGGAGGGAGAGAGAGAGAGAGAGAGAGAGAGAGAGAGAGAGAGAGAGAATGAATATTGGTGCACCAGGGCCTTCAACCACTGTAATTTAACTCCAGACTATGTGCTACCTTGTGTGCATGCATTACCCTGTGTGACTGGCTTATGTGGGTTCTGTGGAGTCAAACCTGTCTTAACAGCCTCTTATTTTCAACTTTGATGAGTTTTGAGTCTCCTCAGTTTCTATGACCATCTCCAAGGAGACAGTTGTTTGGCTACCAGTGAGCACACCCCTGGTACTCTTTCCCCAATCTCTTCTGCAGTGTTCCCTGAGCCCTGGTGGTATTACAGATATGACATGTTCAGTGAAAAGCTTTCTCTGCTTGTCATTTTGACAGCAGGCTGTTTGTAAGCAGTCAGAAATTGGGCATATCTTCTTTCTCCTTGAATTTTTATTTCTAGTCCACTATATCAAATAGCAAATGCCAAGGCCCTGAGGTTTTTCTGTTCTACAGGAAACATTTTCTGTTTTTGTTGCTTCTGGGCATGAGGAGGGTGAGATTTAAGGTAGGGTCTCACTCTAGCCCAGGAAAAGCTGGAATTATTCTCAGGCTGGCCTTGAACTTACAGTGATCCTCCTACTTCAGCCTCCCCAGTGCTGGAATTAAAAGTGTGTAGCACCACCATGTCCAGGAGAGAGAGAGAGAGAGAGAGAGAGAGAGAGAGAGAGAGAGAGAAAGAGAAAGAGAGAAGAGAGAATGAGCATACCAGGGCCTCTAGCTACTGCAAGTGAACTGCAGATGCTGCAAGTGAACTCCAGGTGCATGTACCACTTTGTGCATCTGGCTTTGTGTGGGTACTGGGGAATCAAACGTGGGTCTTTAGGCTTTATGGGAAAGTGCCTTAAGGACATCTCTCTAGCTCCTTTGTTACTATTTTTATTATTTATCTGCAAATAGAGACAGAGAGAAACACATACATGGAGTGAGAGGGAGAGAGAGAAAGAACATGAGAACATGGGCATGCCAGGGCCTCTTACTGCCCCAGACAAACTCCAAATGCAAGGACCACTTTGTGCATCTGGCTTTACATGAGTAAAAGGGAATCAAACCTAATCCAGCAGGCTTTGCAAGCAATGCCTTAAAACACAGCCATTTTCCCACCCCCCAATATTTTCTTCTCTTTTCTTTTTGATTTGTTTTATTAAGTAGAAACCCTGCATGGACACATCCTATGTTGTTACCATCATTTCCCTCTTCCCTATCCTCACTCCACTAGTAGGATTGCTGGTGTTTACCATGAGTTGTTAGAGCAGCAGTCCATCATTGTGTGTGGGGGGCAATGCCTCTAGATATTTCCTCCCACCCTGTGGTTCTTATTTTTCTTCTGCCCTCTCTCCCTCAAAATTCCCTAAGCCTTGGTGGATGTGCTTTAAGTCTACCTTAGTGTTGAGCTCTCAGAAGCTTCTGGGTTTTTTCCAATGGAGAGTGAGATCAGGATAGGTTAAAGGAGATAAAAATTGTTAATTTAGAGAGATTTTGATTGGTGTAGCCTCCTGTTTGGACAAAGAATGGTGGGAGTTTCTCACTGGAGTTCCTAATCTTGGTCTCCATAGGATTCTGACTCTGTTTCCAGTTCCAGTTATGGGCTGCTTTCCACTGAGCAGATCTCATAGCCAATTAGAGAGCCATTAGTTACCCATACAGGTTGTGTGCCACTATTGCACAGGTGTGTACATCTTGTCAGGCAGGTTGCTCTCATATATCAGTGTCCCCTGCTTACTCACAGTAACAATAGCCATTTTCCCCAGCAGCTCAGGTAGCACTTCTCAGCACTATATGGGCTAACCATCTGGGAACTGACTTCCTTCCAGTGTCAGGGGATCTCTTGATGTTTTGCATCAGTAGAATGTGGTGTCTTCAGCAATAGGGTCGACCTTTTGTCTCAGGTGGGCAATCTTCTGTCTGTTTTATTTTGGGGACCTCCTAGGTCTCTCTGATCAATAGCTCAATATGGATTGTAACCAATTTCTGGTACCAGGAGTTATAAGCCAGAGCCAAATGTTTCAGGGTTAGGCTTCTTTCCATCATATCCAAGTCCCTACCAGTCAATCCCTTCATGCTTCTGTTGAGGGTTATAGTTTTTTGTCTGCTATCAAGGATGGCAATTTCTATGGTTTTCTATATATATCCCTCACTTGGTTTCTGCTCCTGCAGCTCGACACCAGAAGGGCATGCATTCAGACTGGGCCTCTGGTGCTGCAGAGGGATTCAGGCCAGTTTCCTCCTATCTGGAAGATCTTGGTCTTTCCTGCTTCTGCATTGTGGTTGATAATAACTTATATGCCTTCACTTTTCGGAAGGGTGTATTTTGCTGTGTTTTTGCTTATTTCCCTCCCTGAGCTGGTTTGGTATGGCACCTATGCTGCCATCTTACTTAAAATGTATTTATTTATTTGAGAGATAAAAAGAAAGAAAGGAAAAGATAGAGATAGACATAGAGAGAGAGAGGGTGGGAGAGAATGGGCTCATCAGGGCCTCTAGCCATTGGAAATGAACTCCAGATGCATGTGCCACCTTGTGCATTTGGCTTTTTATAGTACTGGGGAATCAAACCTGGGTCCTTTGGCTTTGCAGGAAAGCACCTTAACCACTGAACCATCTCTCCAGCCCATAGGTTGTGAATCTCAAATGCTATGTCAAATATGTTATTTAAAAATGATTTTTATTTGTGTGTATATGCTGTGTGCATTTGTGTGTACAAGGGTGCTACAGAATGCATCCTAAGGTCACTGCCATCTGGAAAAAACATCTAGCCAAGAGTGAGAGTAGCATTCATATATGGATATGGACATTAAGAATAAAGTGCTTACAGGGCATTTTGGTGAGCATAATATATGCAATTTGCCAGAGACCAGCAGACATTAAACTCCTAGGGTTCATTACTTCCCCATCATAGGTTTTCAGTATCAGACACGTATTCCTTCTCATAGAGCAGGCCTCCAGTCCAATTAGAGAGTGGTTGGTTTCCCCAATTATAGACATTCCATTATTGCACCCATTGGCTTATTTGGCCTGGCTGGCCCAGCTTAAGGCTTGCAGTGTCCACTATTGTTTATCTCCACTGGTGATTTCTCTCTCCCCCATGGAGCTGCATGCAGTGTAGCTTTTTCCAGATTTCTGTCAATAGGTCTACACAGAGGAGATTTTCAGGTCAGCTCCAGCTTGGTTTCTCAGTGACCTTGCAGTCCAAGCATATGGAATCTTCAGAAATAGAATCTTATCATCTTTTTCTGGCGGGGAGACAAGAGCCTCAGCAATGGTTTGTAATGTAATGTTTTGGGGGCATCAGGGACCTCCCTGACAACTCGCCAAAAGGTATCCCATCCCTGGCACTGAAAAATTTCCAGTAAAAATCTATAGCTTCTGGATGTGCCATTGTCCAAAACAGCAGGTTTCCACATGACTTATTCATACCCTCTTAGAGTTTGATTAACCCTCTCCCTACCCTTCCTTTACTCAGTGTCTTCTCCTGACCTTGTTATTTCTGCCAGGTATTTTGGCACAGTGGCAAAAAAGTAACCAACACACTGATGTATATAGATTGTTCAATAAATGGATAAAAATGGTTGAATAAATGTAAAACTATAGGGAAAATCACATCTCTTTTGCAGAGGAGTTCTAATATTGCATGTAGATATTCCACCTGTAAGTGTGCAGTGGTTCCTTCCTCGGGACACAGTGTGGAAGGTAGTGGGAAACATTATAGAGGAGCCTAATAAGCACCACTTATTTCAGGGGATCAAGGTTAAAGTCAGGGGCAATAAGTCATGTGGATAGTATGTGCCCCAAGCACGTTATGACAATGACACTTTCCTTCTGTGTCTCCCTGTCCCCCCAAACAAACCATGTTAGTCTAAGCATGAAGTAAACATCAGTCAAGTCTGCCTTTGTGAATACCTGTCCCTCACTCAAAACTGCCACCGTCATGGACAGTCTATTGTTGTGTCATTTTGGCAGTTGGAAGTTGAGAACTCTAGAGGCCGCGTATCAATGAAATCATATATTGTTTGTCCTTCTGTGACTGGCTTATTATGCCATTTAGCAACTGTCCTTAAGGTTCACCTGTGTTGTGGCCTTTGTCAGGATTTCCTTTCCGTTTAAGGTTAAAGAATGTTCCATTACATATGTACACGTTTTCTTAATATATTGACAGGACTTTTCTAAAATTGTGACGATGCTTGCAAAGAGCTATGAACTGTACACTTGGAGGGACACATTGCAGAGTATGTAAATTACATCTCACAAAAGCTTATGATGTTTAATCTTGATTGTCAATCTGACAGGATTTAGAATCACCTAGGAAGCCAACCGCTGGCATGTCTGTGAGGGTGTTTCCAGAGAGGTTTAGCTGAAGAGGGAAGACTCTCCTTGAATGTGGGTAGCACTGCCAAGTGTGGCCTGGCTGGGTCTTGGACTGAAGAGAAAAGAACAAAGGAAAACTTGAACTTGGCACCAGCATCGCCTCTCTGCTTCCTGTGGCCTCTGCCTCACAGCCTTGCCCATGATAGGTCGCACCCTCAAACCAGAGCTAAAGAAATCCTTCCTTCTTTCAAGTTTCTTTGTCACAGCAACGAGAGAGGAAGTTAATGCAAAGCTACTTCTTAGAAAAAGAAATGCAGGGCTGGAGAGATGGCTTAGCAGTTAAGCGCTTGCCTGTGAAGCCTAAGGACCCCGGTTTGAGGCTCGGTTCCCCAGGTCCCACGTTAGCCAGATGCACAAGGGGGCGCACGCGTCTGGAGTTCGTTTGCAGAGGCTGGAAGCCCTGGAGCGCCCATTCTCTCTCTCTCCCTCTATCTGTCTTTCTCTCTGTGTCTGTCGCTCTCAAATAAATAAATAAATAAAAATTAAAAAAAAGAAAAAGAAATGCAAACAGAGGCCTGGGGAGAGGGTCAGGGATGAAAGGCTGGCTGTGCAACTGCAGTTCAGAGCTCTGGCATCCACATAAACTCCAGGCAGTCAAGGAAGCCTGCCTGGAATCCCAGGGCTCAGAGACAGGGCAAGCTGCTTAGCTAGACTAGCCCAGCCAGTGAGTTCAAATGAGAGACCCTGCCTCAGTGAATAAAATGGAGAACAAACGAGTAACACACATATATTCAGGGGTATGCAATAGACAAACAATTAAAAAAAAACATTTTAGGGAACTAGGGACCTAGCCTAGTTGGGCCAGTCATGGTGGCTCACTTCTTTAATCCTAGCACTCAGGGGGCTGAGGCATGAGGATTGCTGTGAGTTCATGGCCAGTCTTGGCTACAGAGTGGGTTCCAGGTCAGCTTGGGACAGAGTCTCAAAGAACCAAACAACACGCCAAAAAGCCATAGTCAGCAAAGTGCTTGCCTCACAGCATGAGGACCCGAGTCCCTCTCCAGAACACGCATGAAAGTTGGGCATAGCTGTGCACGCCTGTCCTCCCAGCGCTGGCAAGGCTGAGACACAAGAATCCTGGAGCTTGCTGGCCAGCCAGCCTAGACTACTCGGCAAGTCCAGGCCAGTGAAAGACTCCGTCTCCAAGCAGGTAGATGGTTTCTGAGGGACAGAACCCAAGGTTGTCCTCTGGCTTCCACACATGCCCACATACACAGATCTGAACACTCCAACATGCATGCACACCTGGACAGTGCAGAATATGTGTACATGCTAGTTAAATTCAATTTATCCTCTTAAAAAGGGATGAGGCATACTTAAAGCAGCCCTGATTAAAAAAAACTACAGCCGGGAGTGGTGGCGCACGCCTTTAATCCCAGCACTTGGGAGGCAGAGGTAGGAGGATCGTCGTGAGTTCCAGGCCACCCTGAGACTACATAGTGAATTCCAGGTCAGGGCTAGAGTGAGACCCTACCTCAAAAAAAACAAAAACAAAAAAAAAACTACATTCAAATGATTGAAATATTTTTATTGAAATCTGTGCCAGAGGATTTGCAATTGCCATCAGGTATGATAGACACACTTTCTTTCTGCTGTGTTGGCATTGCACATGCCAGGCACGTGCTCTACCATGAGCAGTGTCCCATGTCTTTGGACATAATTTCTTATCCATAATATGAATGGTATTTGCATCAATTACTTTCTCAGTGCCATGAACAAATAACTGGCTAGAAATAACCTATAATATGTATGTTGTATATGATATAAATATTACAGCGTCAAGGGGATGTTTCCTTATGGTGGGGAAGTCTTGGCAGTAGCTGGAAGCCTACATCATTGTGCCGCACAAGAACCAGAGAACACAAAGTACAATGGGGCTACAAACCCTCAGGGCCCATCCTGAGCAACAAACTCCCACCAGCAAGGCTCTGTCTCTTAACAATTCCACAAGCTTCCTGAACAGTACCACCCCTAGGGGATCAAGTATTCACACATGTGATGCCACAGAGCTCGTTGCACATTCAGACTATACCAGGTTTTTTTTTTTTTTGTTTTGTTTTTTGAGGTAGGGTCTCACTCTGGTCCAGGCTGACCTGGAATTAACTATGTAGTCTCAGGGTGGCCTCGAACTCTCGATGATCCTCCCACCTCTGCCTCCCAAGTGCTGGGATTAAAGGCGTGCGCCACCATGCCCAGCTTATAGCAGGTTTTACAAAGTGTGGTTGGCTAGAAAGAACATACGGGTTCGACTCTCCTCTCCCTTAAAATGAGGAGGACACTGTGCTAATTTGAATGTATGTCCTCTATAGACTCAGTGTTTCATTAAAGCTTGTGACTTGGATCTCCAGCTGCCTGGCTGGAGGAGGTGTCGCTGGAGGCGGATCCTGGGGTCCAGCCCTAAGGTGTGCTTGGGGGCAGATCTGATTTCCAGGTCAAAGGTGTGCAGAGATCTGCTCTCTGGTGGGGTCCCTGCTGCTTTCTGGGGTGTGTGTATGCTAGTGTTTTGTTGGCTGCAGTTTTTCTCTCTACTTAGATTTATAAATGGAAGCCAGTTTCTTCAGCCATAAATGGAACTTCCCCCTGGATCTAGAAGCTGAAATAAACCCCTTCCTCATATAAACTGTGTCTGTGTTGGATGTTCATCCCAGCAGCGTGGAGCTGCCTACAACACAAACGTGGCCAACAAACCTCTATAGCAAAGAACTTTAGGTCTGGCGCCCTCACTCACTGAGGACACTGATATGACAATCAGATTAAGGGGACAACTCTGATACCAGGTCACCAGCCAGAGTGGCAGAGATGGTGAGGGCAAGTCCTCTGGGGTAAATAAACCAGGGTAGATGGCTGACCCAGGTTCCATTTGCCCACAGAGGACTGATAGGCAGCATAATTTAGGTCATGACTTGCTCTTACTGTCCGTGACACAGTGAATGAAAGCAGGTGTTATTAAAGTGTTGATTGACAAATGGGTGTGGAGTAGGTGTCCTTGGTTTGGGCAGTCATGGAGGTGTCGCAAGCTTGGTGTCCTCCTGTCTGGTTGCTGGTTTGGGGAGGAGGAAGGGACTACGGAGAGATATGGGAGCAGCTGGGATGGAGAGGTGGCACCTGTGACAGTGAAGGATCTGGGGACAAGGGCTAGTTGCCGGTCACAGAGAAGTTCAGTGCCTTTTCTTTTTTTAAACTAGCCAAGTTATGAGTTTCATTGTGACTTCTTCACAAAGGCTTGCCATATACCTGATCACGTTGATCATACACTGTCTGTCCCTCCTTCCTCTCCCGATGCTTTTATCTTCCCCTCAAGTAGTCGCCATTCAACTTCCTCATCATACATGTATATACACACACATCTATTGATATATATTTTAGAAAATATTTTTATCATTACAAACTTCACAGTATGACCATAGTTGTCATTTTCTCATTTGGTTATACTATTATATCCCTCTCCCTCACCACCATTCTAGTGAGGACCCTCCTCAATGGGGTTACTGGTGTTCACTGTGGGGTCATGAATACATCAGTCTTTGTGGAGAAGACAATTACAATATTTTTTTCCCTTCTGCAATGTTCCCTGAACCTTGGTGGTCACATCAGTCTCCTTGAGTGTTGAGCTTACTGCATCCTCAGATTTTCTGCTTTGATGAGTTTGTTTTTATTTTTGAGGTAGGGTCTCCTCTAGCTCAGGGTAGTCTCAGGGTGGCCTTGAACTCAAGGTGATCCTCCAAGCCTCTGCCTCCCAAGTGCTAGGATTAAAGGCATGCGCCACCACACCTGGCTTTGATGAGGAGGTTGTCAGACCAGCAGTGAGCCCAGTGTTCATGTTTAAATCACCGGGTCCTCTGTGGTTTCTTCTTTTTTTGTCTCTTCTTGTCTCTAAATCTCTCCTCCTCTCCTCTGTCTCTGATTCTACTCTCTCCTTGCCTCATTCTAGTTCCTTGCTAATACTACTGATACTTGCTATAACTTTTTCAAAAAACTTATTTATTTTCAAGCAGAGAGAGATAGAGAGAATGGGCAATTCTAGGGTCTCCTGCCACTGCAAACAAACTCCAGAAGCACATACATCTGGCTTCCCGTGGGTATTGGGGAATCAAACGTGGGTCATTAGGCTGTGCAGGTCTTAGCTGTTGAGTCATCTTTCCAACCCAGATTACTACAACTTTAAAACAAATCAAGTAGTTCTGTGTTAGGTAGCAAACATGTGAGAGAACATGTGGCATTTCTTTTTCTGAGCCTGTGTGACCTCAATTAGTATGATGTTTTCCAAGTCCATCCATTTTCCTGCAAATTTCATTATTTCATTTTTCCTTAACAACTGAGTAGAATTCCATTGTGTATATGTACCATGTTTTCATTATCCATTTAATAATTGGTGGACCTATGACCTATTTCCAATCCCTAGCTATTTTGAACACAGCAGCAACCAACATGGCTGAACAAGTATCTCTGTAGTAAAGAGTAGTCTTTAGGGCACATGCACAGGAATAGTACAGCTGGATCAAATGGTAAACCTATTTTTAGATCTTTGAGGAACCTCCATACAAATTTGCATAGCAGTTGTGTGTTTGCACTCCCAATGTGATGGTTTGATTCAGTTGTTCCCCATAAAATTATGTGTTCAATGCTAGGGCCTCAGCTGGTGGCAATTTGGGAGTTGGATCCTTTTGGAGGCAGTGTATTGTTGGGGGCGGGCATATGGGTGTTATAACCAGCTTTCTCTTGCCAGTGTTTGACACACTCTCCTGTTGCTATTGTCCACATGATGTTGACCAGGAGGTTATGTCCATCCTCTGTTCAGGTCATACTTTCCCCTGCCATCATGGAGCTTCCTCAAGTCTGTAAGCCAATATAGACAATTTCCTCCCAGATGGTAGACCCAGAAGAGAAACAGGATGAAAAGAACCAGGGTTTATAAACAACTTTATCTGTCATTAGTTTTTCTCATCTATGCAGCAAACCACACTTACCTCACTCGTATCAGTTGCTGTTTGCCCACACATCTCTCTTTGTCTTGTCAAAGTACCTAGGGACACACTGGTTGATGGGAAGTGAGCAGAAAGAGTCTGTGACATTTCTATGATGGTGTCCTCTCTGCACTGGTGACAGCCTTCCCATGTGTGGTTCTATACCTGAGACCACAGTGCCCATGACAACAAAAACAAATTGATGGAAATGCTGGGTCACAGTCAAGAGTGTTATTAACCTGTGACGTGACAGTGCTGAGGGTGACAGAGTTTCAGGGTGGGGCAGACAGGGACCTAAGGGGCGGCTGACGCATGCCTGCACAGAGAGCGCACTCCACCCACAGCACAAGGGGCGTCCCAACTTCAGCGAGTTCAGGCACTGAGAAGATCTGAGAGGCATGCAATTGGTGAGTTACATTTTACATCCAGGGCCTTGTCACCTGCACCCTTTAAGTCTGAGGTCCATGGCTTAATTATTTCTCTAACTTGTCCCACACACCATGAAACAAAATAAGTATTGTCACCATTTGCTTCCTACCGCTCAGAACTTAATTACAGAGTTAGTATTTGTGAAAAAGTTTTAAAACGTAGATTTTTGAAAGCTGTTTTTTTTTTTTTTTTTTAGCTTTTTAGATATTATCATTTCTATTTTATTTTTAGGAGATTGTTACACCAATCATGAACTGAAAAGCTATACAATTTTTTAAAATGTTTTGAAAGGATGTTTTATGAAGGACCATCTCAGCCAGTGGGATGAACACGGGCTTATCAGTCTTCCTTGTCAAAAACAGTACTTTGCCATCCTGATGTAAGCATCAGTATTATATTAATCCCTCTGAAGGCAGCAGAATAATTCATAAAAAACCAAAATGTGAATGTTTTCATCAGCTGCTTGCAAGGATGTTGTTCCTGACTAGACAATGCAATTCTCATTTTTCTCAACTCCAAGATCAGCCCAATAACCAAATTATAATCAATTGTTTGTTATTTATATTATTAGTATTTGTTGGTTATTATTAATTCAATTTGTTGAGTTAAAATTTGAAAGAGATTTAAGAATGAAAACTTTAGCCAAGGGCATGTATTTATTTGTATCAGGAATTCAGGAATCAAAAAAGTTGCCACTTATCCAAAACTTAGAAAAATTTATAAATATTTGATTTCTGGTATTCAGTTGATCCCAGATGAATGGTATTCTTTTTTTTAATTTTTATTAACATTTTCCATGATTATAATATATATCCCATGGTAATTCCCTCCCTCCCCACCCCCACACTTTCCCATTTGAAAGCTGTTTTTTAATATTGAGAAAGGTTTAGACGTAGAGAAGGGAGTAGGGAGAGCTCTCACCATGCGGGAGGTGACGGGATAAAAGCCAGCCCTGTGACCCAAAAGTGAGTCATTTATAGATTCCAAATGGGGCCAGGCGTGGTGGGGCACACCTTTAATCCCAGCACTCGGGAGGCAGAGGTAGGAGGATCGCAGTGAGTTCGAGGCCACCCTGAGACTCCATAGTGAATTCCAGGTCAGCCTGGGCCAGAGTGAGACCCTACCTCAAAAACAACAACAACAACAACGAGATAATAGATCCCAAATGGGGGCTGAGCTAAGCAACCACAGCGTCAGGATCAGGTTTACAGCTTTCAGGAATGCTCCTTCCCAGGGAGGGGCTCAGGTTGTTTGGGGAGAAATAGATGCAGGGAACTCCCTTAAGCCAGAGAGGAGGAGAAGCCAGCTTCTTCCCTGGTCTCTTAGCGAAGTGGAGAGTGAGGGAAACCCAAGGCCCTGCCTTTCACCTTCAGGCCCGTCACGGTGCTGCCTCAGTGTGTGCCACCTCCGTCCCCACTGCCTTTCCGTTCTTGCCACCCTGCCCTCCTCCCTGCCACTGCCCCGCCCACCAGCACAGAGCTGGCCGCGCTGGACACGCGGGTCGGCGATCCACGTTCTAAAGGGCTTTGCGCGCAGCGTCCACTCGGGCTCTAGACCCAAGCAGCTGAGGACGGAGGCGGCCAGCGCGGAGGTGGAGCAGGGAGGGCGGCTGAAAAGTTCGGGTGCTGAGAGAATAGCAGAAAGAGGGGGATACCTGTCAGCCAAGAAAAAAGCCAGCCATCTTAGAGCAGGACTTCGGAGGGACAGAGCTCTGTTCCCAGGACAACGGGGCACCGGGGACAGGGCTCCCCCACCAGGAGCAGGCGCCTGACTGCAACCCCCAGGCGGCCGGGGCAGGCCACGTGTACAAATGAGTGTTGTATTTAGATTTCAGTCCCAATACCAATATATTTCATTATAGATATGACAATATTCCCATATCAAAAAAAAAGTTACAAAATGAAAAGGACTTCCTTCCCCATACATTTCAAAGAAGAGAGATTCAGACTGTATGGATTTGTGAAATCTTTTCTCTGACATTTCTAGCATAAAATATCCTCTTGATCTAAGAAGAAACCAACATTTGGCAGGTCAATCATGAAGATATTTTTTTTTTAAGGCTAGCTCTGCATGGAGACACCTGGCTGGAATCCAAAAGCCAGTCCCCCAGATAACTTGTCTAGTGCTGGAAAGGGCTACATGAGCTACTGGGGGAAAGTGGCCAACAATGGTCTGAGCAACCAGAGGTTTAAGCCACTCAGAAGCAAACACCCTGACAGGATGTACACACCAGTGCAATGGTGGCACACAACCTAGGTGGGTAACCAACAACTTTATGATTGGCTAAGCGATCCACTCAGTGTAAGGGACCCATATCTGGAGTTGGGAAACAGGTCAGAATTCTATGGAGACAAAGATTATGTTCTCCAGTGTCAAGCTCTCACTAGTCTTTGGTAAAAGAGGGGTTACATATATCAAATTCTCCCTAAATTAATAATGCTTATCCAATTTAAACTATGCTGACTTCACTGTTCATTGGAGAATCTGTTCTTTTTCAATAGTTAGTGAGACTGGAGGAGATAAACTACCCCTCACACTTTAGCCAAGTCAAGGCTGAATCCACAGAAGAATTGGGGAGACGAGCAAGAGTGCTGATTCCACGCTGTTCCTGATAATCAGCGCCAGGGTGCAGGAGACAGACCCTGAGGACATTCAACACCTACCAAAGGAGAGATCCAGAGGCTCCTAAGAGCTCATCACTGAAGTAGACCTAAAACTCACCCACTATGGCTCAGGGAATTTTGTGGAAAACGGTTGGTAGAAAGACTGTAAGAGCCACAGATTGAGACATCATGCCCAGGGGCATTCCCTCCCCCTCAAAATAACCGACTTCTGCTCCCAGAATGAGTAACCCACAACCCCATAGGGAATACCTGCAACCCCACTGAGGTGGATCCCCAGTGAAATGAGGGCAGGGACAAGGGAAAAGAAAGTATAGAATTTGTGAATAAAAAAAGCAAATTATAAAAGTGTGCTTCAAAAGACATCAGATATCCAAATCTATCCTCAGCAAAAGGAATACTGCTGGTGGCATTGCCATACCTGATTTCAATATATACTATAAAGCTATAGTAATAAAAACAGTATGGTACTTGCACAAAAATAGACACATAGATCCGTGAAATAGAATGAAGATCCAGGTATAAGTTCTAGTTATTACAGCTACCTGATCTTTGACAAAGGTGTCAAAGATTCACATGAGAGAAAAGGCAGCATTTTTTTAAAGGCTAGATGATGCCTTAGGTGGGGTTTAGACCATACACACATGATTCAATGTATTATATTTGAAGAGTTATTCTATTAAGTTACTTTATTCATTTGAGAGACAGAGAGGCTGAGAGAGAATGATGGGCATGCCAAGGCCTTCAGCTGCTGTAAACGAACTCCAATGCATGTGCCACCTTATGCATCTGGCTTACATGGGTCCTGGGGATTCGAACCTGGGTCCTTTGGCTTTGCAGGCAAATGCTTCAACCACTAAGCCATCTCTCCAACCCAAAAGATAGCATTTTTAATCAATGATGCTAGATAAACTGAATAACCACATATAGAAGAATGAACTTAAATTCTTTTTTTCTCACTCTGCACAAAAGCCAACTCTAAATGGAGCAAGGGCCTTAATATAAGACCTGAAGCTCTAAAACGAATAGAAGAAAAAATATAGAGAACACTCCAAAATATAAGTGTAGGGAAAGACTTTCTGAGTAAGACCTCAGTAGCCCAGGGAATTAAACACACACTCAATCATTAGGCTCTCATGAAACTAAACGAAGAAAAAATAAATAAAAACAAAAAACAAAAACTATTGTACAGATAAGCATATCATCAACAGAGTCAATCGACAACTTACAGAATGGGTGTAAATCACTAGCTGTATATCCTACAGAGGTCTAATGTCTAGAAAATACAAAAAACCCTAAGCAATAAAAATATCAAGCAACCCACTCAAGGAAGAAATGCAAATGGCCAATAAACACCTAAAGTTGTTCAACATCTTTAGCCATCATAGAAATGCAACTTAAAACAATTTTGAGATTCCATCTTACTCTATTCAGGATGGCAATCACAAAAAAAAAAAAAAAAAATCAAATGACAACAAACAATGGCATGGTATGGGAAAAGAACCCTTATGCACTGCTGGAGGGAATACAAACTTACACATCCACTGTGGAAAGAAGTAAGGAGTCTCTTCAAAAAGCTGAAAATAGATCCACCCCTCGATCCAGCTGTATCACTCCTGAGCATAAGCCCTAAAGACTGTGCTCATTACTACAGAGATATTTTCTTAGCCATATCTGTGGCTGCTTTAGTCACATTACTTAGGAACTGACATCAGCTGGGGGTGGAGAAAGCTTAATTTTAAAACCTTTGACACTAGCTGGGAAATCCCAGTACCCAAACTGGGTTATTTCCCACACAAAATACACTAAACACTAAAGTAGATATATAACAAATCTGCATAGGCTAAGGGAACATTGTGGAAGGGGGGAAGCAAAAAGACTGTAAGAGCCACGGGGTAAGAAAGTATCTTGAGGCATTGTCCCCCCATTCACTGAGGACCATACAGTGAGAACCAATAACCCCACTGAGGAGGAACTTCAGTGGAATGGGGAAAGGTGAGAGGGGACACAAGAGTATAATTCTATGGGACTATGACCACCATGCAAGGTGTTCATACAGTAAGTTCATAATTAATAATAATAAAGTTGTGCTTAGGAAGAGTCATAGAAAGGTTCCAATAGTAGCCTGGGTGGAGTAAAATAACGACAAACCTAAAGGCAACTGAGCAGTATGCAAACACAGACAGAAGTAGCATGTAGTCTTTATGCTTGAGTGAGGATTAAAGCAAACAGACAAACTAACAGAACCAAAGGCCCTAAAGTAGGCCCGCGTGGTGGTGTGAGTGGTTCCTCTCACACTTAATCCGGTCGGGGAGGCTGACATTCCTGGGCTGCAGTGGGTTCCAGGTCAGTCTGGGTCAGAGTAAAACCTTGTCCCCAAGAAAGAAAGAAGGTAAAAGAAGGCATTAAAAATTTAGAAATATCAAAAATGACAAGTTAACCCTAAAATAAAACCTTAAGAATGGTAAAAATAGACTAAACTATAGCACATCAAATCTAACAAACATAGCAGTAATTTTGTTCTAGTGCTGTAGGATTTGAGGGTTTAGGAGGGGTTCCCCAGAATTAATGAACCCCAGGGTTTGGTTCTGTCTTAATCTTTAATAACCACTTAAGAAGGATGTTATGAATTATTAAATTTATTTAGGGGGAAATCACCAATTGTGGGGTTTATTTAAAGGAGATTGAGATTTAACAGAAATAGTCTTTAAAAGAGAGATTAGAGTAATGCTGCAGGCATGTGAAAAATTTACTAGGAGAAAATGAGACTTTTAAAGAGATTAAAAACCATCACACATTGTAAATTGTATTAATCTAATTTGAAAGGTCCCCACAGTCTTGATAAAATTAATCTAGTTCTAAAGACCCAAGTCTCCTCTAAGATTTAAGATTGTCTCTTAGTTGTGGGCACTGTAAAATCAAACAAGTTATATACTTTTAACATATAACGGTAGAGATTAAACATTTTTAACTGGTGTAAGGCATACAAGGAGAGACTAGAACAATGTAAACTCCATCAACATCAAGTAAAGATCAAACTTTTGCAGTTCATGTCCAATCCTATTCAATGACTGATAGTCTCTGGGTTTTATTTTATTATTATTTTTTTTACTTCTGCCCCTCCAGCTGGGCAGAGTAGCCATGGAAAACTTCCATCCAAGGCCAACAGTGTACTCCATGGTAGCCCTTGCACAGTCCTGGTATATCCAAAACAGTTTTGGGTCTCCATGTAAACCATGGTCCATCTTCCAATGGCTTTGTCAGCTTATCAGGGCATCATGCCCTGCCTCATGTCACATCTCAGCAGTGGCTCTTGGAACCATATGTATTTCATAACCATTCCACAAATTTTTCATGCTTCTGAACCCAATACCAGATGTGTAGGACACAGCTGTATTTTCAATTCAGAAATGAAATAAATTGTGGCCTTGAAAAGCAGTTTCCTTCTCTGGTCAACTCTTTCTAAAAGAGTTTGCATTTTTATCAAAGACTTTTTTCAGGCATCCTCTCCATTGTTTGAATGTAAAGCAGTTGGGCCATCTTCCTTAAGATTGTTAATATGTTTCACCATAGCAGCTTCAGCAACCTAAACCAGTCTCAGGATCTGTAATTTTAACTTGTTTGAGGTTTTCCAACTTAAAATCTTAAATCTCTCAGTCCAATATCTCTAGCCAAGCCCATCAGTCCATTACAAATTTAACAATGGTTAACCTTTTTGGGCCTGGGCAGCAGAACACAGCCAATCCTTATGCCAGTTGCCCAATTCCAATAACATCCTCTGTAGTCTTTCCTGCCCCTTAGGAAGTTTATAAGCCAAGCCTCTAAATATACCTCTCACTGCATTTAGCATTCTCAAACTCTCATCAGAGTAGTCCATAAAACTTGGCTTTCCACTTCAGAAGGCATCTTCAATTGAAAGTTCCAGGTCCATGTCCATTCCTCCAAAACAAAAGTTCCAAAAGATGAAAATCCATATGATCTGAGTCATCTCACCCCATTCCTAGTACCAGGTTTGCTGAGATGAACTTCCAGACCAGGCACAGTTATGGAAGGAAGCTTACTGATACAGGGGAAATTCCATAATGGCAGAAGAAGCTGGCCATGGTTTTGTAGGCCCAAGCAGAGAGAGAGAGAAAAGCCACAAGCTCAAAAGCCAGAAGTCACATAGCACATTTTAGGAACTCCAGGTGTAAGTAGACGCTTTGCATATCTTTATATTGTAATGTCAAACCCACCACCACACGTTAGGACTGGACCACCCAGTGACACCTTCTCCACTCGGGGCTGCAGATCTAAAACTACAAACTAATAAAATGCTAAATATATATGGGGCCATCTACTCAAACTACCACAGTAACCAAATAAAATGTTGAAGCTCTTTATGTACAACAGCACATGAAAAGAATCAAAAAATAAATAAAATCAAAATTAGAGTTTCAGACATGGTAACATTTGGCCAAAATTGGGCATTGAGCTGTTTCTGAGTGTCTCTTATTTTTGAAAACTGACCTCGTTTGCTTGGCCCTGGGACAGTTCTCTGGTTTGACTGTCTCCCAAAAGCATGTGATAGAAACTTTATCCCCAGTGCAACATTACTTGAAGGTGGGCACTAAGGAGAGGTGGTTAGACTTGAAGAGCACTGCCCTCATGAATGGACTCCAGAAGAAAGAATTCAGCCTATCATCTCTCTCTCTCTCTCTCTCTCTCTCTCTCTCTCTCTCTCTTTCTTTGACTTTCTACCATAGGATGATTTAGAAAGCAAGCCACCACTGAGATGCCAGTTGCTTGACCTCAGACTTCCCAGTTTCCTTAACTATGAGACAATTTTTGTTGTTGCTTAAATTTTATCTAATGGGCATGTCAGGGCTTCCTACTGCTGTGAACAAACTCTAGACACATATGCCACTTTGAGTATCTGGCTTTACATGGATACTGGGGAATAGAACCTGTGCTGTCAGGCTTTGAGAACAAGCATCTTTAACTGCTGAGTCATCTCTCCAGCCCCCAATATACTTCTAGTCATTATGTTACTCAGCCTTATGCATTTTGCTGAAATAGCACAAAACTGATTAAGGCAGAGCACTTCATGGGAATTCTCCTTCTTAGCCCTGGATCCCCAGGCCCCAGTCTATGTGCAGGCATCTCAACAACTAGCAATGACTTTCAAGTCATTGTTTTCAAAGATCTTCCCTCTATTTATTATTGGACACATTCCTCACCACAGCCTTCTGTGATAGGTGAGAAGATTGAAACTCGGAGGATTTAGGAAATTTGCCTGAGGTTACCCAGCAAGACATGCAACAGTAAATAATCAGAACCAGGTCACTGAACCTTAAGCAGTATGTTTTGTCCACAACATCACCTTGTCTTCCAGGAGCCTGTTGTTGTCCAAGACCAAAGGAGACCAGCTTGGGTCTCCTAGTCTGTGTGGCCCCTCAGCACCTTTAGCAAACTCATCCTCTGAAAATGAATTTTTGTTTAATGGCCAAGCCTCTATCTGCAATCCTTCTTCATGATTCTGTGCCAGACACTTGGAATAGACTTCCAGACAGAGAGAGGGAAATATACACACATAGACACTTAATGTGGAATAAGATATCATGGTGTGGAGCCAAGACCAGAAAAGAAGAAATAAACAGTTCCATAAAAATGTACAAGATTTGCAGTGAGTGGTATTTTAGTCTGTGAATTGTACTAGAAATAAGACTTGGTCTGATGTTAAAATAACATGCATATGGCATTAATTTTTATATTAATTGAAGACAAAGGCAAGACCTTGTGAATGCTGATGAAATGGTCTACCACTAAACTGTACTCCTGACCCAGGACAAAGACTTTTGAAAACTAAAACACCCACTAATTCTGTTTCAGCTTATTTTAAAGGATCTAAATGAACAGATACTTAAGAATGAAAAGTCGACTTGATGCTTTCTATGCTATTTTTGACATATTTTGAGATTTTTAAAATGTGTTCATTACAAATGACAGTAGACATACAAATTGGAAAAGCAATTAGTCTTTGAAGCTTGAATTTTTTGTTCCTTCATTTTGAGATATGTCATGAGACTAAGCCCTTAAATATCTTATAAAGTCAATTGGAGTTCCTAAAAGGGATGGATTCTCTATGTCTTAAAGAAATAAAACTCTAACTATTGTTCATATTATCATCCACTTAGCACATAAGGAAATAATGTGTTAAACAAAAGACAATAGCTATATACACAGTACAAAGTCTCAGAGGCTACTTGATGTTTGAGGTTAGACACAGGTAGGAGTTTAGTAACCTGGGACTTGTCTAATATGCCCTCATTTAAAAAAAATTAATTTATTTGCCAGGAGAGAGAGAGAGAGAGAGAAAGAGAGGGAGGATGGGCATGCCAGGGCCTCTAGCCACTGCAAATGAACTCCAGATGCATGTGCCACTTTGTGCCTCTGGCTTTATGTGGGTACTGGGGAACAGAACCTGGATCATTAGGCCTTGCAGGCAAGCATCTTAACCCTGCCTGAATTCTTGGTTCTAATTATTACTTCAAATCACAACTTGGGTTGTAGAGATAGCTTAGCAGTTAGGGTGCTTGCTTGCAAACTCCAATGAACCAAGTTTGATTCCACAGAACCCACGTAAAGCCAGATGCGGTGATGCATAACTTCTGGAGTTCATTTGCAGTGGCTGGAGATCCCAGTGTTCCCATCTCTCCCTCTCTTTCTTTCTCTCCTTGCAAATAAATAAATAAATAAAAATACTTGAAAAATTACAACTCATGTTGCTGGATAGTTTGTGTACCAGACGGCTTTCAGGTGCTGAGATGAACCTATGAACCAGGTACAGATATGGAAGAAAGGATTTATTTGAAGCTTACAGATCCAGTACAGAAGAAGAAGTTGGCCCCATTTACCTAAGTCCAAGCAGAGAGAAAAACAACCACTAAAATGCAAAGAAACAGGGCTGGAAGAATGGCTTAGCAGTTAAGGAGTTTGCCTGCAAAGCTGAAGGACCCAGGTTCAATTCCTCAGGACCCACAATAGCTGGATGCACAAGGGGGTACATGTGCCTGGAGTTCGTTTCCAGCAGTTAGAGGCCCTGGCATGCCCATTCTCTTAATCTCTCTCCCTCTTTCTCTGTCCAATAAATAAATAAAAATAAAATATTTTTTAAAATGTAAGGAAGCACACTTTTGAAACTCCAGGCAAAGCTCAAGCACTGTGCATATATTTAGACTGCAATTCCAAATCCACCCCCACACCCTAGAGCTAGACCTTCACATCTGCCCAGTGACACCAAGTTACAAACTTGAATAAAATTCTTGAATTGATTGGGGGCATCCATTCAAACTACCACATTCTGCCCCTGGCCCCCAACAGACTCACAACCATTTCACACTGTAAACTGTATTCAGTCCAATTTAAAAGGTGCCCACAGTTTTTACCAACTTAAGATAGTCCCAAAGTCCCAAGTCTCTTCTGAGATTTGAGATTTTCTCTTAACTGTGAGTCCTGTAAAATCAAAACAAGTTATATATTTGCAACATGAAGTAACAGAGTAAACACTTTCAACTGCTATAGGACACAGCAAAGACAGATTGGAACAATGCAAACTCAGTAACTATCAAGCAAACATCAAACTTCTGCAGTTCAAGACTGTTACTGTAACCAGTGACTGACAGTCTCTGGATTTTATGACTCTGCCCTTCCAGCTGGGGTGAATTGTCAGGGAAAACTTCCATCCTAAGCCAACAGCCTCTATGGTAGTACTTGCACATTCCTGGTATATCTAAACATCCTTGGGTCTCCAATGCAAACCATGGTTAATCTTTCAATGTTTTTGCCAGCCTCTCAGGGTCATCACACCCTGTCCCATGCCACACTCAACAGTGGCTCCAGGAACCCTGTGCACATTTCATAACCACTCCATACATTTTTCATGTTTCTGAAATCATTACCTGGTGTGCAGGATGCAGCCATATTCTTTTTAAAAAATAATGTACTTTTATTTATTTGACAGAGAAAGAGGGAGAGAGAGAGAGAGAGAGAGAGAGAGGGAGAGGGAGAGGGAGAGGGAGGGAGGGACTGACTTAGAATGGGTGTTCCAGGGCTTCCAGCCATTGCAAACGAACTCCAGAAGTGTGCGCTCCTTTGTGTATCTGGCTAATGTGGGTCCTGGGGAGTCGAACCTGGGTCCTTTGGCTTTGCAGGCAAATGCCTTAACTACTAAGCCTTCTCTCGAGCCCCACAGCCATATTCTTAATCCAATCATAACCTTGAAGAGCAGGTTCCTTCTCCAGTCAACAATTTTCAAAAAGAGTTTGCATTTCTACCATAGTCTTTCTGGGGTAAAATCACCTCAGGCATTCCCCCATTGTTTTGATGTAAAGCAGTCGAGCCATCTTCCTTAAGATTGCTAATGTTTTTGACAATAGCAGCTTCAGCATCCAGTCACTGTGCCAGTAATTTTGAACTTGCTTGAATTTTTTTCCAACTTAAAATGTTAAATTGCCCTGCCCCATATCTTTAACCAAAAATATCAGTCCATTGTACATTTAACCTTAATCAAACTCTCTGGGCCTGGGCATCAGAGTGTAGCCAGCCCTTATGCCAATATCCCAGTTCCAACAAAGTTCTCTATAGTCTTTTCTTCCCCTTAGAAAACGTATAAGCCAAGCCTCCAAATACAATTCTCTCTGCACCTAGCATTTTCAAATTTTCATCAGAGTAGTCCATAAAACTTGGCTTACTGCTCCAGAAGGTGTTTTCAGTTGCAGGCACCAAGTTTCCTGTTCCTCCAGCATGGAAGTTTGAAAAGACCCAAATCCACATGGTCAGATTCATCTGAGCACCCTATTCTTGGTATCAATTCTGTAGTAGACAGCTTCGGGTCACTGAGATGAACTGAAACATCATGCATAGCTATGGAGAAGGGAACTTATTTGAAGCTTACAGGCCAGGAGAAGTTCCATAATGGCAAAAGTTGGCCCCCCTTCCACAGGTCCAAGCAGAGATAAAAACCACCACCAAAAAAGCAGACATACATCTGGAACTCCAGGCAAAGCTCAAGAACTTTGCAGATCTTTTGAATGGAATTCCAAATCCATCCTCACAGCTTAGGGCTAGACCAGAGGACCCATCCAGTGACACCAAGTTACAAGCCTGAATAAAATTCTTGAATTGACTGGGGACATCCAAACTACCACAGTTAGTTTCTGTTTATGGCTAGGGCTCACTATGTGTCTATCTTGGGTTGGTGAGCATGTTAACACGGGGAGATTGTTATAAGTGAGCCTTGAGTTATAATGGAGAAATACTCCCAAGGAACCCATTATCTGTGGAAAATGTCAAGTGAAAGATGCACTTACTACATCTAAGCTATCAGACAGCACATCTTAGCTTGCTGACCCCTTTTTTGATGGTGTGGCTGACTGGAAGTTATGGTTCCCTGCTGTTTCCCAACATGGTAGGATCTACTATAGGGTTTATCTCTATCATTAGATAAGATCCAAACTTCATATTCACATAAATATGCTTTCTATTGAACATACGTCACTTTCCTACCTACTACCGTTAACTTATAAAGTTATGTTATAAATTGAAATATATCAAGTTGGAGGCCAGCTGTATTAAATCTGCATGACATTTAAAAGCAGAACTGTGTTGGAAACAGTAACACCTTTCCAGATTTCATTCCTCCCTCCTTCTCTCATCCCCACTTCCTTGCTTCTTCTATCTCTCCCTTTTCCTTCCCTCTCTCCCTTCCTCTATTCCTTCCTTCCCTCCCAGTGTGTAGCATAGGTTATTCCTGAACCCATGGCAAGCCTACTGCCTAATGTGAGCTGCCACACTGGGCATGGAAACATTTTCAGACAGGTAAAGCATGGCTAGACTACAACTGTGCCCCTAGCTGACAGCTTCTAGAAGCTTCTGGGTGTGGCATATTTTCTTTGTTCAGCAAGCTGGCACAAAGCTAATACCAACCAGCACTTGCTCATCTGAAGTGAGGCATACGCACCACTGGCTTTGAACAGCCCTCCCATGTATTTTGCAAACTGGGGTTTCTTGGAGTTTCATTTTTAATGCTCCAGAAACTCCTTTGTTTGGATCATCTGGATTTCAGTGGGAAGCTGGATCTTCAAAAATAACCCAGGAGCAGGGGACGGTGGGGCACATTTTTAGTTCCAGCACTTAGGAGTCAGAGATATGTGGTCTGCCATGTTTTCTAGGCTAGTCTGGGGCTACAGAGCGAGTTTCAGGTCAGCCTGGGCTAGAGTGAGACCCTGCCTCAAGACACCCTCCCCCAAATAAGTTATTTGGGGCTGAAGAGATGACTCAGCAGTTAAGGGCACTTTCTTGCAAAGTCTGATGGCCCAGGTTCAATTCCTCAGCACCCATATAATACATAAAGTGCCACAGACGTCTTGGGTTTGTTTTTGAGTGGCAGGAGGCCCCGGTGCTCCCATTCTCTCTCTTTTCTCTCTCTCTCTCTCTCTCTCTCTCTCTCTCTCTCTCTCTCCCTCATTCTTTCTACCTCTATCTCAAATAAATAATTTGTTAAGCCATTAACAAAACCCTAAATATGGTAGCATATGGCTGCAGTTCCAGCATTCAAGAGGCTGAGGCAGGAAGTTCATGAGTCTGAGGCCAACTTAATCTCCATAGAGAGACCTTGCAACCTTGCAATAAAAACAAACAAACAGAAAACCCAAAAAAGAAAACAAAAAAAAAAAAAAAAAAAAAGAAGAAGGGAAATGTGAGAGGAAGGGAAGGAGGTTGGTGAAGGAAGGGGGTTCCAGATCGAATGGGAGTTAAGGGGGGCATGCCAGCAGGTTTACAGGTGGGACCTGGATGTGTGTTGCTGGGCTGGGCACACGGAGCCCTTGTTGGCCCAGAGTTTCCCTCCAGGAGCGCTGATAGCACCAGCAAGACGCTGCCTGCCAAGTGCTACAAGCTGCCCAGAACAAGGTGCTGCCTAAACATCATCTTCATTATTGCTTCTAAGCTGAGATTCCGGGCACGCTGTCTGTAAACATCAAGAAAGGCATGGGGCTGTGGAGGCAGAAGCCAGCGCCTGGGAGTTCTGCCTTTCCAAGGAGAAACGCTCAGCCTCTTGTGTTAAGCCTCAACCAGCCTGATGTGTCTGCCCATGACAGGAGCTTCCACTGCTGCCACATAAACACCGTTTTGATTTTTATTTTCCTTAAACAATCAAGTTGTGTTCTTTCCCAGCAGAGCCCTTACACAACCCTGGGCTTCTCTTCTTTGCACAGTGATGGGGACATTGTCTGGGCTCTGGATGGAGCACATGTGGGCTTTCCAGCTGTCCTTTGAACGGATCCTGACTTCAGGCCTCCACCGTGGGTAGCATGCATACTTGGATTACATAGCCTCCATCCAGTTTCGCATCTGAGGCAGCAGAGTGCCACAAGATCAAAGACTGTGGCCCTGCACAGTTCCCCTGTTTTGTAAGCTTTTTCCTGGGGAGAACACATGTCCCTTCACCCCCACAGACAGGGCTCACAGGATGGACCAAGGCACAATTACACCCAAGTCCAACTTGACAAGCCAGTAATTCACTGGGGTTGCTTACAGAAGCATGGGAGACTCAAAGGCATGGCTGTGGATTCCTGGAAGCTGCATCGCTGGAACTTGCAGGCAGCAGACCTTTAGGGAGGGAATCTTGTGGAAAGCAGCAGAACCTTCTAGAGACGTGTGGAATCCTTAGCCCTGTTTATTTCCTGAAGCATAATGAGCTCTTGAACTTCCTGAGTCTTAGCTCCCCTCCAGCGTGAAATGTTTTCATTCAGAGGAAATTGCTATACAAACCCAGAGGCCATCCTCAGGTGTCATCCACGTTTTAAAAAATATTTTATTTATTTGTTTTTGTTTTTTTTTAAATTTTTATTTTATTTTTAATTAATTAATTTATTTATTTGAGAGCGACAGACACAGAGAGAAAGACAGATAGAGGGAGAAAGAGAGAATGGGCGCGTCAGGGCTTCCAGCCTCTGCAAACGAACTCCAGACGCGTGCGCCCCCTTGTGCATCTGGCTAACGTGGGACCTGGGGAACCGAGCCTCGAACCGGGGTCCTTAGGCTTCACAGGCAAGCGCCTAACCGCTAAGCCATCTCTCCAGCCCTTGTTTTTGTTTTTTGAGGTAGGGTCTCACTCTAGCCCAGGCTGACCTGGAGTTCACTATGTAATCTCAGGGTGGCCTCGAACTCACAGTGATCCTCCTACCTCTGCCTCTCATGTGCTGGGACTAAAGGTGTGTAACACCACTCCTGGCTTAAAAATATTTTATTTATTTATTTGAGAGAGAAAGAGAGAGAGAGAATGGGCACACTAGGGGCCTCTAGCCACTGCAAACAAACTCCAAATACATGTACTACCTTGTACCTCGGGCTTACATGGGCACTGGGGAATTGGACCTGGGTCCTCGGGCATCGCAGGCATCGCAGGCAAGCACATTAACTGCTAAGCCGTCTGTTCAGCCTGCCAGGCACCTTTTTCATTTTTTTAAGATGGGTCTCCTATTGACCTGGAACTTGCCATGTAGGCTAGTCTGACTGGCCAGCAAGCCCCAGGGATCCTCCTGTCTCCATTCCTCAGTGCTGGGGCTAAAATGTGTGTCCCTATGCCTCGCTTTTCATCATTTTCAAATGGGTTATGGTGATGCAATTCAGCTTCTCTTGTTTGCAAGACAGTCACTTTGCTGACTGACCTGTCTCCTCAGCTCCCAAACCCGGTTTCTTTTTTGGGGGGGGGGCGTGGTAGTGCACGCCTTTTTAAAAAATTTATTTATTTATTTTTATTTGAGAGCGACAGACACAGAGAGAAAGACAGATAGAGGGAGAGAGAGAGAATGGGCGCACCAGGGCTTCCAGCCTCTGCAAACGAACTCCAGACGCGTGCGCCCCCTTGTGCATCTGGCTAACGTGGGACCTGGGGAACCGAGCCTCGAACCGGGGTCCTTAGGCTTCACAGGCAAGCGCTTAACTGCTAAGCCATCTCTCCAGCCCCCAAACCCGGTTTCTTTATTCAATGTCAGAGAAAAAGAAATAGAGATAGGAAGTGTATGTCAGGAATTCAAGAGTGAAGGAAATGTATGCTAGATATAAAAGACATAGTAACTATATATAAATTTTCAAAAACATTGATGTTAAATTAAGAAAATTTTAGGTACTTGTGGAACTTCATTAAAGATTTGGTAACAAATGCTCAATTGTCTTTATTGTATTATTGTCATATAATGAGTTATTCTCTTCTTTTGAAATGCCAAATGAAGTTTTAAGTGGTATAATGACTTGAAAACTTGGATTTACTTTAAACCTTCCATGAATTAAAAAACATGAATATAAGCCAAGTATGGTGGCACATGCCTTTAATCCCAGCACTCAGAGGCAGAGGTAGAAGGATGGGTGTGAGTTCAAGGCCAGCCTGAAACTACATAGTAAATTCCAGGGCTAGAGTGAGACCCTACCTCAAAAAAGAAAAAAAAAAATGTTAAAAAAGTGAAAGTTAGCCGGGCATGGTGGTGCACGCCTTTAATCCCAGCACTCGGGAGACAGAGGTAGAAGGATCACCGTGAGTTCGAGGCCACCCTGAGACTACATAGTCAGCCTGGGCTAGAGTGAGACCCTACCTCGAAAAACAAACAAACAAAAAACAAAAAAACAAACAAAAAACCCAAAAAAGTGAAAGTTCTCTCTCATATGTGGTTCCTAGCTACAAAGGTTTGGGCTTGTATATGAATTGGAATAAAACTCAGTGGCAGAGGCCAGTAAGCTAGAAAGGGGCTATAAGGGAGGGAGGGGGAGGACCCTAGGGGGTGATATTGTATACATGTAAGAACAACAGCAGATTACTGGGGGGTGAAAAGGCCTAAGTGAGGTCAGGGGAAGAGATTGAGTAAAGGAAGGGTGGAGGATGGTTAATCAAAATCTAAGAGGGTATGAATAAATCATATGGAAACCTACTTTTTTGGACAATGGCACATCTAGAAGCCATAGGTTGTTATTGGACAATTTTCAGTGCCAGGGATGGGATACCTTCCAGTGAGTTGTTGGCCAGGGAGGTCCCTGATGTCCCCAAAACATTACAGGCCATTGCCAAGGCTCTTGGTTTCCCACCAGGAATAGATGGTAAGACCCTATTGCTGAAGACTCCACATACTTGAGCTGCAAGGTCACTGAGAAATCCTGCTGGGGCTGAGCTGAACACCTCCTCCATGTAGACCAGCTGACAGAAAGCTGGAAAAGATATGCTGCATGCAGTTCCATAGGTGAAAGAGAAATCACCAATGGAGATAAAACTTAAATTTGGCCATCCAAATGAGCCAATGGGTACAGTAGTGGCCTATCTGTAATGGGGGAAAACAACCGCTCTCTAATTGGACTGGAGGCCTGCTCCATAGGGGGGAATACATGCGATACTGAAAGCCTGTAATGGGGAATTCATGACCTCTAGGGGTGTAACATCTGCTGCTGCGTGGCTAAATTCATATATTATGCTTACCAAATTACCCAGTAAGCACTTTTCTTAATAATTGATTATATCCATACATTAATTAATGCTACTCTCACTTTTGGTTAGAGAAGCTTTTCTTTTCAGATAGTGGTGACCTCTGGGATGACTCAAAAGGCACTATAGAGGTGGGAAGAAGTGACAGAGGAGTGTTCAGCACTGAAACATCTCTATCATACCTTCCAAGGATGGGGATCTGTCAGACATAGGCGGGGCCCTGGGTTAAAGCAAACCTAAGCTGTTTGACACGAAGGCCCCAGGCTATGGAGGGGTTGCAGCAGCCTGAACGGGGACTGGACTGGTGGGGAAGCTCCTCCCCCCATTCTTGGGAGTTGCAGTGAGGCAGGATCCTCTTCCCATTCTCGGGGGTCGCAGTGAGCCTGGACCCGTGGACAAAAATCTCAACCCCTCAGATTGGCAGGAAGTAAGGACACTCCCTCTCCAAGTATGGGATACCTGGACTTTCAGATAAGACTTAGGTTTTGCCCATAACCCTGTGGCCTTTGGCCAGTTGCCTAAGAAACTCCTTATATGGTATCAGCCAGCCCCGTGCAAAGCCCCTCCCCCCTCACTTCCTATGTGCGGGAATGAATGTCCCCATATGCTAATTAGGCATCAGCAAGCAACCTTGTACATCCAATTCCTTAGGACTCTCCCTCAACTACTGGTAAACCCATTTCCCTGATGATAAACTGAGAGCTGTTCACCAAAAGTGTCTCCCGGGAGTGATTCTTTCTCTCATCATGCGCGTACAACCTTGGTCTCTGTGGTTGCTTGGGATGCCTTTGGGGGAACTGTGGCCAGGCCCAGAAGACCCAGGAGCCCACCAGGGTCCAATGTAGGGAAGAAGAGGCAGGAAGAATGTAAGAGCCAAAAGAAGGATAGAATTCCTTACACTGCACTCTTCCACACACAAAATGGCCTGGAGATCCATGACCTCACAGCGCCTGACACTACCTACTCAAGACCAGTGTAATAGGAGGAAAAGAGGATGACATCAAAGTGAAAGAGAGACTGATGGAGAGGGGGAGGGGATGTGATGGAGAGGGAGAGTGGGGGTGTGAAGGGGAAAGTGAGAGGGGAGGGGATTTTCATAGTTTATTGTCTATAATTATGGAAGTTGTCAATAATAAAAAAGTTAAATAAAATTTTGAAATGTGAATGTAAACATTGGTGAAGAAGCGCACAGGACATGTGCCACAGGGTGGGGACGAGGCATTGCTTGCATTCCCAGGAGCTGACTGCCGCGTTCATGCGCCCACAGTGAACGCCAGTAACCCCGCTGGGAAGGGCCTCAGTGGGATTGGGATGGGGAGAAGGGATATAAGATATAAGAGTGTATACAACCTGATCTGAATATGACCATCTTGCAATGTGTTCATATATTAAAGTTTTCAGTAAAAAAAGTAGAAAGCGAGCTTTTTACTCTTTCCATGGGGCGGTGGCTCAGTGGTTAAAGGTATTGCTTGCAAACCCTGCCAACTTGGCTTTAACTCCCCAATGCCCATAAGAAACCTGATGCACAAAGTGGCACATGCATCTGGTGTTTGTTTGCAGTGGCAAGAGGCCCTAATATGCTCATTCATTCTCTCTCTCTCTTTATATATACATATATACATATATATATAGCCTTTCTGGTCACAAATAAAGACATTTTTAAAAGAGAGTAAGAAGAAATGATTTAAAAATGTGAATGCTGATAAAATAAGCCTAATCAATCACTGATGGCTATTTAAATGGGATAATTCAAAGGTGAGGCAAGTGCAACTTCACACATGCCCACTAGGTGGTGCAAGTCTCTGGTGTTCAGTTGCAGTGGCTGAGGCTGTGGTGTCAATTCATGCTCTCTCTCTCTCTCTCTCTCTCGTTCTCTCTCTAAAATAAAAAATTAATAAGCAAGATGTCCAGATATACTTTTATTAAAATGTTGGGATTGGTTTGTGTGGTGGTTTGATTCAGGTGTCCCCCATAAACTTAGGTGTTCTGAATGCTAGGTTCCCAGCTGATGGATATTTGGGAATTAACGCCTCCTGGAGGGAGCGTATTGTTGGGGGCAGGCTTATGGGCTTTATAGCCAGTTTCCCCGTGCCAGTGTTTGGCACACCCTTCTGTTGCTGTGGTCCATCTTATATTGGCCAGGGGGTGATGTCCACCCTCTGCTCATGCCATCGTTTTCCCCTGCCATCGTGGAGCTTCCCCTCAAGCCTGTAAGCCAAAATAAACCTCTTTTTCCCAGAAGCTACTCTTGGTTGGGTGATTTCTATCAGCAATGTGAACCGGACTGCAACAGTTTGTGATAAAGATATTTAGAGTCCATAAGGTCTTTGCTTCCTGTGTAGCTTAAACAGATTTTTTTGAGGGAGGGTCTCACTCTGGGCTAGAGCTAGAGCCCAGGCTGACCTGAAACTCACTCTGTAGTTCCGGGCTGGCCTCAAACCTCCCACCCCTGTCTCCTGAGTACTGGAATTAAAGGCGTATGCCTGGCTGAAGAAAACAATTTTCTAGGAGTTGTCTGGTTTAATCTCATTGGAAAAGAGATTTCTATTTGCAAAGTTTAACATAGTTTATCTGAAGTATAAAATATAGTACTTTGTGGATTTTTTGAAGGTCCTATGAAAATTGTTCAGTGCTATCCACATGTTTGAAGAAATGGGGCGACATTCATTTCATGCTCCCCTTTTCTTCAGTCTACACTGGCAACAGCCACTGTGTGTTGTTAAGCACTTTGTGCCTCCCTGTT